>NC_139410.1:18226126-18826126 GCF_905368555.1 Meleagris gallopavo | reverse complement strand
TATTGTTGGGTGACTATCTCTCTCTGTTTTTGAAGGGCACATTCAATCTTTCTACTGTTTTGGTTACATCTGGTTTGATGTACAGAATTCTCACTTGGAGGACAGCAATTTAGTCTCTCCCAAATTCTACTTCCTCTGAAAACCATTTTCTTTTCTTTCCAGAAAGCTTTCATTAATTGTAACTGTTGCTATACTTTCTTAAGCTGTAGTAATTATTTCGCTGATCATTATTGCATCCAATATACAAACATACAGAAACAAATGTAAATAGAAAATTATCTTCACATGGAAGTTTTAAGGAGGTGAGAAGAAAATACTTAGAAGCTGGGTGTGTTTCCACTGAATGCCACTCTTCAGCAAGTGTTTGCATCTATGTCTGATTTTATGGAAGACTGTGATTGCTTGTTTTATTTGCTTGCTATAACTGGACCTGAACACCTATGCCAGCTAAACAGCTCTACAGTGAATGAGCAGACAGACTAGATACGCTCTGGCATTCTTCCCTGTTTGGTGGGATACCACTTCCCTGGCACTGTTCTATCTAGCTGAACAGATAGCATTTTGGAAAGTCTCTCTGCTGCTTTTACTAATGCCAAAGCTAAACAACGGTTGCTTCATAAGAAAAAGGGGAGATTTATGATACATATGTTTTCTTCCCAGCCACCATCTTAGTAAAACAATAATCAAAATCAGCCAACTTAGGTAAGAAGAAATGTGATTAACTGAACCTGCATTTTTGTCATGCATATGATGTTATGCCTTACAGTTAGGCTTCCAGAACAAGGAGTTGACTCTGGCAAGAGCTACACAGGCTTCAAGACTTGAAAACATCCAGCAAGTCCCATCCATAAACATAGAGAAAAATCACCTGTCCCACTCTACTTGCTCCAAAAAAAGGAGTGGTGTGTGCTTCAGTGGAGCTGAAGGAATGGTATATTTCAGCAGACTGAGAAATTTCACATAAAAACTGAAAAAGAAAATAACTGTTTGGAAAGACTTTTTCTTCTTTATAAAGATAACACCATTCTGTAAATGGTATTGATTAGCATTGAAAGAAAAGTTAAGTGCACTCTACTAGGTGATTGGTGTTTTATATATACATTAAAAGACAGCTGAATCTGTATGAAGCAAAGATACTAATTTCTTAGCACATCTACAGGTAGCAAGCTGATAGAACAGGAGGATATACCTGTAGTACTTCTACCTGCTTCTTACTCTTAGTTTAATTCAGTAATTTATCAAAGTTGAGGAAATTCAAAGAGGAAAATCATGCTTGGTATTTTTAGGGGATTTCTGTGGGTGTTTTGTTTTATGGTCTGAGGCTTTTTGGGTTTCTTTGGTAGGTTTTTTTTTTTGTTAAAGTGTTGTTTTTTTAAGACAATTCATATCAGCTATAGCCTGTTTCTGTAATCTCAGAAAAAGCAGTTTAAGAATAAAAGCAGGGCTGATCGTGACAAATTTATTTCATTCTATTCTGCAACAATAAGGAGAAACTGATGGATTTAGGAAAGATCAGGGCACACTGATTTGTGCAGTACAAGCACAAGGATTAAGAAAAAAAATAGATTCTGCTGGCTTTACTAAAAATACATGTTCTTGAATTCTCAAGTATTGGCATCTCCCCTCCCAAAATGGGAGTGGCCTATTTACAGAACTTCAGTGTTAGTCAACTCAATTTTCCATGGACTGTAGAAAAACCTTGGTAGGACAAGAGGAATTTCCAGCATGTGGATTAGATTAAATCTTTTTGCTTCTGATTATAGATGATAGACATGCTTACAGCATATCCTTTTTCTCTTTATCTGAAAGTAGAAGGAAAAATACCTCAATGCTAAATTTAAGGCACCTTTCTAATGAATTCATATAAATTTATTAGAACAGAAGACTTCCTGGTGCTAACAAGTTAGCGCTGCTCTTTCAGGAGTACTCTGAGCCACTGTCTCCACATTCACTGTTTCTGAACTGTAGACAGATAAGCTATAACGCACTGTCATAAAGGTAAGAACATTCACACACTCTGATTTTGAAAAATGCAGTTCAGCTTTAATTCTTGCCTTGCATTACGTGTGATGAGTAAAGTTCCTCCTTTTGCACAGCCCTAAGTAAGTAAAGTACAGTGATACTTGTAGGTGCTTGAAAAACAGCCAGGAACTATGCCATGACCTAGAAGTATTTTCCAACATCATTTGTAAAATTCCTCTAGCAAATGCTTTATTTCAAGTGTTTAATTTATAATTAAATTACATTTCTGCAAATCAGACAACTCCTTTGTGAATCTTAATTGCAATACCTGATGGATAAAATAAAAGATGCAGAAATAGAACAAACGATCAAGAGTATCACCGTCTGAATTTAGAAAGCTAAGTCCTTCCAGAGGAGTGACAGCTGACAGCCCTTGCCCAAGCTGAAATAGCCTTACGGAATCAGTGCTATTGCACTGATCATGGCCATAGTTAACACCTGAAAATGGCTAGATTGCATTTTGAGATTGGAAAGTCACACATAGTGCTATCATATGTGGATTAAATATTCATTTCTATGTTGGTTGTGTTTTGTCACATATCGTTAACAGGGTAGAGAATGTTTATGGCTATTTTAATTGAATTCTGTGCTATATTTAAAAGCTGGTATTGCTTACAGGTATTACAGGCAACTCCAAATTCCTTTTCCAATCAAAAACTCCTTGACTTCAGGGACAGTATTGCAGTTCATTTTCAACACAGGCGTTCAGAATTAGCCTTTGAACATCAGCGCTTCCCTAAACGTTTTCAATGAATAGTTTCTTAATATTATCCCTACATTGCAGTACTACCAACACAAACATGCTTAAAACTGGATATTTAAAATACAGTGTCATTTCCCCCAAAACATTCCCTCGTTTCCAAAACATCATTGAATTCATTTTGTCTGTCCTAAATAACTTCTAAACTGAAAATAAGATACCATTGCTAACAAGTTGTTAGTATACTAAGTTCCTACTTCTGCTTTCAAGATTGAGAAAAAAATGCACCTGTTTCCTACTCAGGAATTGTGATCTCTTTGTTTTTGCAGCGGGCCGTCGCAAGCGTGTAAGAGGATTACCAGAAGAGAGTACTGCCAAGGCTGGGAACACACTGATGGACTTTGAGGAGACTGTCTCCTTGAAAGAAAAACTGGCTCTGTATCAGGCTGCTGTGTCCAAGGCAGAGACCAGCAACTCCTTCTCTAGTGTAAGACAACAGTGCTTCACTATGCTCTTAGTTCTGTGCTTACTCTGCATACCACCACATCATAGTATTCTGTATCTATATAAGCTTGTGGATCACTGTGTGGATAGTAATTTAAAGCATAAATTAGCAAATCTACATAGGAAACATATTGATCCATCAGTCTCTGTCTCTACTGAATGAGATTTTTCATGCTGTGTACCTTTGGTCATTCAGACAACTGCCTTTAATTCATGGAATTACTCTTTTTTAATTCCACTGCTGCATGAATTTCATTTATTAGGACTGAAAGTATAAGATATTAGTAATACACTTATTTTATTAGTTCATGATAACAAAAAATGACATTATCACTAAAAGTACTTTCAATCATGAAATAATATCGATTTCAAGAGATTCAGTTTAGAACTCCAGCTGTTCAAACTAAAGAATTATTACATCACAAAACAGCAACTCTGTGTGATCAGATATAACAGAAGGCATTGTTTCATAGTAAAACAATTGAAAATATAGTCACTATAAAATAACTACTTTAAAAATCTTACTAATGTAATTTTAACTGTCTCTACACACCTATCAATAGGAATTGAGAATTTTACAGGAAGTTTACTATTACTACGAAGAAGTGATGGGGATGAACAGTACAGACAGTTTAAAGAAGTTGAAGGAATTTTAATTAAAGGAAAAAACCTTTTTCCCACTCAGTACGATAGGATAATGTGGAAGACAGAGTTACGGTTTGTGAGAATCAAGTTAGAACATCAAAAGAGCGAGTGAAAACCTCAGTTACAAGTTTGCTGTGAGATAAAGCAAAGAAGTTGGTCCTCAGCTTCAAAAACCCAAGATGAAACTGCCAGACAATGAAAGTGTTAAAAAAATAAAATGAAATATGACACTTTTGATGGTGGTGGAAGCAATCCAAAATTTCATTGTAAGAAAATAATCTTCCAATTTTTTCGTTATAATAGAAACTTGCTATTATTGTAGAAAATATTGTAATTTTCACCAAAACAATAAAAAAACAAGCTAACAGAAAATTTCTCCTCTCTTGGAGAAGTTCAATAATAGATCTCACAAAACTTTTAATGTAATAGTAAGGCTCAGAAAGGTATTTCAATAGTAAAAAAGCAATGAGCTGTTACAGGCTATAGAGACTTGGGAGTGATTCCACTACATACTGCTTTCTGGACATTTCAATTGAAAATATATTTGATGTATATTCTGAGCACTTATTGATTAAAAAAAGGGATCTTTTAGCTCTTTGCATAATAAACTGGAGTACTTATTAGTGTCCCCTGCAACTTTCACATTGCATCTTATTCTGAATAACTGTCTCAATATTAGATTTTCCTTGTATTTGTTATATAATTAAGACAGTTGTGTAAGATTTATACAGAGCAGTGGTATCTGACAAATCTACTAAAGAATACACTTATACAGATGGTACTTGGAGTTGAAGAGAGAGGTAGGATTATAACATACAGCTTCACTGTCTTGCACATAAAGGAAATAATCAAAAAGATAGTATTAATTTGGTATACAAATAAGTACTCATTGTAACACAGTGGAAAGGACAGCAATGGCAGTAAAGTAGCAAGGACCTAGGCAAGCAAGGATCTGCTCAAATGCATCAACCACAGGCACAGAAATAAAGGAAAGAAGCTGCTTACCTTTAGAAGTCCTCAGGCATCTAGAGATTTCTAGCAAGATACCCTCGCATCCACTACCAACCCTTAAATGAGGTCTGGGAAGGGGTGGATCCTGACTCTACCCTTTTTCATCACTCAAGGGCACGCACCTGAGCACCCCTGGGTTGGCCCTGCCTTCCCACCAGGTGCTCAATCACTGGTTTATGCCATGACTTGCTATTTCCACTATACCCACAATATGGAATACTATCTAAAAATACAAACTAATATGAAATCCCATTGTGCAACACAGTAATGCTACACCTTCTAGCTATGGTCGTACTTCATATGTTATCTTAGTAGCAACCACTTCAGTACACATTTAATTATCAGGAAAATAGGAAAGTTAAATTTTCAAGTATCAGCCAGCAAAATCACTAAAATCTATTTCAGTGCTGTTAATTAACGCACAGATAAAGCCTAAAGGATACAAAGTGCATTTTTACCTTCCCTTAAAATCCTAGCTAGAAGTTGTAGCTCAATCAACTTTCATCAGGAAATGGAGGCACTGTGCTGACTTGGTACAACAGTAGAAAAATAGTTAGTCGCTGCTTACACTAGTATTTCAGAGCACAGAAAGCACGCACCTTTCCCTTACTGTAAAAGAGGGATTTCTGTAAAGCAGAGCATGTATCTGGTAAAAGAATGAAGACAATCCAAGTCTAGCCCCAACCAGTCAGTATATCTGCCTACATGGAAAAAGAGTTGTAGGATTCCCCAATTTTATTTGCACTTTGCCCTTGGGAGGAGGGGCTTGCAGCAACTGTGGTGACCTCCCAGTGGTTGGCTGTCCCAGAAGCCACCTGGTGCCAACAGTCACCCAGGTGCTTTCAAACCATGAAAATGGTGTCTGCTGGCTTCAATCTTCTAATTGCCTTTGTGTATTAAGAGCAGATGCCTTCAGTTCTTCTGTCTGAGAAGGTGTTAACTCCTTCCTCCTGCACACCTGCATTGCTGAAATTAGTTCTGCCTCTCTCAAGAAGCCTGACCCAACCTAATTTTGTCAAGAGTATACCAACTGCTTCCTTTACACTCTAAACCTTGCTGTTTCCTTTTGAAATTGATTGTTGCTTGAATAAAGAACTGTGTATGAGGTTCCATTAAAAGGAATCAACATACTTCCTTAAAGGATTTATAACTGCATTTAACTACTCTAAATATCTTCGAAAGGCTGGCAAGGTGTGCCTGCAATGTTTGTTTATTAATTACTTTTCACATTCACTCATCTGTTTCTATATAGAATAATGCCTTCCATGGGAGAAAAAATTGTTTTTTAGTATCTGCTTACTTAGCAGATGCTAAGTATTAAACCTACGTTTATTTGGTAACCTTCCTTACAATGCAATTTTTAATTACTAAGGATTTTATTTTCTGCATATTGGTTAATAAGTTCAAATGCTTAAAGGTTTGTTTGCTTGCTGTCTGAGAGGTAGCACAAATAAGGGACAGAACCAGAATAGGGAGCCTGAAGGCACTCTTCTAGCCTTTATCACCATTGTCGAAGAAGATCATCTCACAAAGGTCTGCCTTAAGTTCTCTGTATATTTTTCCACAATAGCTACTGAGAAAATATAGAAAGAGCCAGCTGGCAATACCGAAGGCAACAGAACTAAAAATTACAATTAGAAGAGAGAACCGCAGAGAAGGTTTGTTCTGAAAAGTGACTGCTACTGGCAAGCAAGTAGATGGGACCTACTACTTCTGTGTTAAAGATTCTGTCCAAAAGTCCATATTTTTCAACTAGAGGAAGTCTTTTTGTTCTCAGAATCACAATTGATGGTTCTTGTTCAGTGGTCTAAGAACATACCATATATGCTATTTATGACTGTCTGTCTTCCCTGCCAGTGACTGAGTAATTCTTGCAAATAAAGAGCATTACATGGCTGAAAATATGCAACTAAGTTTCTAAGGAAAGTGGAATCCTCAGACAGTAGTTTTGGCAGAGAATATGCAGTTACATCAGCTGGATCTATTGCACACAGATGCGTTTAGCAATTAGTGTTAAATAAATTCCAAAAGAAATTTATAATCTGCAAGTCCTCACTATTGATGATGACCTATTGATCTCAAATAAACATCCTAAAGTAGGCCAATGAAATTTAAAAATTAATCTTAGCAGTATACGTGTTCTATATTTTGATGACAAACATCAAATAACTGTTTTACTACTATATATCTATTCTGAATGCTAATGCTAATTCCTATGGAGTACTGAAGTTTTAAAAATTTACAGATTATGTGAGTTGAAGTTGCATATAATATAAGAATATAAGAGAGTACGGACATATTCAAGTGCTTTCAAATTCTCCATTTTAAATTAATAAGCATTATGGTGTTCTGCTCTTAACTACTTTTAAAAAATAAAAAAATAAAAGCATGCTCTTAGTGCAAATGGAAAGCAACTGGCCTTATTTTATTACTCTAGACTCCAGGGAAAACCAAAACCTCTACTGTGTCTGGTGGCCTGGCAACAGTAAGGAAACAATTTGAGAAAGGGAAGATGACCTCTTCAAACAGGACCTTTGCTCAACATCAGCACCAGCAGAAATCTGCACAGGTAACAATGGCATTTTTAATACTAACAAATGAGGGATGCCCTGTTAAACAGCTTGATGGAAGAATATGATTATATGCTTTAATGAAGAGTTTTCATTACAGTCAAGACAGTGTTTCCACAGTGTTGATACTCGTAGAATTCTCTTTAAGAATTCACTACGTTACACACGCAGCAGTCAGCACGTCTGAAAGCATATTTCTGATATAAAACTAAAAACAAACAGAAAAAATAAAACAACCAACACCAGTTGTCACAAATGATGCAGTATGCTGTAACAAGGTTACAAAGTAAAATAAATTTTATCTGGAGAATGGCTGATGTGCCCATTGGTGTCTAAACAATTAGTAAATTGGGAAGATAATTGCAAAGAACCTATGAAATCATGTCTTAGGTTGGAAGGCACCTTCCAATTCCAATCCCCCACCGTGGGCAGGGCTGCCACCCAGTGGATTAAGCTGTCCAGGTCCTTAGCCAATCTGGCCTTGAATATCTTCAGGGATGGGACATCCACAGCTTCTTTGCACAGCCTGTGCAAATGTTTTTTTCTAGAATGTTTTAATCATTGCATTATTGGGACCAACTGGATCCTTACTGAGCTGCATCTCTCCACTATTCTGGAGCTAGTGAGTACAGTTTGGTCCATAGTACAGCTTGGGAAAACTTCAGACCTCATTCACTTGCACTGTTTTGCAGTGATAACTTAGAATACTCAGTAGTGCTGGTAGCAGTATTTTTTACAGTGGGAAAGAATGCAATTACAACCTGAGTCCACCTGAGTTCATACAAACCCTAATCTATTGCTGGGTTATGTGTACCCCTTATTTACAGGGAACTCCATCTTACATAGCAGAGTATTTTAGTGCTTTTCAAATGAAGACATGGGGCTATGGAAAAGGATGTGAATTTTAAAAAAGATGGATTTAAAACAACATTTTAACTACAACTAATTAAAATGCTGAAACAAGACCACAAACTGATTATCACCATAGTCATTACTCTGGAAGTAATTTAGTCTAACAACTGTAAAATCCCTGCTTGTAAGAGCAAGCAAAAAGGTAATGAAACAAATGCTTGAGTAAGCTAAGAAAAGAAAAGTGATGGGAAATTAAAGAGACTCGTGTTCAAGGACACAACAAAAAAGAATAATGATATATTTGTGGAAATATTAATAAAATAAAAAGTATTGATTTCTCCCTTCCTTCAAAAAACAGTAGCTCCGCTGACTGCCTAGGTTTGGATAGACATTAATTAAGCAAGGCAGTCTTGTTAACTAGAGTCAAATTTCATCATAAATTAAAAAATAGTGCAAATAAATTGCTTAAATAGCTTCTCTGCCTGGTCTTCAAGTATTCCTTTGTTAACAAAAAGCCTGGTCATTTCATTGCTTTATAAAGGTTTACCTTTATCTACAACTTGCATGAACATTAACAGGGCAAACCTAATTGTCTTACCAACTTCATGACAGATATCTGTGGAAAAAGCCAGAGATACCTGAGAAAAGAACAGCTTTTTTTTTTTCTCTTGTAATAATTTCATTCATATCTTTCTTTTCAACTTAAATAATTTGCATATGCTTTTCTGATTATGTGATCCAACCTTGCTGCAATTTTCTGGGTGAAGAAATGCAGAACGATGCACAGAAATTATGCAACCTTTTCTCTTACTCAGAACAAAAGTTTTCTTTTTGTGATATGAAGATAACAACTTCTGGCCAAGCAATGAAGTCTAGTTTTCTACAAAGACACTATGGTGGTTTCATTTCACAAAAATGCGATCTCTAAGCATAAATCATTAGCAGAAATAGCTACAGACACAGGAAATAAGATCACTCAAACTATGTAGAACAGTTTTTGAATTTAGGTTGAATAACTTACTGAAAGACCACAAAATCCCATTACTATGGAATGTAACTGCACTTTATTGAAAATGGGATTTTATACTTAGGTAGCTGACCTGACCTGACTCAAGGTCACTGAATCGATCCTCAGGCAAAATAAAGGAAGCATGTCATTTGAACACAGATCTCTTGATCTGGATAAATCCAAACCATTAATAAATGCTTTAAAAGAGAAATTCATTTTTTAAGCAGTGATCTAAATAGGTGAAAATTTTACTAGATATTCAAATATTTCATAAAGATTGCACAGCTCAACATTCAAAACATCTACACCTACATTAGCAGGTAATATTTAACTATCTTTCTGGTTTTTTGAGACCACAGTCATTACTTGCAGCTCTCTTTATTTTATAAAAGATTTATTGTGAAAAGTGGTCTATTATTGGTAGAAAGCACTAAAATCTTGTCCAAAATGGCAGCAATGAAAGCTTACCATAGAACTGCGACCTGCTTGTTTAAAGACTTGATCTTTAAGTTGATTGCAGGCATCATGAACACCTGTTGTTCACAGCCACAGGGCTAAGAAGAGGTCATGATCTTCACTGTTATTGCTCTGAAAATGCTGACCTGGAGTTGTTTGCTAGCTCACAGTCTGGAGCAAAAGTATGTTTGCACCTGATAAAGCTGCTTAACCTGTAACTGAACAACCAGCAGGCTGAGACTTAGGGAGAACAGAACAATTATAAAATTTTTGGCTAATGTATGCTTTACATCAAACTCATAGGTTACTGTTCTCTGGTGCCAAAATAATTTGATGTTTGGTATAAGCAGAACATTATATCAGTGATTTATGAACAAACAAACAAACAACAATAAAACAACACTCCAAATCAGAAAAGAACTGTTACTGGCACTCTGGAAAAGAAAGTAATTCCTTGATCTTGCCACAGAGGCTGTAAAATCACTGTTAGAACAGATCTGAAGGGCACAACAGCTGCTCAGACAAAATCTCATTATCCAGTGTCAGACATAAGCACTTTCTGGCAAGCAAGCTTAACCTCCTACATAGGAAGGATGAGTGAATTTTATTGGAAGTATTTGATTTGCACTCAATAATACAGTATCGTCTGTTGGGAAAGACACACATATAGGTAAATCTCTTCATCAAGGGTCCATACAAACTTTTTAAAGATTTCTAAAGTAGCAATTACCAATTTTCAGGTGATTGCAAAGAATAAGAATGAATAATGTGACAATCTTAGTGAATGGTGGAAACCTAATCTTTTCATGAGAATCTTCCTTACTGTGCACAAAAAAAAATCTATGTACATAAAACAAAGCAAAGCAGACAAATCATTAAGATGAAGTGCAGAATGGCTTTTGAGAAATTTCTGTAAGATTCTCACAGTACTGATGTGCAGATGATACCATGATAAGAATGTAAGTATCTAAGAAAGGATAGTTGACATCAGTTATTCCCTCTATTAGTAATTTTGTGATTGAAGCTTGAGGTTTATAATTTACTGCTGCTGCTGCCTAAAAGGAACAGTCAGTTGACACAATAAGTAAATACAGTAAGTTGTAAATATGCCAATATATAAATGATATTATGTTATCTTAACCAACTGGTGATCATAATGTACAGTTCAACTAAAATAAATGTGCTTCAGATAAAAGTAAGTAAAAGGTTTCTGTGATTCTTTAAATTTTTGGGCTGCCTGATCTTGCTCAGTTTTGTCTTTTTTTCCAAGACATACATAAACTTTTCTACATGTTTTTATCTACACATGTATATTATATAGTGCACATTTTCTGATTCTCAAAACAAAGATTGAGAACTGAGGAAAACTGCAAAAATGTCAACACAAAAAAGCAAAGTTCAGTCTAAAATACCTAGGAAAGTCACTCAAAAATCAAATCTTGGTACATTTTGCATTAACAATTCTATGCAAATTACTGAAGTATAGAGACACTAAAATTGATGTATGGGCCAGTAACATATAAATACATGTACTAACTGCAGTTCTCTTTAGTAATATAATCTGAACACTTAAATAAAAATGCACTTCTCTAAAATAATGTATATAGACCTGAATAACATTTAACACTTTAAAAAATACATTCATAATTTTCTATCTCCTAACAGGTAATTTATGAAGTTTGATTTTCAGTTTTCTACAATTACATATCCCTGAAATAATCAGACAAAAAGTAGCCAAAATGTTGTGCATTATCTTTTTGTGATAACTTCTATGATAATAGTGAACTGTTAACTGAATGCAGCTGTGTCAGTAGTTTTCAACCATAAACTTGTTGTATATCTTTGTACTGTTGTTCAGTCTCGCCTTGCAGTTCATACGCACTTTACTTGGTTTCCTAACTCACTGTGCAGTGGGAATTGTTTATGCCACAGAAATGAAGGGATCAAGTCACCACAAGGGTTAACAAGTTAACAAGTATCAAATCTAGATCATGATTTCAGCTTCAGTCCTGCACTGGAAGCAGGACTTACTCTGCTTAATAAATAAGAGCAACTTTATGCCATACAGACCAACAAATAATTCAACATTCTCCAAATTCTATGTGGTACACAAAACACAAATCTGTGCCACAAATAATAATGCTGTAAACTATAGTAATCCCATCTACAATATCCTACAGTCTACCACTACAGAAGAATGATTGAAGTAATGGATATTCTTACATTCCTCTTGTTTTGGATAAGCAAGCATCATTTTACCCTCTGTGAATGAAATTTCAATTAGCAATTGCGTCAGACACAGAAAACATGAGAACCTCCAACTCCTCTTCCTCCTTTCACACCCTAGATGAACTAGGCCATGTAATTATATTGTCAAAATCTGGCCCATAATGTTTCAGCTGTCACATTAAATTCTTATAATCTTTTTCAATATTGCAACTATTTCATAAGCAGTACAAAAGTTATAGCAATAAAGCAGTACTGATTTTCAGATTAGATTTGCTTCCTGACTACATTAAGCCTAATTTTATATTCCTTTTTAATATACCACACCATTCAAAGGACATATAATGACTATCATGAACATATTTCGTGTCTCATGAATGAGCTTTTCCAGTAATGAGAGCTTGACTTACCTATCTAAAATATTAACATTGGAATGGAAAAGCATGTATTATGTGGAAAAAAAAATATATGCATAAATATATTCAAAAGCATATCCTTATAGAATGAAAAAGCACATTACGTTTACACCCACTCATATACATACTCCTTAACAGAGATGGAAAAATTTGCATCCCAATTTCTTTTCATTTTGTTAGGGTGCTAACTCTACACCTCCTCACGCTGTGTGGCTCTCTCAGCGGTTACACACAACTTGTGCACACAAATGATGCTCTGACCTGTCCTGCTCAAGCTTCACCTAACCCTGACAATTCAAATACTGCCATAGATGGGATTAATTGTGATGCCAGTAACATGCTAAATCATTTACATACTCTGCTGTAGAATATCTATTTAATAATTTTCCTTACTCATGTGATTTTTATTTATCTTTAGGAAGCATCTAGTATCAATCAGCCTAAAATATCAAACGGCACCAGGGAAGCTGAATGCAATGGAATGATCTCCAAAGAAAGTCTAGTGGAAGTGTTTCAAAAACAAGAGGTAATTTTATCAGTAAATCATTATATTGTTAATTATAGCAAGATGCTGATTCTCATCTGCTTTGCTTATTACTCCATTACTATGTGGAACAGTAAGATATTGCTGCTCTGCTGATGGCAGTCCTCATGACACAATGTATAACAATGGCTTTAAAATGGTGTTTTACTTAGCAGTGTTTTTAGTGTGGTAACTAATTGGGTTTATCATTCAAGCTTCTCTGTGAAGTTTCAAACACAGTTGCAGGAATAAGTAAAAATTTTATATGTTGCACCGAATCCAGTAGTAAAGCAAAGGTTTTGTACACAGGTTTCTCTTGGGGAGCAAGGAACATCTGAGACAAACAAGGCTTCTACATTTACGCAGAGCACTGATGAAACAGGTAAGAAGTGGGCTCACAAGGGAGCATGATGGACCAAGCTCTTGGCCATTGTCTTTATTTTCACAAATGTCCAACTCACAGCATACAGATGTGATACCTTGCTCTGAATTCTTCAGTTCCCCCTTACTCAGTTAAGCTTGTTCACTGATTTTGACGGGTTCAGATTTTGATGTACAGAGGTGAAGTTTGTGAAAGTTTGCATAGTTTTAAATATGCTCATTCATAGAAAAGTTTAAATATGTAAATGGTTTCTTTAAGACTTATCTGAGGATATATTCAAATGCTAGCTCATGCATAAACAAACTTTTGCATGAAAAAGGCTCAATTTGTAGGCAAACAGAATAAGCCTGCAAAACATGAGCATGGTGTTGAGATGCCGCTTTTGCAAGTTAATGCCAGTATTAGAATTCATGCATTATGTTAAATCAAAGATCTCAGTCAGACTTGAGCCCTGACGTCCATGCAATTCAAGCATGGCAAAACAGTGGGCAATAAACATCCCTCACCAATTCTTTCGTGTTTTTTTTTCCTATGAATTTTTGTTCATGCACATGACTCACTAGAGTTCTGCAAGGCTAAGCATTATTTGTCTAGAGTAACAACGGTTTACAATTCACTGATCGAGTCAATTTCCTGAAAGATAGGAGGAGGAAAAAAAAATTCCTTCTTTATTTCTTCCATTGCAGTAACCAATGCAGTTATGAATGAGGACTTCCCCAAAATTTCTACACAGATTTTAAAACAGCAGTTTGAAATGACAGCTCAGGAAAACACCGTTCCCTCTGACAGAGAGACTGCAACACCTGCAAAAAATGTACAGGTTTGTGCTTTTCATAAGAGGAATCTTTATGCTAATGAGAAGTGTGGAAGTTGACACAGTAGTCCATTATACAGTTTGAATTTTTATTTTCACTATATAGTTGCAATTAAAAAAGAGAACTGTAAAAGTGGTGGAAATCTATGGAGTATAGGAGCCCCAGGCACACACATTAAAGGACCTTTGACATTCAACAAGTACTTCTACTACATGACAAATGCAACTGAATGTAGAACTCAATAAAAACTTTTGCTTTCCTCGTCCTCCTTTACTGAACAGTCTCCTCTTTGCTTGTTTAGAGTCTGTAAAGATATATAATTTTTTTGTCACCAGTTTCTCAAAAGCACAAAAGATGCTTTTATTTCTTCTCAAAATAACAAGTAAAATCCACATCCCTCAGAATCTGCAGAAACTCTGCACAAGACCCGTGAACTCAGCGGAGAACATGTCTGCACACCCTCCTGGATATTAGAAATGCAGTCACTAGAGTCTGTCAATAAAATGTATCACGATGAGGAACAAACATCATACAAAACTCACATCAGAGAGATTTCTGCTGATGGCATGAAAGCCATGAGGTACATGTTTGAAACACAGCATCTGGATAAACTTTTGCAGTTCTAAACAGGGGATGAAGTGAAGTTACAGAAGCTGAGGTCTAGACTAAAAGAGTTTAAAGAAGATATGAAGGTGAGTATGAAGTATTCTGAAACTCAGACATCATGTTGTCAAAGGCAACTTTTGGGTTACAGAGCAAGGAATACAATTGTCCACAGAGAAGACACTGAAAAGGAGGATGCTAGCACTGCATGTTGGATGTTGGCAACACAGCCTTCAGATATAATTAACACAGAATCAGTAGAAATTCAAGTTGCATTTGAACTCTCTTTGGAGGGAAACATCAAAGGTGGAGTGCACAGGGCAAAACATTTTACTTTTAAACATAGGCTCTGAAGAATTAGATTGAACGTGGTTTAGAGGAAAATATTGCTCCAAAGGAAACTTTCTCCAGGATGCATGTTTGCTGAAAGTGCCAGCTTTTTGAAACTCGCCCTCTTGAAACTCTGAAAGATGACATATCATATCCACCACCTGAAGAATTAGAAGGAGGTGATGTAACCCTTAGTAAAGATTTATTTGAAAATATTCAAGGTGATGAAGGGAAGAAATTTAAACAAATACTGAAAATTGATATTCAGCCTCTGAGTATGTGAGAGGATATACACTGTTTCTCAGATAATTCGTTACGCTTACTACAAGAAAGGATTTGATAGAGTTAACTGATGAAGCTTTAGCTTACTCATTATCAAAAATTCACTCAAGTAAGTATCAGTTCTAAAAAGGAAAACTATGAAAATCACAAATACTTATGTTTGTATTGCACCTGCACACCCTACAAGGGGATTCACTGCAAGTCTCACAGAAGTAGATCTTCCTGATGTACTTCGGCATGATGAAGCAAAACCTCCTCTTCAGAATACATACGTTCTGCTCAATTCCACTTCTACCAATAAACCTTGCATTATCCTATCCCAATTCACAAAATTAGTGTTTCTCGAGAATCTCATGGTGTTTCATGGGAAATGTGAAATAGTTCTTTTAGATGTATGGATTTCAAAAAAGGTAAGGTGTGTTGTTCAGCCACTTTCAAAATGCTGCTGTTATTTAAACAGAAATGAATTGGTAGCTATCAGTTCACAGGTAATTGAAAGAACACTACAACTTTAACAAAAGTATTTAGCATATAACTGGTGCAGTTAAAAGTGAACTACTATATGTGGATTAGACTAACATATAATTTTCTAATATTTGCATCCAGAAACTGCTATTTCAGGAAAATGAAATATGCACACTCTGTCAGCAGAGAGTTTATCCAATGGAACGCCTGGTCGCTGACAAGCAAAATTTTCATAAATCATGCTTCCGATGTCACCACTGTGGCAGTCAATTAAGGTAAGAAGTAACTGTATGCTCATTCTCAGAAAAAGTGCACTTGAATAAAAATTCACAACAGTTGAAATTATTTTCAAGTACACTATTCAGCTTGTAGGATTCCTCTTTTCATTTCTGCCACAAACATTTGCTCTGTGACTTGGAACATGGCCTTTATAGCCTTCATTCAGCCTTCGTCCTTCCAAATTCTTCTGCAGAGTGTTTCATCTAGAAATAATTCTAGGCTTTCAGTAGAGTGCATAAACAGAAAGCAGTAGACACAGATTTTGTTATGGAATTCCAAACATCTGACTGGGGGCCTAATTCTTTTCCTCATCCATACAATGAGCAAGGATGGTTCTCTGCGCCAGCAAACTGCTCCTGTAAATATTAACATCAATTGGTCCATCATACTGCAAAGGCTGTCAATTCCATTTAAACACCTCTGAGATTAGCTACACGCATTTATTTCATATGAGAGCTGAATCCAAATACAATTAAACAGAAAGGCTAATGAAAGTTGGCACTGTATTTTTCTCCCCCTATTAGATAGAGACATTAGTCTTCAATATTACGTGGAAAAAAAATCCCCAGTAATCCCTAAGTGCTGTTGAACATTCTCATTTGATGCTTAAGCTGTGCAATAACTGAATAAGTTTATGTTCTTTCTCAAATCACAAGGCATGACTCTTCTCCAAAAATTTTATGGAAACTTGCAATTAGAGGATTTAGAGACTAGTTTTGGGTGCCAGAATTAACCAGTACATTGAATTTGTTCTTTTTGCACTTTCTTCCTTTATATATATTCTCATGTAGGGTACTTGAAATACCAATTAAAGTGTAAAAATCATGGTGGCTTTAGGATATATGAAAGTATAAAAGCAGCTTTCTTCCATTTGGCAGCTTGGGAAATTATGCATCTCTCCATGGACAAATATATTGTAAACCCCATTTTAAGCAACTTTTCAAATCTAAAGGAAATTATGATGAAGGTTTTGGACACAAGCAACATAAAGATTTGTGGAAGCCTAAAGATCAATGTAGCTCAGCTGGCAAAGTTCACACTGAAGAAATAAATCTGATTAATCATACACCTGTTGATCCTAAACCACTCAGAGAGACTGATCAAGACTTGTACTCAGGTACTGAAGGCATTCACCCTAATATTTTGGATAATAATTTGATAAAATCCACAGAAAGAGGTAAATTAAAAATGACATGGCCTCCTTCAACAGATGATACAGCACATAAAAAAACATACTCTATTGAAGGATCAGCAAAAGTAAATAAACCAAAGTGGCCCCCAGAAGGTTTGGCTCAAGAAGGATCTAGCTTACATGCCAATAAACCTCTGGACAATGAAAAAAATCTTCAGAAAGAAAATGCTCCAACAGAGCAAAAGGAGAACGAGGCTGCCAGTACACAACAAAATCAAAACTCAGCCTTTACCTCCCTATCTGCAAAAGAAGCCACAAGTACCTATAAAACTAAGGGCAATATGGGAAAAGGTGAGGAAATTGAAAACATAACAGGTGGATCAGAGATTAGGGAGGAAAGTGGAAAGAGTATTAATGAGAGTGATAATGTGATAGGGCATAGTGCTGAGAAAGAGAGAGAGAAAAAAAGTAACAAACCTGGTGATCTCGAAGATGTACAGGTTACTAATATTGATGATGAAGCAGTACAAAAGAATCATAAAGAGTTTAGTTTGAATAGTAACAACAACAACAATTATGCCATATTTCCACATCCAAACATTTGTAGACAGGAAACAACTCTGACAGCTACATCTAACCAAATGACAGAATTAAGTACTGCAATTTGCAGTGCATTGCAGCACGCCTTTGAAAAACTGGAAAATCAGTGTGGAAATGAACAAATATTTCAGATACATGAATCTTTTGAGAGCTATTCTAACAATACAGTAACTGTTTCATTAGATGAACAGAGTTCAGAAGATGCTGGCACCTCTAACAGTCTTGCTCAATTTAATAAAGATGCCACTTGTCCAAAATCTTGTACTAAAAGCGCATTTATTATAAAGGAGACAACTAATACAACTTTCCCTGTTGATACTGAGTTGGTATGCATTGGAAAAGAATCAAGGAGTGACAAAAATTTAAATACAATTTTATCTGACACTGTGAAAGCATTATTTCTTAAAGAAGACTACTTTATTTTAAACTTTAGTCTAATAGACTCTGTAGACAGAACCGGACATTCCTCCAGACCATATTCAAAAGAACATAAGACTTGTAATAAAGAACTGAATGGTATTAATGTCTGTCAAGAAGATGAAATAGGCGAAGCGTCCAGGAATGACAGAAGCACACCTTTAGAGTTACCAAACTCAAGTTATGCAACCTTTCCATCGTCCCAAGGAGAGAAAGTCCAAATAGCTCACAATAGGAGAGCAAATTAAAATAAATATATTCTGTGATGAATATTAACAGAACAGCTAAATGATCAACTGTGTCTGTCACTCATTATTAAATATATGGTAAATTGAAATTCTTCAGTTCAGTTATAGTACTTCTTGAATAATTTAATATCTAGAGACAATATATGAAAATGTGCATTATGTATTGTCTTTTGCTTAAACTTTATTTACTTAGTTTACATTTAATGAAAAAGCAAAGAGGATTTTTTCAGTCCCTGCTTAGAACAACTTGTATCTCTATGATACAGGAAATGTTGCAGGAAATATCCTACAATATGGCTGTCCTTCAGAAAGAGTAAAGTTCTGCTCTAAATTGTTTGTAAGAAATTAAGAGACAAAGCAACCGATGTGTACAAAATAAGAAAAAATACATCACTAACCACTTTTTGTACATATTGTTATTATTAAAACTGAGCTGTTGGTCCATGACATAGCATGTACATTCATTGTATCAGCTCATACCGGAAGGGTATTTTTTTGTTCTGTTTTGGTTTTGTTTTCGGTTGTTTTTGTTTTTTTCTCAATATCATGCAGTACATAGTTTGAAATGGACTAGTAATTGTACTGTTTGCTATACTCATAGAGCTGCTATGGCTTTATATTTGATGACAGGAGAACAAATGTGTGTAAATTTTAAATCAAATAGGATAAGAACTTCAGAGGCAGAACTGGAACAAGGTTTGGGAGCATTAAGCAATTAAGGTTAGTAATTGTTCCAGTAACTAATCCAATGCCACTTTAACCACAGCAGCTCTCAAATTCTATATTTAAAACTGTACGAAAGTATGCAAATTTAGCCCTTTTGCTTAAAATGTTTATGAATTAGTGTTTGCTCTCCTAGTACTATTCTAGCTTTCATGAAACGTAATGTATCATTTTACTGTTGACAATGCTTCATTAAAAAAAGCACTTTTAAAAATTATTCCATTGTTTTTTTTTGTTTGGTTTGTTGGCTGTTTTTTTTTTTTTTAATGAATGTATATGTGTAGTTTTCCTTAAACAGTTTGTGAAATTCCTTACACAATAATTACTTTAACCTAAGGCGTGTGTCAGAATGTGACTCTTCTCTACCTACTATAGAAATATCTCCAAAGTATACACGCAGAGAGAAAAGCTACATGCGTTATTTCTTTCAGAAGAATATTTTAAGAATGTGAGGTCTCCTTTTTATGCATCATGCTTCACTTCTGTCAAGTATTCTCACAAAATGCAGAAATATAGAATAGATCCCTTAAAATGAATATTTTCAGGTATACAATTAGTATTCATGCAGGGCCCTCAAATATTGCTGTATATGATAACTTTGTAAAAAAGCATCAACCTGTAGGCCATTCTGAAGTGAACCTGCTGACAGGTACATGAGCAACAGAGCGAGGGAAATCCCCAACCAAACCAAATCTCTCTCTTTCTCTATTCATTTAGAACCAAGATGAATTTTATGTATATATACATATATATATCTTTGCTTCCTTTTTTTTTTTTTTTTTTTTTTAGTTACTACACAACTAGAACTAGCATTAATAAAAAATTCCTGCTTAAAAAAAAAATTATCAGGAAACAATGCAAGAGGAATCACAGGCAACTGAGGCTGGATTTCATATCTGTGATTTTCTTACTTCTTTTTCTGCAGAAGGAAAAGAAATGGGAGATGGTATATCCCCCATTACATATACACATAATCACTGCAGAAGTCACACTCTGGAGAGAATATAGCCACTGAAAGTGAGAATGGGATAAAGTTGTAGTTAGAAAGTAGCATCCTTGCAGACTTTCTTTAAATTAAATGCTAAATGAATAGTAGCTTACCTGCCAAAAAGCCACACGCATTTTGGGGACGCCATACAAATTGATTGCAGCCAAGAAGCAAGTCTTTACAGTTATAAAAGATATAGCACCCTTTGGAGCTGTACATTTTGTGAGTGAAAGTCATCATTCTAAGTTTAAATAGCTTACAGTTAACTTTTAAACTAAGTTGTAGTATCTAAGCTCAAGTAACCAGTCATCAGTTTGTAAAAGTCCCCACACTGTGTGGAGATGCTAAACAATTCTTGAGAGGAATCTTTGTATTGAAACCTCCATTCTCTTAGCAGGTTAACTTCCTCTGAGTAGTCCTAAGTTTTACCCCTTATCCCATAGACAGTATTTAGCAGTGCCTAGGAATGGGACCTTACAGTCATGGAAGGCAGAGCTGATCCATTTCCAGGACAGCTGCAGCCAAGCACTGTTCAGTAGCAAACCAGCACTAACAAGCAGCAGTGAAATGAAATGTCACTGCGTCATTATGTAGTACAGAAGACTAGCAGACTGAGAAATCCATTTTCACTGGGTATTGCCAGCTAGTCAAGATGTCCTACTGCTTTTAGAACACAGCAGGGTTCAAATATTCTTCTATACTCAAAAGCACCAATTAGAGAGATTAAAGAGCCTGATTTAATGTCTTGTTAAGGAGCTTCTGCATTGCTGGACTAGTACAGGTCTTTTATAGGACTTCTGAATTTGAAGTCCCTTCGCAGATACATTAACATAATTGGCACCAAGACTTACTTTGAGTTACTTAAATTGTTTTTATAGATGCAACATATCAATTGATCCTTTTGAAGTCTTTGTAGAGTCAGGGACACCCTCAAAGCTACAGAGGGACCTAAATAACACTCCTACTTTATCCTGAAGTGGACTACTCCTGGGTGAAAAACTTACTGAACGCAAAAGCTTGATTACTGCAAAAAACATATTGCCTTCTCTGCCCTCTGTGAAGCATCTGTCTCCTTCACATACTAATAGGCACCCACATTAGCGTCGTAAGAGACATAGTGCTCAGTACGGATATTAAAGTCAAACTAAGAATCTGCCTTATTCTAACATAGAACATTTCTTTTAGCATCTCTCCCACAAATAGTTATAGCTCAGACCTCACTTTAGAAGTGCAGGATAATTATCAGAATTACTTGTACGAGATTTGGGTCACTTCAGTCAAGTGCACCTCCAGCTGTTAGGTATAATTGCAAAAACATTAACTACCCTGAGTACATCACAACAAACAGGAAAACATCAAGTCAGAAAGGGACAGATAAAAACCTTTGCCGATTTTCATGATTTAGCCCATCCATTAGGAGGCACCTAAGATAAATCCTTTGAGTGAACTTTATAGCCTTTCACAAGCATTTCACCTTGTATGTGCGTTACATTTGATGATTTTGACATGAAAAGCATTTTTGAATGTTTTAAAGAGAGGAATTATGTTAAAATGGGATTAGGAAAATATTCAGTGTGACCTTGCTCTTGGGCTTTCTGAAACATTCAATGACAGTTTAACTATGAAAGACCCAAATTTCCAGTGTAGTCCTCAAAGAAGAAAATAAAACAGCTGTGTACTGCTTCAGGGAAAGAAGTGAAAAATTCTAAGACTGAATTCTCCATCAACCTATTTGCTATACATTCTTCCTCTCCCCTCTCTCAGGAGAAGAGAGACAATAAGAGAGAATAAAATCTTCAAATATATAGTGGATGTGTACATTGCATTTTTATTAAAAACATATGTGAAAAATCTACAACATTTGCAGCAGGTGATCTTCAAAATCTCATAATCTGTTTAAATAAAAAAGGCTCTCCTAGAAAAAACCCCAAGGAAGATCTACATGATGACAGCTAATTTCAAACACGCCTTACCTTCTGGCTTTTGACACCATAAACATCATAATCAGTCGCCACCTAAAATTACTTTTAGACTGATGTAAGAATATGATAGATGCTAACAGGAAAAAGTGTTCTATCATAGTAGATATGATAGAACAATAGATCTACAAATGTGCCATTCCCCCCCCACAGAAAACACATATTCAAAACTTAAAACAAAGCTTTTTTTCGAGCTACACTTAGTGCAGAACAGCTGAGCAATTTCTTCATTTCATGATAAAGAAAGTCACCTCTCAGCATAAAAGATGATTGTTTAGCACAAAAAGGTGAAATATTAAAAAGTTATGGGTGAATGGAGATGTAATTGTATCATGAGTAGATGGAAACTGCATAGAAAGTACTTCCATATACTATTTGGTAGACTAGACTATGTCCTTAGTTGTACTGATGTTGCACATACAAAAAAAAGTAATAATTAATCTATACCAAGTAGTCTCCTACCACTTAGAATTTGCTTCCAGATTTCTGTGTGATCATGGATAAAAACTCTGTGCTATATTTGATCAAAAGGAAAAAATAAGAAGCTAGGTATTACTCAGTATATGTAACTGGGCATTATAAATATTTTTTGCACATTAAATACTAAAAGATTTTGGACAACTTTTCATAAAGCGATGTTAAGAATGGAAATAGCATTGCACACCATGCCACCCACTGTTTGCAATGTTTTATCCTTTATTACCCCCTGGAAGCTGTTGCTCTAATTTGTTGGGACAGTGCTCCTGTATTCAAGGCCACAGACTGAGTCTGGGTGGCTCTGACTGAGGAAAATATTTTGTCGAACTGGCATTGGCTTTTATGCACCTGGAGAAAAGGTAACGAAAAGCAGCTTTCACAGGCTCTGGCAGCTATCCATGCTGGCAGCATGCCATAAAACAGGAAAGCATGGATTCAGCTTCTTGGGCCAGAATGTGAAGCTTAAATCTTTTTCTTAAAAAAAATATATATATATATATGTATATGTATACACACACACACACAAGCATGACAGCAATCAAGAATACCCTCATATGCTCTCAGAGGCATGATATGAACACAAATAATATGTGATAGTAATGTTATAAACTAACACAGTGTAGAGTGCTCCAGTACTTGACTATATTTTGTTAAAAACAGTATATGTGCACAATAGACGGTGGCAAGGCAGCAAAACAAAAATAAAAATTTAATACAAATAATTTATTTGTAAAAAAAACTGTGTATGAAAACTCAGCTTTAGGTAATTTTACCAAATGGCTTCCAAAAAATTTGGAAAGGATGTGATTGGGTCTCCAGGTGCTTGTGTTATGTGATGACATTTCAACACTTCTGCAGTACATGAGAAAACAAACAATTTTCTTGAATCACATAAAAATTTCATCATCTCCAAGGGACAGAGATCACGCAGCAATAAAGAACATTATATCTCCATGCTCGGGATATTCCCATTTGATAAAGTAAATCATTATGGCCAACTGTTATAGAGAAAGGGTGCCATCTACATTTGCCAGCACTCTGCCGGGCTCAGAATTGAAGAGAAACATACATTAACCAAAGTGAAGGAGATAATCAACACCATCTCCCAAATACCTAAGATAAATACTCTATAAATCAAAGTACATGCTTAAGTGCACATGGTCACCCTGATCAAAACCCCTCAATTTATTCAGTTACCACTGTACAGACTAATCAGCCAGTTTTGTCTTAGGCAAAATTTGCTATGAGAATAGCACATCACTCTAGTAAACTTCTATCATGGTATGGAACAGCTGTTTCATCTTAATTCTGAAAACTTTTAAAGTTCAGAGCCAAAATATCATGCTTTACAGACAGCTAGACTTTTGTTTTTTTATATAACTAGGAGAAATTCCTCACAATTAGTTTCTCAAGTCTTGAAAGAGCAAAAAATACTAGAATTGGAAATAACTGGATAACTATTGTGCAGAACTTGAGAGTGACAGTATAAAGAAATGTATTTTCTGGAATAATTCTTCTTTAACTCACATGAAATGCTCTGGTAGAGCAAAAACCAGTCTGGGGTGACTTTAGGAAATGACAGACTCCTACTTCAGTAATATAATCCTGCTAAATCATGAAGCCGAAATTTACGTTCTATCCAACACAGTCACGTCTTAACTGTAGAGGAAGGTGATACCATTCCAGAACTAGTTTACCACACTTTCCAATTAAAAATGTTGTTTCCAATTGTTTGCAATTTTATCTGATGTTATCTATTTGGATTGAAGCTTTCCACACATAAGAAATGGGAGACAGACTGATTTCTTTTTAAAGCTCTACCAAAAAATGCTTCCTACATTTCTGGGAAGAACATCTGGCAAGATCATGGCATTTTGCCCATGCTCAAAAGTATCTTTCAGCTGAATAAACAGATCAATCTAATGCCTCAGTTTTTATATGGTTCTATTTGGCTATATTTGCAAACTAGCTTTCAATTTCACCATCTCACATTATTTTTTTAAAGTACAGATCATATAGCCAGGAAAATGTTTTTATTAGAACTATTTTCTGAATTACTGTAGCAGCTGGAAGATACATAGAAGACTGCAATCAATAAGGCCCGCAGCCATCTTTTTAGTCATTTGATAAAACAAAATATTAAACAACTGTGTAAGGAGTAGGATTCATCCCTTCCATGCTACGAATAAGGTAAGCTCTGAGAAAAAAACTCATGCAATCACAAAATTAAATACTTATCTCAGAAAGCTTTTGACTTCAGGCTCTCTGACTTTCAAACTCAATGTTCTTTTATTGTAATATATGAATATCCTATGTCTGTGTGAATATAAAGATAGATACTTATGTATACATAAGTAGATCCACAAGCAATCAGCAAGTTACTTCAACATCAGTTGTGTATATATAGAACTAGCAAGCTCAGTACAGTTAAATTGCTTTATAATTTGATAACTTCACTGTTGTTCTTTTTCTCATTCTTTCTATCCATACACTCATTTTTTTTTTTACCATTACACCACTAGCAGTTCCTCTCTTTGGAGGGCTGAGACAACTGAAAAAATTTTCTTACTGATGATAAGAAAAAGCACACATGGTCAAGTATTCCTAAAACAGTTCTACTATCTTTATTTTTAATACCCTTTGGCAGTAGGGTCCTCAACTCCTTCCCAAGTAGGCATCTCTGTCTAGGTGGATGCCACTACAGAAAAACAACCACATGTAATTTTCCTTAAGATGCTCTTCAGTGTAAATAGGGGTGACAGAACCAGGCCTATGTGTCATTCATAAAGTTGTAACAGAGATAACAATTTCAACCTACGCAGTACCTGTCCCTTGTGATGTGAATCCTAACTTCTGGTAGACATCCTTTGAGAAAATGGAATTCCATGTCAAGTCATATCCCTCTGCTGGTCACATCCCCTTGCTGTTAAGGAAATCAGATAATATCTTCATTAGATGATACAGAACCAAACTGTTTAGTCTATGAGTAGCACTTGTCAGATTATCCTGCAGGAGCCTCAGAAACACAAAATTACAAAATTAACAACAACAACAAAAAATAATCACGATTAAACAGAACCATACTCATTTTTTTCCAGATGGAAATTATGTACATGTTTTTCAAGACAGATGATACAGTGTAAAATGAAATATGGGGTGGGAGACAATAAAATCTCTAGAGACAAATTGATTGGACCAATGTTCATTCTCTGTCCTGATCACTCATGCAAAGCAGAATTGCTTGGATATGAAACCATAATCCACCCACTATTTTTTCATTAACACAAAAGGCTTGTCTTAAATCAGTGTTCAAGGCAGTCAAAAATAAATATGTATTTATGTATTTATGGAGACCTTAAATGCTTCTAAGTATATTCATTATGATCTTCATAGTGACATTGCTATGAAGGACACTATATAAATGGAAGCTGTGCTTGCAACTGATCACTTATGATAAACAAACATCTTGAAGGACTCACCAAGCACACAGAAGTTGCCTTGTTTGCTTATAAGGGAGAAAAGCTCTCTTCAGATAACTTAATACATGGTAGACGTAAATCTAAAAATAATTAAATATTTCTTTGTGCAGTGTGAAACTATATCACAGTGCAGTTCTGCTAGAGATAGCCTATGCAAACCACGTGGGTCAAGGACCTTGTTTCCTTATTTTTCTATATAGTACCTAGTACACATCTGTGACATATCACATAACACACACCTATATAAAATAAACAAATTTGTTACCAGCTGAGGCTAACACTGACATTATAATGCATTTAAAAACAAATAATAAAATATTCCTCCCACAGATGTGTACAGTGTTCCATCTATACATCAGTTAAATATTCAGCAGCTACCAAAAGGAAGGAGTGAAATCATGTTCGTCTCTAAAAGATTACTTTATGTTTGATGTATAAGATTTCCTCTTATAAGATGCCCCTTAGAACTCGCTATAATATTTGCCTTCTAATGCTGCCAATACTCAGAGGAGAGGACAAAGCAAAGCTAAAGAAAATAAGGGATTAAAAAAAAAAATTTCAGTTGTAGAAAGGTGCCAACTCATGAACAATTCTACAAGCCTAGCCAGGATAAAGCAGAGGGCTGTCTGTTGCTTCTTAAATTAAAAAGGTGTTTCCTGCTGTGTGAACCACTGCAAATCAACTGTGCAGACTCAGGTAGGGCTGGCACTAACCCTCTTACTAGCAGCCCATACAGTGCTCTGCTTTGCCTCTAAGGCTCACAGTGTTGAGAACGCGCTGATATTTAGGCTACTGCTGAACACTGCTCCCACATCATCAGGGCTGCCTCTTCATCCCTCCCCACCCTCAAGGCCAGTAGCCTGTGGGCATGTGGGAGGTTGGAAGGAGCCAAACAAAAGGTTATGCCATACCACATAATGTGCTGCTCAGCAGTAAAAGGTAGGGAAAATGAGAAGACAAGGGGACATTGGTGGTTTTTATCCTATGAATCAACTGCTACACATATGGAGGCCATGTCCCTCAGGAAGTGGCTGAACAGCACCTATTGATGAGAGCCTTTTTGCTTTAATTTCATGAGCAGCTTTGCTTATTAAACTGCCTCGATCTCAACCCACAAGCTTGTCCATCTGACTTTCTTTCCCTGTTCTGTTATGGAAGGTGTGAAGCGAAGGTGTTTTGGGAGCTGGCAGCCAACCCAGGCCAACCCACCACAGCAGGCAACGTCCGCAATATTTATTAGACTGTGGTTTTGTCAGCCTAGCCCCACTCAGGAGAAGACCTCGCACCAGCAGAGCAGTTATTCTTTGAAAGTTGGTCTGGGACAGACTCAGCCATTTTTGTGTTCATACAGCTATGTCCTAGCAATCAAAAATGTGACTCACATAGAAAGAAATCAGTAGCAGGTAATGATGCAGTTCATGTACATCTATAGGTAGAGACTTCTGCCAAAAAAAAAAAAAAGAGAGAGATACAAAGACAGATGACTCAGAGAAGAGACCAGTGAAGCACGGAAAATCTGAAAACTGGATGTTTAGTATAATCAGTCTGCAGTTAGCCATGTAGTTAAAACATAAAACTAAGATCCCACTTACTGGTATCTACATTAGAAAAATATCAACCTTTTGTAAGGTGACTATGTCTAAAAACAATACATTTCTTATGTATAAAAGGACAGCAGAGAGACCAAACATAAAATGCCTGCAAAAAACTATGAACAGGTGGAAGCATCTTAATGTTGGGAAGCCCACACCATCTTCTTTAAATGAGGAACCTCCAGGGATGACAAAGAACTTCTGGATGATAATGATGGAGTATTTCCGAAGTATACAGATTGTTAATACAAAGCAGAATCCCTCCTAAAACATGAGAATAAAAGCATATACAACAACTCTTTCTTTTTTGGAGTTGAATATCAGCATGGATCCTAGTGTCTGCCAAAGTCTCAAATGCTAGCACCTTGGCCACAGTTTGCATCTCATTGGCAGTCTTAAAAGGCAAAAGAAAGATTTAAGAGGTATTCTTCATGACTTATTCTGTCACCTCTGGAGTTTTGATCCAGGACAGAGTGCACTTGTGCTGACAGAGCCATATGGGTGTATTTCTTATACTGTTTGTACTGTGAATAAAAGTAGTTCTGCTCCTGTATGCCCTGTCAGGACTTCTCAATACTATACTTAGATGTGACTGATGGCTAACTTGCAGTTTTGTACACTAAGCCAATCTAAATAACTGTATTCAGATACACACACCAATAACAAAACAAAACAAAAAACTCAACCAAGCAAGCAATTTAGCAATGTACTAATAGCTCTGATAAATTTTTAAAAAACTATTAAGAATAAGGTAAAGTCCTTTAATGTATGGCCTCATATTTTAGGAGTGCTACTTTCTCATTCTCACATCTTTTCTGCTTGTAATTATTTGGTGCTTCTGAGCCTGTAACAGCAAATCTACTCCCAACAAGTTTGGTCTCATAAACAGAATATTTAGCTGTTAGCTTTCTGTTTAGAACAAATTCTCTTTAGTGATCCTCAACACTTTTAAAAAATTGTGGTAAGACATATTACAGTTTTTTTTGTAGCTAAACTGCAGTTTAGTTCCTGGCAAGTAATGATTTAGTTACCTTACACACTGAACAGTGTATGTGCCTTAGAAAAAGCTGCTGTTAAATTTTAGAGGCCACTCTTTTAATGGGAAAATACTGCTCAGACAGGATTTCTGAATTTCTCTTTACAATTTTAGATAAAGTTTTAAATACTACAAATAATGAAAGTTTATGTCCTACTTGCAATGAAAGAGCAGCATGGATTCTGTAGGTATTTCCTTCTATGCAGGAGTTACAAAGTTGTAACTGTGAATTGCTTTAGTGAGCTCTGCAACATTTATAAAACTGAACAGTAAGAAAAGCCTGGCAGGTCTTTTTCCAAGCTGAAGTTATGCCTATCTGACATCAAATGTGAAAAATCTCCTACTAAAAATTGCCAGTTTTTGATACATATTAAATACCCTTTTTGACACTTAATTTTCTCAAGACTTGGGGTAGCTCCTGAACTAAAAAAGACAATTTTCCAGAGGAACAACACCTGAGCTATCACACAGTGCACTGTACCCCACAACTTGCAGCATCTCTCTAAGTTCCTTCCAAACAAAAGTGAGTGCATTCACTGTTCACGTTGGACACAAGCCCAAATGTATAATTGCAACCAAAAATGGAAAAACAGTTAAAGAAAGGGAGGAAAAGAAATCTACTGCTGTAGTGGATCAGCTTCATCATAATAAAACTTACATTAGAATATTGCTATGCAAGGAAAGGACGTGATTGCCAGGTTGCCTGACAGTAGGGGCAGTTCTGAACTCAGCAGATGAAGGTACTATTCTCTGGTACAACTGAACAAGGAATTCTGCCCATAAATAGTTGCCAGTATTAACATTAATAATAAATTCCTTCATTAAGACATAACAAACATTTTCTTATCAACAGATTAATTGCAGAGGTTACTCAATTTTGGAAACAGTTCTGAAATGCATAAAGTACGATGGAAAGCCATGGTGAATTGATAAACCTTCATGCTTCTTTAAGTCAGGCTCTAAGTATATATGTATTGAGTTTATGAAGCAAGGATTTGGTAGCAGGAAGCTGTGGCAGTGGCCTCTATGAGTAGAGCCCATCACTGCCCATCACAGCCAGTTCCAGCTGCTCCAAAGAGACCCAGTGTTGAGCTGTGAGCAACGCTGGGTGCACATCTGGCAGAGCAGATTTAAGAAAAGGAAAAAACTGCTGCACAGCAGCAGCTTGGAGAAAAGAGTGGGAAATGAGAGAGAAGCATCCCTGCAGCCATCTGGGTCAGCAGACGAGTACAGGAGGTGCTTCAGGCAAGGAGCAGAAGCTCTGTGCAGACCCAGAGAGACCTATCGTGAAGCCCACGGGCTCTATACAGAGCAAACAAGTGCAGCCATGGAGAAGCCCATGGTACAGCAGTGGGTGCAGCAGGAGCTGCAGGCCGTGGAGAGGAGCCTGTGTGGGACAGGAGTGCTGGGGGAGCTGCTACCTATGGGGTCCTGCACTGGAGCAGTTTGCTCCTGAAGTATCAACCCTGTGGTACAGACCTGTGCTGGAGCAGCGCTTGGAGAGCTGCAGCCTGTGGGAAGTTCGTGTGGAATCAGTTGGGGAAGGATGGACATCTCACTGCTCTAGTCTGTTAGTTATCAGCAGTAACTTATATTCAGTTCCCAAGATTGTTTTTTATTCATAATGGTAACTGGTGGCCATCCTAATCACAACCCCTGAGCACTTTTCTATCATGTTTTCTCTCCCTGCTCCTCTGTGGAGGAGGAGTGAATAAGCAGCTGTTCTGGAGTTCAGCTGCCCATGGTGAAACCACCACTGCGTACCAGCAGGAAAAGCACAGAACTGAGTAATGGGCCTTTCCCGACAAATGCTGAAAGAGGATAAAGACCAACAGTACCAAAAAGAACCAGTAGTGAAACATATTTCTAAAATGTTTTGAAGTAATATTCACCTTGTTTTTGAGAAAGAAATCGGAACAAAGGGAAGAGATTTTTGGTGTTACGTTCACCCTTCCACCGCTCCTCCGAATCCCCTGCTTGTGGTACTCACTGCAGACTGGGGATGTGTGAGAGGGCAACAACAGTAAGCTGTGAGCATTTGGAGTCCTCCGGCAGGAAGAACGCAATGTTCGTGTCGATGATTTCTTCCTCCGTTGGTGAGATTGCTGTTACAGCCAAACCAAGTATGCAGAAGTGCAGGTGAAGTTCAGAGACATGAGTGTCACAAATCCTCTGGTCCAAGTCCTGGCAAACCCAGCACAGACCTCGCAGCACGTCACTAGCAAACGCAGCACCTTATTCAAGGGCTGCACGGTCCTAACGGAGCCGTACCCGACCCGAGCCAACGTTCGCCAAGGACTGCGGTACCTCCGAGCACTTCACTCCCACCGTTTGCTGCAGAGGCAGCGAACAACACAATGGTCCCTCACAGAGCACGCGGAGCGCGGGCCAGCACTGCCGGGCGGGGCGGGGCGGAGCGGGCGGCACGGACTCAGCGCGCGGCGAGCGGACACGGCGCGCGGCAGCGGCCGTCATAGCCGCTGGAGACCCGCCCGCGGTGCCCTCTGAGGACGGCGGCGCTCAGCGGGGCGGGGATGTGCCGCGGGGCGCAGCTCCAGCCTGCAGGGGTTCCGCCGGAAAAATAAATAATTTTTTTTAATCTTTTTTTTTCTTTTTTTCCCCCTGAACAAAGCGCCCACTGTGAAGTTCGGTGTTGCTGCGAGCGCCCGGGAGCGACGACGTGCCCCGCGCGTTACAGGACAGTCCTCAGCCTCCCTCCGGTGCTCCTGGGGAAGTGGCCCCAGCGCGCGCGTTCACGCTGCCAGCAGCCACCGCCTCGGCTGCGGTGCATCCCGGGGAAGCCGAGGCCCTGTCCCAGCCTCGGCCGCGCTGGGCCCGACCCGGGCCCAGCCGAGCCGCACCGCCGCACTCTGCGGGCCCGACCCGGCCCCTCACACCCGCGGCGACCCCCGCCGCCCGCCTCGGCTGCCCCCTCCCGGAAACAGCGCCGCCGAAGGGGTGTGCTCCGATTGGCCGTTACCCGTGACACGCTCCCGCCTCCTCGGCGCGGCGAGGGCGTCGATTGGCTGGCGGCGCTGTCAGTCGGAGAGGGCGAGTCCCCCCGCCGCCCGGGCTGCGCTCTCGTGGGGCGGGCGCTGCTGCCGGGCGTCGCGGTGGCTGGTGCTGGTGCGGCTGCGGGCGGAGCAGGGATGCCGGCCGCGGGGCGGCGGGCGGCACTCCGGCGCGGAGCTGAGGGCGAACGCGGCCGGTAAGCTCCGGCCGCGGGGAGGGAGGGCGGATGCCCGTCTCTACGCGAGTCCGTTCCGCCTGGCGCCGGAGGGGCCGACGGCAGCGTGCCGGCACGGGCGGAGCGGCGGGCGGCGGGATGCCCGGGGCGGACACCTCGCGGTGCCCTTCGGCCGTGCCCGCGTCCCGGCGCCCGGGCGGGACCGGCGGCGCGGCGGGAACTTCGGAGCGGCGGGTGTCGCGGCGAGGCGGCGATGCTCGCCCGGCGGTCGTTGGAGCGCGGCGCGGAGCTGTCATCGCCGCTTCGCCGCCGCCTCGGAGGCTGCGGAGACGGCCCCGGGGTGCCGCCCTGCCGGCGGGGTGCGGCGGCGAAGGACCTGGGCCCCGCGGCGGTGCTCCGCGGCTGAGAGCGGTCGCAGAGGGAAGCCTTCGCGAACTGGGCACCGCACCTGAGCGCCGCGGGCTCGGCCGCTCGGCGGGGCCGGGAGGCGGTCACGGCTGCACGCTGCGCCCTGAAGTTCGCGAAGCGGGGAGGGAAAAGTTGAAGGAGGTGAACCGTCACCTCCGTGGTGGCGGGCGGTACGTGACCGCCGGCTGTGAAGGCAGAGCGGTTCCGAAGACGAAGTCCCGTTGGCCACGCACGCTCTTTCTCATTGTTCTTCAGCCTCCTTTACTCCTAGTGATTGGAGGTGGTGCCGGAGGGCTTTGGAGAATTGCCAGATCTCGCAGATCGGGAGGAAAAGAAAAAGCCTTTAGATGCTCATTACGGTCGTTAACGTAAACATTCAGAATCTTGATTGTATCGCGTTGTATGGAATTGTGAGGGTGCTGCCAAACTATGCGGTGATGGACCCGATCCATCAGTCATGGAAGTAGCGAGGTTTTGACATCGATTCAGTAGTAAGCAGCGTCCAAAATTAACAATTGAAGAGACAGCAGCTTCTGTTATATCTTGGCTATTTTGTGTATGGAGGCTTTTTAAGCAGTACGAAACAGTTTTGTATCTTTATGAAACAAGAAGAGCATTTAATTCCAACTCTTGATTCTTTCGTAGCTGTAAGCCTCCCTCCCTGCTTTCTAGGAGTGTATTGATTTGGTTCTCACCTTGTTGATCCATAGTGTTTTGCATCCTTAATTCAGTTCTGAGGGGCATTCTGTCACGTGATACACAACGTGCTGTCAGAAATTTACAAAATCATGCGACGGGTGGCACGGATGGATAAATAACCAGAGTAACCAGAGTAACCAGTGGGAGCCCTATGGTTGCTTTGGAGAGCTGAAGCCTTGATTTACAGCTGCGTGGGAAGTACTAGAAAACAATTAGAGGTGTTGAATTTATAACTGATGCAGGTTAATGCTGTTCTCTCCCTGCATACTTATCCAATAAATATCTTTATTGACAGAACATAAATGGCTAATGAAATTTCAGTTTCCTGTGTGTCACCAGTTCTGGACAGATCCAGCAAAATGTCATATTGGCAAACCAGTTTTTCAGAAATATGGTTTAGTTATGTGAATCGATGTCCTTTTGAGTGCTTCAGGTTAATTTAGATGCCTAGGGCAGAAAGTGATCCTGATCCAAGTGGCCATGACGCAGTGTCTGAGATGCACTTGGCTGTGCCAGGCTGCCTAATACCTCACCTGTGTTTTCCTTGCATGCCTTCTTTGGGAAGTAAAAGGCAAATTTGATGGTGAAGATGAGCGGAATTCTGCTCATACCAACTTTCTTTTTTCATTCCCTTATGGGTAATACACAAAATCTAGAAATCCAGTCTCTGAATGGGTGATCAGTAGAAGCACCATCACATGAGCAGTCTCTATTTGTGATACTAATTTCACTGGGATTGTTCTCAGGAGGATTATGCAAGCAGGAGAATGTTTGTCACTGAATTAGCTACACGGCCTTTTTCTGAACTATTTTCTTCATCATAGTTCTTCTGACCTTTTCCAGAAGATGAAAACATTTCAATCGTATATTTTCAGAAGGGTGTTTGATTCACTGTTGATTAATCTTCTTCTTTTTCTGTTAATAAATAATAAAGGTTTTCTGGAGCATTTTATTAATTATTTACTTGCTGAAACCATTAATCAACTATGGACTTTCTGATAGTCATCGCTGTTGTCACTGCATGGTGCACATACCTAGCTAAAGCTAAAGGAGAACACACGAGTTGCAGAGACCATTAGACTGTTCTTCGTAGTTTCATGAACACAGTATATAGAACATAATGAGTCCATCTCTATGCTTTACAATTAGAAGGACAAGCAAGCAAACAAAAAAAGTTAGATTGTAGATTATAGATTTATAGTAATATTTTTTTACAGGAAGTATTTCCATATGCATTGTAATAAGAAATGTGGAACTGAAGCAGTTGAATAATCCTGTCACATCTGCAAGATTCAAAAAGGAGCATTTCAGTTTCCCTGTGTATAGGCATGGGAAAGTGCTGCCTATTCAGTCGTGTAAATAAGGATGGATATGAAAATATTAGTAATGTAATTTACCAAGAGCAGTAGGCAAATTATTTTGATGCAGCTAAATGAAACAAGTGGCGTGTGTTTTCAGAAATACATATTTACATTTTGTTGAACTACTGAAGAGTTGCAGAAGGATCATAGAAAAGATGAATGAATGATGCATCTCCTTCGAGTTGTATTAGATCACACAAATGGAACACTGATCTTTTTGGAAAAGCTAATGCTGTTTTTGAACTGCAGTTAAAATACTGACTTGCAGCTGCACATACAGTATCCAGCAAATGCAGTGACTGCATACACTGATGTATGGAAGCTCTGCAGAATTCAAGATAAGCAAAGCATAAAATGCCTCTGCATCCAAGTGTTCCCTTTGTCACTTACTGGCTTCAGATGTTTCCAAATGCTGATAGTATCTGCTGCTGCCCAGCGCCGCCACAGGCGTATGTGAGAGCCCACGACTGCTCTCTTTCAGCTCCTGTGTAGTCGATGAACGCTATGCAGTAAAGTTAACAAAGGATGCTCTTAAACAGGATGTGGGAATTCAGCTGGTAGGGCTGAGGACATAGCTCTTCAGCAGAGAAACAGGGCAAGAGTGGAGATGGGCAGTCTTGTGACTGACTGATGCTCAATTAGGCAGGAGCAAATTTCAGCAGATCTGTGCAGACTGCAGATGTGTTGGTGGCTGAGATCAGCTTTCTAGAGTTCATCCAAGAGAAAGAAAATACGTGCAGTCTCAAAGCCTTGGGCCTGCATGTGGGTGGTATGAAGATGGAGGGGTATCAAGGTGTGATAATGAATGATATGTCTCGTCTGCAAGAGCTCATATCGTTACCTAAAATGTAAAATTGCTAGACATTTTGCACATGTAATGGGAGTGGACGCTATTTTTTAATGCTTCTGCATTAAAATTTTTGTAGCTCTCAGTATGACCTACAAACTATCGGGAGTAATCTAAATATCTGTAATAGTTACTAATAGTTCCTAATGCATGTATGAACATATAATTTAATGCAGAACATATGTATTTCTTAAATATATGTAGTGATGCATGAAGTATACACTCTGTCCTTCCAATTAACAAAAAATTATCAAATAATGGAGAGGGAGCTAATGGGAAGGATACATTATACAACTGAAATCATGTGAGGATTCTGTTGAGCTGTATTTATTTACTTCTGTGGAGCGTTGCAAGCATATCTTCTCCCTTTGCATAAGGTGTTCTATATTAACAGTGGTCTCAAAATACTTCAGTTGTAATGTGCCTCTGATTTCACGTAGAAAAGAAGAGGTTGGAAAACACCCTATAGGTACTGCCTGCCACTCTAATTTTTTTAAGATTTCCATCTGAATACCAGTAAATTTTAACTCTTATTACCTTTTGAGATTTGCTGTAGTAGAAATGTGAATGACTTATGTGTCTAACCTTGCCTCCCTTTGAGCTGCTCTGCAGATCTGCTGCTGGAGGAGCTGATGTTTGTTTCTTTTGTCCCTCAGCAGGTGGCTACATTTTCATTGAAATAGCTGATCCTGCTGTGGAACAACATCTGTGGCTTTGTGGGAGTCACACTGGCTGAAATAATTCAAATATTTCCTCCTCAGTCTGACCCTTATTTTTACATATAGTGCTTATTTATTGCTTACTATGGGATAAGATGTACTAGAACATATGCTGAAGGTCTTCTGTAACTTAGATCTGACCCATATCTTTCATAGCTGATAAGAAGCAGGAATGTAGCCTTTGTGTGTGTGTGTGTGTATGTTCAATCAAAGCTTGAAAGAAGGTGTAAAAAGAAAGATAAAAGGACAGAAGGAAAATTCTATTGGATCAGACCAGTGGACTGTCAAACTCAAGGTTCTGCCTCCAGCAGTGACATTGAGATGCTATTTAGGGACCATACACAAACCTAGTCACTTCACGTGTTCTGTTCCCTTTCCCAGCATACTTCTTGTATTAGGGATGGTAATGCTTATTGCTTTTAGGGCCTATTTACAAACTTGCAATCCAAGAATTTGCCTGATTTTTCAAACCTGTTAATGCTTACTGTTTTTACAACATTTATTTGGCAAGTTTCAGAAATTTACTACTAACTTTGTAAAGAAGCTCCTTACTCTCTTGTAAACTGATCTCTTGTTTTGTCAGATGTCCCTGAGTACTCTAGTACTGGAGGATTTAGCAAGCAGAAGTTTTATTTTATTCACTTCTCTCATGGCTTGATTGATCAACTCTTACTTCAGCCTTATCTCCAACTGAACAGCCTCTTCAGTTTCGTTTTCTAAAGCAGGCACTCATCTTTTTGCTATCTTATTTGCCTTCCTTTAACTTCTGATCTGTCCACAGACCAGAACTTCATACAGTCCTTGAGATGTAGGTGGGCCAAGTTTGTACAGATGTCTTCAGTCCTGTTACTAGTTCTTTTTGTGATGATATATTAGCCCAACTTTTTATGATACTTTTTTTCTGGTTGCTGTTGCACATAAAACTGGCAATTCTGGGGATAAGTCAATTATGATTTCTAAATTTCTTTTCTGAGTCATTAGTCAGCATCATGAATACATGAATAGGATTATTTTTCATTGTACATATTAGCTTGTATTTATCTAAACTGAAACTGATGTATCATCTTTTTGTCTACCAAGTTTGTCTACTGAGTTTTGAGAGGTACTTCTGGATTTTTTTTGCCTACAGCATGGCATTATTTCTGTACTCTAAGGCAGCTTCTTGTCTTTGTCATATTTTTTCCAATAGTATCATTTCTTAAGAGTTTGTTTTTTCTCACATGTACGTCTGATGGCTGAGAGGAATAAAAGTGTTACAGCAAATCAGCCATGATGTTTGAAGATCTTAAAACTAGCTTGTAAATAAGTGAAGCTTTGCTTTTTGGATCTGTTTTCTTTGTTTGTTTGTTTGCATTTGTTTCATTTGGTTTGGTTTGGTTGCAGTGTGTTTTTTGTTTGCTTGTTTGTTTTGAACATCAGCAAACTTGAGCTCAGCAGAATAACAGGTTAAGCCTGTCAGGAAAAAGAAAGGTAAAAAGAAAGAAAATTCTGAAATTCATAGCACACAATCCAACTGCTCTGAATGGTTTGATTCACATTGATTGCTGTTAAAATTATGCTTAATTAAAACCAATGAAAGTTTTAAAACTATCAGAGAGCAAAGTGATGTTAACTCAAAGAACTTACTAAGCATCTCTATGGATTCAATACAGAATTGTCTTAACTCCACTACTGTCTAATTAATCACCTTCCATTTCTGTGCTACGTTTCATAGCAATATACAAAATTATAAGCAGTGCTTCCCTTCCCCCCCCCCCACCAAGACCACCTACGCCCTTCTTCCCAATTTTATTAGAGGTCAGGTTGGAAGCCCACCATGTAGAAAAGATCTCTTCATATTCCTGGTTCAAATACAGGCTTCTCATTTGATATTCAGAGCATGGCACTTAGAAGAGCTGCTGCATTGCAAACAGCATTGAGAGTGAGGTTTAAAGAAACATTAGAAAGATATTATTAGTGTGCTGCACTATTGCTTGGTATTACTTAGCAATAAAACTGGTTTCACAGGAGTGACTCCAACTGCTATCCGAAATCCTGTTGTCCCCTTCTCCCACCTAGGTAACCCCATCCCTCTGCTGTGCCAGCCCTTACTCCTTGCAGAACCATTTCAATTTATTAATCTGGCAGAACGCAGCTCCTCCCAACAAACCCCTTGGTTTAAAAAACAGAACAGAAAACCACTTTCTGCTGGCTTCAGTGTGCTTCGTGGCAGATCTTATAAAGGATGAAGAAAGGAGGGAATAGCATGATGAGGAAAATGGAAAAAAGAGAGCAAGGTGTTTGACAGGCAGCTGTTAAATTGGCTTATGAATTTGTCAGATCACAGCCTGAAGTGCTGTTCTCTTCCTTGGCTTACTATTGTTAGACTACTTGGCAGAAGCATAGGAGTATTTTAATATTCAACCTATTGCTTTGTTAATTAAAATATTTAGCTTAAGGAATTATATTTTACATCCTTTAAAGGCTCCAGCTGTTCTATCCGTTGATGAGGTCATCTGCTGTGCAAATCTGGCTCTCTAGATTGTGCTACCAGCTGTAGTTATTTTCAGCAACGGAATTCTTCTTTCATTTTGTTTTCCACCATAACACATTTCACCAAAATAGACAAAATAGAAGGTTCTATTCAAGTATTTTATATATATATATTTGAATTTAGTAAGAGGTAGTCCAAAGCCAGCTTCCTGAGCTTTTTATTGGCTCCTGTTTGGCAGAATCTCTAGCAACCAAGATAAGGCAGTGGTTTGCCATAGAAAGGACTTTGGTGTATCATTTTTGTGTGGAATAGCCAAAACTCTCCTAGTGGTACTTTATTACAAACAGAGTGATCCTGGTTCTGTGTACAGTAGCTGCAAAGTCATGGTCAGCTTCATATTAGCTCATACTGCTCAAGAATAATATGCAATAGTGAGTTCATGATAGTCTGCAAAAATGTCATCAGCAGATATAAACATTCATTAGCATACAGTCTGCTCCTTGGCTGGTTGTGGGGTTTTTTTGAATACTAACTGGAATGTAGCGGTAATTGATGAATCTGCTCTGAGTACGTTTAGAAGCATACTGATAGAGAAGTGCCACTTAAGCTGCTTATCTGCCTTAGGCAGACTATCATCTTAAAGTGGAACTTGCCTTCCACTGGTTAATTATGACAGTATCTTCTTGCATTAAGATGTATGTAATCATTCATCTAACGTTTTTCTAAGATACATCCCTAGAAAAAGTCAGCTTTCATGTTACCAGGGTGGTTCATGTAAAGAAAGCCGCTCAGATGCCCACATGTTATATTCATAAAATAAAGACTGGGGAAGCAAGTAGAGGTTAATGTGGCTCACCTGAAGTCACCCAGCAATCATTTTTAGAACTCAAGGAAAAGAAAATTTATTGATATTCCGGTAAAAGTAAGAAACATACAGGTGCTAATTGAACTTGCCTTTCCTAAAGCATGTTCCTCTTCTCTGTTTAGTCATTCAGCCAAGTTACTGCATGGTGATTTGAAGTGCTTGTCCTGTAGTGAGACAGGACATCAGCAAAGACATATATTCTGTCTCAGGATGTCCTGTATACTTGATACAGCTGTCAGTGAAATGAAGACTCAGACCTGTTGCCTTCTGCCATACAGTAATGAAAATTCAGGAGACGTTCTCTATGAAGCAAAGCACTAATATCTCATGTGTAACCAATATGAAAGTGATTAAATGGCTTTACAGGGAAAAGTTGGTGTGCCAATAGCACAGAGCATTACAAGCTAATACTGCCTCTATCTGAGGATGTATTGTTTTGTGGTAATGAAATATTTTAATAACCTCAACCTCCTCTAGAGAAGAACCTCAGCTATGTCTCTCTGGAGTTATTCTTCAGACGGGATTATTATTCTGCATAAATAACTTATGCAAAAAGCAGTTACAATAAACAGAGTCATAAGAATGGAATGACCATATTCAGAGTTAACAAATGCATAAAAAGTGAGATGGTATACAAGTTAGTAGGTAGAAATTATAAAAATAAAAAGAAAATAAGAGGAAAAAAACAGGTTTAAAGATTGTTGATTTCTAGACAAGTTTCATATTGAAGTCTCTATCCAAAGCCTACAGGACTTACTAATACAGTCTTTGAGATCTCAGTTAGTTTCAGTTGGCCAAGTTCTCTATCCTCTCCCATGAAAGTGCAAAGTAAGAATTAACTTACTTTCAGTCAATTGTTTTCAGGATTTCAGTAGTTCACACATCTTCAGTGCATTTAACAGCTTTCTCTTGAACATAGCCTTGCAAAGAGTTACAGCTTCCTTTTCCCCAAACACTGTAATCTGTAGGTTCATCAGGATACTTACTATCTACTATTTCATGTTTGTTTTATCTTTGTTTATGAGGATTTAGCTTCTATAGAATGATTTTATTGTCAGGAAGATGTCACTCAGTATTTCTACTATATTCTGGAAATGCTAAGAGAAAATAATGAAAACTTTTTTCTGAGTTTGGGCTAGAAATTCAAGTTGCCAGTGTAGCTAATCTTGAAATGTAGATTTAATGTAAGATTTAATGCTTTAGAGAAGCTTTGAAGTGTCAGAGGAAAGGGAATTTTATATTTGGTTTTAGTTCATTCGGCCAGGTTTTTCTTAAAACAATGCTTTCCAAACAAAACAGCAATAGTCACTTCTCCAAAAGTGTCCAAGAATGGCGTTCTTTTGTATTAAGGAGAGTTTTGGATGTATATCCAATAGACAGGATAATTTGATACTCAAGAAAGTAAAGCAAAGGCATGATAACAAATATTATATTAATTAATTAATGTTTTTCTCAACATATGTTAAAATTTTTACGCCTCTGTATAAGGGGTAAAATTTTCTCCATATTTAATTCTTCTCTACTGTACGTGGCTTTTTGAAGAGTTGAACCTTCTTCCTTTTCTAGGCTACTTTTATTTCTTTTCTTTAAAAAAGGTATTCAAATTAGCATTTCTAGAAAAAAGGCAAATAAAAAATGACATGCTTGTTTTTACAAGGATGGTTTGAAGGCAAAGCATTCCTAGCAAGCATGTGTATACATGAGTATATTTACTTAATTTTTTTTTATCTGAGTGAAATATTTTTTACTCTTTCCTCTTCTGATTAATCTGGATATTTATACATAGGAGGACTATGTATAGTGCCTTTATCCTTTTAAATATAATTTTTTTTCATAATTTCTAGGTTAAGTTTAATCCAGTTGTTTCTTGTGAGGAAATTCTGAATTCTCCAAAGGAGCCTGAACACAGCTGTACAAAAATGTGTTACCTAGAATTTTGGTGCCTGTTATGAGCTTAAAAGGAAACACTTTTTCTTCTCTTCTTGCTAGATCTTGCCTTGTGTATTGGTATGACAATTTTTCTATATACAGAAGAATCATGACCTTACAGACCTAAAAGACACAAAACTCACAGAAAAGCCAATAGGAGCTTTGTTCATGAAATGAGAATTTAACTGAACTGAAAGCTGCGCTACTACTGATAAAACTGCATCAAGCTCACACTTAGAGTACCGTAGCAGCTACACCAGCTACAGTGAACTCTCTCATAGACTGCAGTGTGAACTCTTAGGTGTTTACTCAGTACAGAAGTGATGAATACCTGGAAATGCTTTTGTGTGTGTGCCTGAAAGGTACCAAGTGACACTGAAGTTGATTGCTTTGATTCAGGAATTTAGCATGTTGCTTAGCAGTAATCTAGTTAAGATGTATATCATTGGCAATGACATGACATAGAAAACGTGTCTGCTTCACAGTCAGTTGTCTCCGGGATTATATTCTAGAGTTATGTTAAATCTAAGCTTGTATGTGAATTTTATTTGCACTTATTTCAAGGTCAGTTTCCCTAAAGGGTTGCAAGGATGATGCTTAAAGTGTAGTCAAATGCAACTCATCCTATACTTTTTTTTATCAAAGAGGCTATCAATCAACATATGTGTTGTTTATTGTCCTTTCATGATCTACGGAAAGGATAGATTGCATTCCCTCTAGAGCTCTATAACAGTTGTAAAGATGGATAGAATTTCCTAAAGGGAGAGGGTAAGTCTTCTCTGCTTTTGCTGTTTGAATTGCTATTGTCTGTGGCTAACAGGTGCTGGTTTCTCTTTTGTCCCAGAATTGCTGTCTCTGTGACCATCAACAAGGCTGCATGCCAGTGGAAGATGATGTAGCTCCTAAATTTTGTTAAGCCTTTACAGGACTTCCCCTCTGAACTGATGAAGCTGTGTGCATGCGCTTATTTTTAGACCATTTGCAACTGAACCACATATGTTTCACAGCATGACAGGAGGGATACAGGACTGCTGCTTAGGAGTAACAAGCAGTTTTGAAAAGGCTATACGCCTTTTTACACAACAGTGTTGCAGAAGATGTTTTTGAAGGTTTGCAGTAGAGTTTTTCAGTTGAATTTGGTAGTGGTGACAAGTTTGACATCTGTAAAACATGAACTCATCCTTTTATCCACAAAACAAACAGCACAAACAGCAGCAACTTAAATCTCCTCTATGCCAATGCATTCCATTTATTTTATTACTTAGCATGAATACCTGTTGAGCAAACTTACACACATGCTTTATTTTTTGCTTAGTTATTGTCTTCATTTAAAGTAATTGCATGATTTTATTTGTGCATAAGTACAATTTTTTTTTAGGATTGTTTTTTTAAATGCCAGTAACTGTGACAATAGCAGTGCTTTTCATTTTTGATGTGGATGAAATGTACTCATTTAAATGAACATGACTGCACTGAAAGTCTACTCCATGGGCAAAGATACCCAAATGAGTCCTGTGCTTAGAAGCAAGGCAATCACCATCACCTGGTATGTTCATTGCCCAACCAAGAAGATGCAGCTGTGTCTGAAGAATGTAACACTTGAGTCATCTATTTTTTTCATTGAACCTAGAGTCAATCCTGTCTCTTAATGATCTGACCATTTTTATGTTGAGGTAGAAGACAGCATTTCTGGTAGCCTGACTGCCTGTAAAATCTTAATCAAAATTTCTTCAGTGTCCATAGCTTCCATGTGTGCCTATATTACATAGAGAAAGCAAGAGAGAAAGTGCATTATTTTGGACAAAATGGTTTTTTTAATATTCCTTAAAATATTTTCTGGTTCAGAAGAAAAAAAAATTGAATGGAACTGCAATAAAGAATATTTGCCTGTATTAATTCCAGTTGGTTTTAGAATATTCTGTTGGATGAAAAGTCAGAAATAAACTTTACATATCATTAAAAGACGACACTGTGATTTGATAGGGTATCTTCATGAGGAGTTCAGATTAAATTATTTGTTCTAGTGTTCACTAATGTCATTCAAGTCCCATGCGCGTGTAAGCACACAAAAGTTGGTACTATAAGCACAACAATTGATAATATACAGCTCTTTATATTTACACAGCATCTTTCAGCTAGGGACTTCTTTCTTCACTCTGAAAGCAGCTTTTATTTAAAAGTTGGAAACTAGTGCAGTTTTAGAAAAATATAAAATGGGTTTGTAACTTTTAATCCTTGAACATCTACTATTTAATAGATTTCTGCTGTAGCATGACCTTGGTATAATTTTGCTTGGCAAGAAAATAATTTTCTTTTAAAGCTTGAGGCTTATCTCAAAAAATTGTTACGCATGTTGTATGTTTTATATATATTTTCAGTGTTATTATCACACTTAAGGCAAATTTGAAGCCTTACTCAAAACAAACACAAAATGTTAATTGCTGCAGATATGCATGTTTGGTCTACTTTTCATCAGTAAGAAAGCTGAGGATGGAAGGTCAAGGAAAAAAGGATGACTTGACATGGCATTGCAGAGAACCAGTCTCTCTATCACACGTCCTTGGTTTTCGAAATGTGGGATTCCCCACTAGGAAATATGCTTTGAATAACGTATGACTAGTGCTAGCAATTCTTGTCTGCAGTGACTACCACCACATTAAGTATAACAGTTTAATAAAGAGAGTAATAAAGTCATGGTACCTATTCTAAACTAATCCATACTATGATTATATAATTATAACCAACCATTAAGCTAGATCCATAGTCCAGAAATGCCTATTTTGAAGCCAAATAGTCCAGCTTGAAACTAACTGCATCCTCTGGCTCAGTCTTCCTTCTCAGCAATTCCCTCATTACTTTTTTGGTAATAGTTCTTGTTCATTGTTTGTCCCCTATTTAGCAGTACAAGAATACTGAACTAGGTGACCCCAGCACAAATAACATCCACCTTGGAGGCTTGCTTGTGGGTGGGGAGGTTTTTGGCTGCTACCACTCCCTTTGCCTTGACAGAAGTCCCAGATTGCTTAAACTTTGGTGCAGTTTAGTGGGAGGTTCTTTTCATGTTTGAAAGTTAGCTGCAATTACTCAGTTATTTCTATTAGTGTATTTTCTGGTATGTTAAATGAATGCAAAGCTTGCAATAGCCACATCTTCCTATCTGCTAGATGTGATGCAAGTATGAGGCTAGTGTTTTTAAACAAGGAGTAGTAATCTCTGGCTTTCCCCAGGAAGCTCATTTAAAACAACTTGAGGTAACATGGGAAGCAACAGTCCGCTTTAAAGCTGGTAGTCCTTTGGAAATACATGCAGTCCCATTCAGTTTGTAAATGGAGTCCCACCAAAAGGCAGTCTTTCTGGTGTTCCACAAAATAAATCCTGTCACTCTTTCCAGCATGCTAGTATTTCATTTCACATGTAGAATGGATTTCTAGCTTATGACAAGATTATATTTCTTGTATAAATGCTTAGCTTTTGTTGAGGAAAATTGTTCTTGTGTTGGTGGGACAAAAAACCTTGGTGCTAAAATAATTGAGATGGCAAGTTTGCAGGAGGAAAACTTCAGTATCAGAACCCAAACTAGGCAAAGGGCTAAAAATGCATCTTAAGGACCATTAGTCAGAGTAATTTGAGCTGACAATAGCCAGGATTGTTTTATATATGAAGTTCATAAAATAGAAAGTTGGTTTCTTGAGATTGGAAAAATACTAAAGGGATACATTTTTGCTGCAGTTGCTAGGGAGCTGCTTATGCTCTATTTGTGGGGTATAATGCGAGTCATGTGTGAAATGCACTACATTGATAATTTGTCTCAAACTGGTTTGAACTGCATATTATATTCACAGAGCACATCTCATTGTACTAGTGAAGATGATGAGATGGATGATGTTAGAAATGTTAGGTGACAAAGCCACTGTGGTATACAAGGTACAGTACATGTGTCAGTAGGCTGTCAAGAGCATTGCATGCCTAAATGATTCGTAGGTAGGGGCATGATTCTACCTATGTTATTTGGGAGATAAGCATACTGTCATTGGAATTCATTTTTGTTGAAAATGCTGCCTTAACAGTTTTGTATTCTTAAAACTACAAATTATATAACCATATTATTTCCTTTTTTCCTAATATAAAGCATTTCCAAAAATTATCCAAATATCATTAACTACTTCCATTTTAATATCATATTTAAAATTTCAAAAAAAAAATTCCTTATTGAATCAAGACAATGATACTGTCTTGAAGTTTAAATTAATTGCTTTGCTCCTTTGAGCAGCAATGAACATTTTTCTCCTATGCTGTATGCAGAGATCAAGTGTGTTTTCCTCAGCAATTACAGCATTTGTTCAAAGTGAATTAGAAAATCAAAAACATTAGGAACTCTCTTTAATGAGATGATTAAAGAACCAGGCAAGCAGTATGATATTCAAATGAAAATGAAAGGTATTTCTTAGCACTTTTAGACAGGCGCAGAAATTCAGATAGGACACAAGTTGTGCTGCATAGTTAAACTGCCATAAAGGTTTTCAGCATCTCAGAAAGTTGCTTGACACAACTATGTTTGTAGTACTTGATCAGTTGTATCTTTCTAGGCTCAGCTGCCTCACCTTGAAGAATGCTTTCAATAAGCAACCTTGCTGTGAGCTGTCTGAAAACATGATGCTATTCCTAACAGCAGTTTGAAACTCACTAGGCCCAGCCTTCTCAAAACTTTGTGGGCAGATTATTGACTAATGCATACTAACACAATGCAGCTGAAGCTGTGACAGTGTAGAGTAGCCAAAGTTTGTTTAGTTTTTGTTATAGTTCTCTTTTGGAGATTAACTTCTGACTGTTCCAAATAGGTTTTTTTTCTTCTCTAGTCAACCTTTGGGTATTTGACTCTTCCTTTAGAGCTTCCTTCCACTAGTCTAAATTCTGCAGTTTTTCATAAAAGTCCAATTGTTGTGCTTTTCTTTCTCCCAAATAGATCTTCTCATATTGAGGCAACATCTTAAATTGATTCTAAGAGCTCTGTTCACTGTTCAGACTTTGTGTGATTCCTTCATTTGAAGAGATTTGTTCCAGGCACATTGTACAGAGAAACAATTGCGTAATTTAAGAAGTGTTCCAAATTTAATCAAATGCAGGAGCCATCTCTGGAACATTTACCTTTTTCTCTTATTCTCATTGTTCTTAATTCATTTCTTTCTGACTTACCTGCTTTAATTATTGTTGTTTATGATTCATTTAGTTATTTGGGTTTGTTGTTACAGACGAAACTTACAAAACTAGTCACTCCAAAAGGAGATGGGCCTCTTCATTATTTAAATCAAATTTCCGTTGATCCTTTTCCTGAAGTCCAGCACTAATTTATTAGCATTTTTATGTGTGAAACAATTAAAAAAAAAAAAGTTGCATCTTGTCTAAAAACAATGTTTTCAATCTGCAAATGCAGGGTAAGATGTCAGATATTCCCAGACATCATACTCTATTTTTTCTCTTTCTTAAAAAATGAAATATTTTTAATGCCTGCAAGGAAAGTTGTGATGTTCAGGTAAACATATCTTCACAAGGGGCTTTTATATCAGCTTGTAGTCAACTGATACTGTGCTAGAGTTAGTAGTCCTTGTGGTTGAATTCAGAGAAGTCTGTAATAGCAACATAGTGTAAGTCCCAAGTAAGTTCCAAGATAGCCATATACCACTGCAAAATGGAACATCCATCAGAATCACATTGGATTTTAGTGCCATTCTCTAATTATTGATAGTATTATATGTGGTATTACTATTATTGTATGCCATATATAGTTATAGGATATTACAGTATTTTATATATAGTTACATATATGTAGCTTTGATCCCTTTGCAGTATGCAGTGTAAATCCAGCTAAAAACAACAGCCCTTTCTCAGCAAACAAAAGCACTACATTGTTAATGATTCAATCCATGTTATATATGATTTATAGGCTAGTTTGGAATTTGTAGTTTTTGCAGTCAAGAAAAAGCATGTTTAATGGAGGATAAATATTTTTTACTAAGCTGTAGTTTTCCAGATCTTAGGTTCGAATTTGATGAGCTTGTTGACAATCTACTGATTTCTCTCTACCTTGGAAAATCTCTTAGGTCAACTGAGAGTTCAGTGTTTCATCACGGATACAAACTGTAATCTCAGTGTGATTATTGATGTTGTGCAGACAGTCTGAAAACTGTATTCGCATTTCCAGAATTTTTCCATTTCTACTTCAAGTAGGTTACTGGAAAAATATTCTAAAAGATTGCTTGTGCAAAAGGATGTAAGAGATTAGTACACAGTGGTAACCTTTTTAATATCCTAACTATCAAACTGATGGTTGTGTGCATTACTGAAGTGTATATTTTGTGGAGATCTGCACAGACTTCGTAGAGAATTATATTTGGACAATACCCAGATTTTCAGGCTGTACTGAGGGAAAAGGACGTAGGAATAGATAAACAGCACTCTAATTTTATCATTTTCTACACTTTTGTTGGGAACAAAATCAAGTGAGCTTTGGCACTGAGCTGTTAAAACCCAGATATTTACAAAAGTTGAAATGAACATCTGTGAAACCTGTTTCCAGAGGAGCAGCCACCTGAAGTGTATGCACTCATATGCAGATCCCTGGTTCTCCCAGGGAAATGCTCAGGAATTTTGAGGTGCAGCATAGTGAAAATACTGCAGTTACTACTTCTGCTTCCATAAGCTTCTTGGCTGCAAGGGTGAATTGAACAATGTTGGGTTGATACAGCTTGAATTGACGGTAATAGTCCTGTAGGGAGTAACAGTTAAGAGTTGCCATAATGGGACTCTGCCAGTGGTGCAACTCCTGTGTCTGAGCAAGAAGTGCTGCACAACTAGCTTGGACAGTTTACAACATGTATGGATGATTCTTCGATGTCCAGAGAGAGCAGCTTTGTAGCGAGTACGTAATTCAAAGCTGTAATGTCATGACTAAATTCTGGCACCTTGTCTTTAATGGCATGTATTGTATTTTCCTAATGCTAGACCATTCCCAATAAACCTAAATAGTTAGCAAAGTATATTCCTGGTGCAGACAGTAGCCAAAGTGCAAACAAAATCATACAAGTCGGTATGAATGTACTGGTGGTCAGTATTCAGAAAAAAAATAATTCACACAACTATGTGTGTGTATGTTTGTGCTACGGGGGGATAAAGCTGCATGATTTTAGAAACAATGGTGATCATGCTGATGGTACCTTTCATTATTTGTGTTGGGCATCAAGATGATTAAAATAAAATAGATATTCAACTGCTCATTTCATTTTTGTGACTTGCTCCTAATCAAGATGTAATTCCTTTTCTCATGGGTTAATCACAAACACAAAGCAACTTACTTTCTCAGCATTGTACTGCAAACGTCTTTCTTCCAGTATGTTTTAAGTGTTTTTGTTAGAAGATAAAGTCTTCCTCACTTATGTCTGCTTTAAATATCTAAATCAACAAAACCAAGTACTGCAATTGAAACAGGATTTGAAGAATTCTGATAATGTCAATTATTGAGAAAAAGGTTTTCACAATACAACAATCATTTTTTTTTCCAGAATCTCTGCTAAGGAAGGTAGAAGAACAAGAAAGGGATTTCTGGGATTTAAAGAAAAAGAAATAAAGGCTTAATTAACATGAAAGCAAAAATTTGTGCTAAGTCTCAATATAAACTCAGGTCAAGTGCCTTTCTCTGAAACATGAACATAAAATTCCTTTTTTAATCTTCTGGCCATATCACATTCATAACAGACTTTTTTTATTTCAAGTCTTTAGAAATTTGAAATTGTGCGAATCCCAGAGTATCTTGGGAAGGAACCTTCAGAAAAACAAAACAAACAAACAAACAAAAAACCCTGAACTGTTTAAAGACATAAGAGAAGTATAAAAAGAAGTAAAATATTGGACATTGAGGGGATTTTTGTAGTCATAATGGTTGTCTAGCTTTAGTCTCTTTGAAAGATAAATACATGTTAGAAAAATTGTAACAAGGAAATTTAATTTGAAAAGAAATGTTGCTCATTTATGAGTTATGTTGATGCCAACAGACTCCTAATTAATGAGAGTAATAAAACCAATATTCATTGGAAGAACTGCAATGAAATCAGAGTTTAATCTTCAAACAAGCTTTCTCTTTCCAAATCATACATTTGTTTCCCTTGCTTGCTGGAGTAGCTTGGGGTGCACTGAACTTGGGTAGCATCTGCGTATCTGCAAAAGCTGAACTGTGGCTGGCCAGGAGATGTCTGGGGAAGGAGGTTCCCTCTGTTCTATTTAGCAGCAGGGGGCTAAAGCTGGGGGCTGCTTCAGACAGGTGGCACTGGAGCTGCTCAGGAACATGGCCCAAGGCAGTGTGCCTCTGGGGCAGTGGACACAGTGTATGCGCTCAGTGATGCATTAAAGGGATGGCCTTGCTGCACAGAAGTGATCTGGAAATAATGAACACAAGTGAATCACCAATTCTGCCATTAAATCATAAATTTCCACTGCTGTGCTTACCACAGTTGTTTTATAACTCATAATTTCAAATTGTTCGTATTATGAATTTGCAACGGTTAACAGGTTGGATCTTGAGATGTACACTGAAAACTGGGAATCACCCATGACCTGGTTACGAACCACAGGAATTTTGCATGTAGCTGGCAAAGGGTTGCTTTGATTGGTTTATCCTGGCTAGGCTAATGATCACTGGGCCATAGCAGTGACTTGTTCTTTCCAGCTGTGGGAGGAAGAGGAGCACTTGGTCAAAGTTACACACAAGCACTGAAGAATTTAAGCTGAGTTGTGTAAAAGCTGTGTAGTGCCAGCCTACCCAGGCAGTTACCACCTACTCCTCTCTACTCCCATATTGGCTACTCTTTTTAGAAACAGAAAAAAAAAGAAACTTTGCAGTGATGCTTTTAGTAAGTGTGAACAGAGGATGACTGGTGATGGCCTTCCTTCAGCTTGTTGCATGCCTCATCAGTAACAGTTACTGTCTTCTCGATTTAACATTTGCTTTTAAAAGGAAAGTAAGAAAGTCCATTTCATAACCACATCATTTTTTACCCCTGCAAATTCTGGAGATGCTGAACAGGACTAAGCATCACATCCGCTATATGGGCATGTTTGTTTAGCATAGGCTTGGTTTTGTTGTTGTTCTTTAGCTGCAAACTAATTTTAAGGATGCTCGTGATCAACATCCTTGATGATAAATGAAGCAGATAAACAAAGAAGACAGAGCTCTTTTTTTGCTCTGCTGAAGTGTGGTACAGTAAGAATGATAGCATCCATAAAACAGCACGGTCATTTGTACTTCTATATTCTTTTGCTGCTGTGTTTGGTATTGTAAGATATGGGGCCAGGGCAGAACACCAAAATTATTCATCCCAAGACCTGAGTGAAGAGCAAAGGGCTTTTTCTTCAACTATTTTTGAAAATGGACTGTGGTACAGCACAAGAACCTTTCAGGAGCTTCGTAGAGGGGATCCCTTCTACGCCTACATTAGAGAACCAGAAACGTAAACAACACAGTTCTGCCTCACCTTCCAGGAAGATTGGCACAGTTTATTGATTAAAATGGTGAGAGTTCTTGGGCAAAGTAAAGGTCTCTAAAGCTGTAAACTTTTCATGTGTACTCAGCATGCTTTTTTGTCCACATATCTGGCTGCAAACCTCCTACATAATTTAAGTGCCCGAATATTTTTTGGCCATACCCAACAAGCAGATATTAGCCAGTCGTGTCATTTTTGAAGAAGAGGACTATACAAATATAATAATCTTCAAGAATGTATTTAGAATCATAGCTTACTTGAATTTAAAAATAAATAAATGTGTATCTAATAAAGATACATTTTTCTGACTGATAACAGCAGTTAAATTTTGCATCATTTTTTCATCAAAATCAATGACCCTCCAGATACTTCTAATTTATGTTTTGAAACACTGTTAATGCGATGAACATTATTGTTCTGCCATTCAGTTTTTGTTCCACATCTGGTGACAGAAAAGACAGCTGTGATGTATGAGTACTGTACAGGAGTCCTTGGCCCTGCCTCCAGCCCTTTATCAGTTGAAGCGTAGAACTTTATGGGGGGCATATGTGCTTCTGACCCTTTGAAAAGGGCCTCTCCCTCTGACAGGGAGGTGTTACGTGTCATTCAAAAACTGTTTCAAACAACAAGTTAAGAAACAGAGTTAACAGATGTGGAAAGCGGTTGTTTGCAGGCTGTGGTCAGCAAGAAATAGGCTAAAGCAAGATTCAGACAAGCAGAAAAAGGAAGAAATAAATAAACTGATGCAGCTACTATTTTTGTACTAGAAACCTCAACTAGAAGTAACTGTTTTGGAAAGAGAGCTGATGGAATTAATAGCTCAATTCCTTTGGAGATGTTTTTTTTTGGTGATTGTTTCTTGTTTTAGACAAGAATCACCTTACAGAAGCCATTGTTTTCTATCTCTGCATCTAACTTGTGAATTGTATTAATGTAATTATTTTAATTTATTCCTGAACATTGGTGTACTTTGTTTAGCACACACATCTTTATAGAGAGGATATTGCAGTAGACACATGGATAATGTCTGAATTACTCCGTATGATAATAAGCATTCAAAGACTGTATACTATGTCCAAACCATCTCTTCCTACAGAACATTAACAGCCTAGTGGACAGTAGCCCTCATGATGATTAGTATCATTGGAGGTAGAATAATGCAGATGACAAATAAGAGTGATCCTGTTTGAGACAGAGATGCATTGCCTAATTTTAGAAAAAGTTTGTACTATTTTCATAATTTTTTTCTCCATACATTTGCCCTGGCCTATCAGTCAGCGTCCTTTAACTGAAGCCAGCTAGCAGGTGACACTGCAGTTTATCAACTACTGAGAAATAAATGTTATGCTTCAGAAAAATTCAGTTCTCAAAGTCCATCCCTAAAGATCAATAAAGTTTCTCCTCCAGCTAAAACATTTTTAATGAACACTAAGTTTTTAAATGCAACATTTTTCCTCCCTTTTCTTAAAATCACAGATCTAAAAACTTGAACCTAAAGAAAGAACAAAAGCTACAGAGGATTTCAGATGAGACATGGTAAATCTGGTTGTAATTTTTGCAGTCGTTAAATTGCCTTCTGCATTGGAGTTAATGAATAAATTAATCTAAAATCTTCGTGGACGCAAAGATGTATTACATGAAATCTTTAAAAAGTAAAACCATGATTCAATTTTCAGTCTTGCACAGTTACAGTAAGACCTTGTATTCATTTTTCTGGATCTCCTGTTCCAAAGCAGAGCATCACAAGACCTAGTTCTGTGGTGTTTTGTTGTGTCGGGTTTTTTTCCTACTTCATCAAAGGTGCATTATGTTTATTCTTTCAGTCAGTGCCCAGTTAATCCAATTTAGTTTGGAATATCAAACAGTAAAGAACTTCCAAAATCCAAGTATATCTTCATTAATATTTACATCTTTCTCTTTAAGTACTGTGCAGCAAATTCCTCCAGGAGGTGGCGGGGAAGGAATCTGAGCAGAGTGGTCTTGGAGGCAAAGGGTCTGCTTGTGTAAGGAATATCAAGTCCACCTTAGCTGCCAGACACATCTTCTCTACCTCCTCCCAGCACCTGCTCCTCTTGGTAACTATTTTCTTACTAGGCTCCCTTTAGTTACACAAATATTTGTCTGAAGCAAATTGAAGCCAAATTCTGTTATCTTGTAGCAGAGAGAAATTTAATTGGTCTCTGGACAGTATAAACTTTTGAAGACTTTTCAAATCTTTGGGCTCTCTTTTAAATCATTACATTCTAGCTAACTTTTGTAATGAGAAGCACTTGTTTTTTCATCTAAGAAATTTAACGTGAATCACTGTTCGAAGCTGCAAATAATTATATAAACTTCCCTGCTATTGTATGTTGTGTAAAATTAATGCTTCTGGAATTCTTTGTGATACCCTCTATTACTGGCTAGTGATGTGTAGTGTGCAGAGTTGGTGACTTAGTCTCAAAATTAATGAAGCAGTCAGGAAGCTTTCTGTTAATTTTTAGAATATTAATCATTTGATGCATTCCCCATCTTTCTGATTTTTTCCAGTGGCCTTTAGAGCTCTCTACCTCAAAGAGGTTCCTACAGCTTGCTGTTGGTGCAAAATGACACATTCAGCTGTGCATGGAATCAATTGAGTCTGATAATTGTATTTTAGAAATATCCTTTAAAAAAATTCTGGGACCTTCATTTATGACTTAGAATCTGAGTGGTGAACTACCACACCTTAAAGATGAATCTCAGATGTCTTTGAAGCATTACAAAACTGGAAATATATCTGTATGGAATTGCTACAAATTGGTGTGCTGGAGAATTTGTTCACTAACACGTTTCTGCTGAAAAAAAATGTGTAATATAGGAAGGGGGGACTGTATTTTGTTCATGATTATGCAGATAAAAAATATGATGAAACTTGCTTTTCTTGTTCTTTTTGAAACAGGGGTGCTTTTATGTTTCTGGATAAGAGTAATACTAGTAGGTCATGGAACATGTTCTCAATAGGAAATAATTATCACTCCCTATTTTGATATACTGATCAAAAATAAGATGAAAAGAATCTGAAAGAAAATGATGAAACTGAAATAACTCATCAGTTTTGACTCAGAAATAATCTCAGAACTTTGTGTTAGAAATGAGCCCATTCACTAAATTTAAAAATTTGGAATAACATTTACGTATTTTTGATAATTAGTGCTCTTCTGTAAGCATAGAAAATACAAGGAGGACACTGTATTCAGCATATTTGGTACTTCTCTACTCAATAACTAGAAGTACATTGACACTTTTGTTTCTAAGTAGCATGAATAAGGAGAGAAATTTTCAGAATTCTGCCAACTGTGTGAAACAGGCTACTTGGGGATTTGCTTTGTCAGCTCTGTTTTCTATTTCATAAAGAAAAATAATTTTCATGAAGGGAAATACAGAAATATAAGGAAGAGCCTGAAAGTTGAGAGTTCTTCCCCAGTTGTTTTTTCTTGTCTGGCAATAGGATTTATTTTTTTATATGAATGATGAGGTTATGTTGGGGATATGAGTGGGGATAAAATACTGGATTTTTTTGTGATCCCATTCAGACAACCAGTTTCAGTGTGCTAAAAGAGGGCCCGGCCCATCTCTGACCCCTTTTAAACCATTCCTGCCTTACGTAGCAGCAGAAGTGACTCCTGTCCTCATGCATACATACAAAGTACCAGTCTGTGTTCAACTGTTTATATAAAACATCTATTCTGTTTTCATTTCAAAGCTGGTCTTGACATTTCAAAGTTTAACTTTTGATCGCAGCTAATTTTTTCTGGGAAGAGAACTTGCTATCAGGGACAGAGTTTTGTCACCTCTGGAAAAGTGACCAAGCAACACTGTGGTGCATTTGGGTAAATTCAGGAGCCAAGTTTATCCCTCAGAAGCTCAGAAGAACAAGAAAATACTAAAGATTCCCTTGCTCTTCAGCATTCTAAAACAAGCAAACAAAAAAACTGCATTTCTCTACACTAGCAGAAGGAAGAGCTACTTGGAGAACCAATTTTTAAAGGTTATGGAAAAAGTGAAACTAACTTGTTTTGCTTGACCACCCAGACAGTAAAATAAATACTGTAATATTAAAAAAAAAAAAAAATACTTTTTTTCACCAAATGATAGCAATGTGTAAAGCACCAAAATAAGGAAAGCTGTATTTCACATGTATAACACCCATTACATTTGCTTTTTTTTCCATTGTAACTCCCATAACAATGGAATAATTAAATGTTAATGACAGCAGAAAAATCAAGAGCCTTCTACCATTTGGAAACCATCAGCATTTTCTAACAAGATCTCCCCTCATGTCCCCAGCTGAGGGGGAGTCGATCCATGATGTGGCTCATTGATTTTTAGGAAATGTAAAATCTTTGTGAATAGAAGGCTCACCTTGCTGAGTTTGAAACCATGCATGACTGAAAACTTTCCAACAACAACCTTCCTAACATCATTTATGGGTGGAACAGGGACAGTCAGCACCTGTTATGCCCTCTTCCTCATCATCACCTGCGAGACTCACTGAGGTTTAGAGATGGAAATGTGGAGCTCAGCATTCGGCTAAATACTTAAAATGAGATGTGAGAGTCTGGACAAAAGCCAGCACAAACAGTGGGGAAAAAAGTGGGACTCTGTAATAATGATGATAGAGATGGTATTGATAGTCTGACATGACAAATCCTTGTTTGCAGGGGGAATGACTTGCAGTTAGCAGATAAGGTCAGACAGAGGATGTTTCTTACCAAGTCATCATCGCTTGCAAAAAATGTTGCTGGTTCACCCCGAGGCAAGTGGCCCTGTCATTCACACCAGCTTCTGCCATTTTACCCTGTTACAAACCTGACCTTTCTATCCTTGAAGCTTGTATTCTAACTATACATGTGTCTTGGGTGTTGTAGATAAAGGGAGGAAATGTGAACTTCCATTATCTAAACAAACATTTAAATATCAGAACAAAACAGCTAGTTCCTAAGTTTGTTCCATAAGGTATTTTAGTCAGTAAGTGTCCTATAATCCCCTGTTCTTGACTGTGTTCATAGCCATTTTGCCAAGAAAAGGTCTACATTAAGATATCAAAGATGTGTATCATGACATCTTTAATCTCCAGTATTTATTTATAGTTTTACCTTTGTGCTATACCTGAATCATTCCATCAGTAGCCTGCATAAAGGTGTGCAAGGATGTACTGAAGGTCACTGATCCCCAGGGAAAACTCAGGCTGTGTCACACATAGCGGGGAAGATGACTTATTCTGTGTGCTCCCAAAGGATAATCCCTCTCAGACAATCCATGAACGAGGCTCATGGATTTCTTGATATAAATTTCTATTTATAGAAGTGTAAAGTTTTGATGCTTCTTTTCAGCCCTGAATTGACTAGGTAAAGAAATAAGAACTGATTTTTGAACTCTCTCTATTTTAAACTCAAGGTGATCCACTCCAGCTCTGTAGCTAGATGTCATAACCTCTTTGGATAAGTAACAACCCAACTCTCCATATTAGTAATGTAAAAGCAGCACTTTTTAAAAACTCCTTTATTACCAAATCTATCTTCTGGTATTCACAAGAGATGAGCATTTTTTTACCTTCTAATTCCAATTTAAGTCTTGAAAATAAAGCATTACAGCAGTTGAATTCAGTGCCTTTTTTCTTTCCTCCTAGAAGCACCAGTGAGCATGCAGAGGATACAGAGAGATGGTGCAACTTCTTACTGTACCTTATTTTACTAAAATCTTTTTCTTATTTATGATAACATTGTGAAAGATTGAGCTTCAACAGAGAGATTGCTTTCAGGAGTATGAGTAAGAAAAGAATATATTTAACATATTTGCTTAAAAATAACTTCATATCCATTCATTTTATGGGAACTAACCCAACCATACACGTTTAGAACATATTCAGTTTGTGTACTATCTAGGATTTTGAGTTTTTGTCAAAGCATCACTGATTATTTTTTCAAGCCTAGTTTGAATAAAATCTCAGGACTAAAAGTTGGAGATACCAGGGAAGGAATCATCCCCTAGTTCAAAAAAAAAGAAAGAAAAGAAAAAAAAAGAAAAATATAATAGCTATATAGTATATTGCAAAATGAAACAAAAGCAAAGCTCAGTGATATTTCCGGTGTACTCTCTTGGTACTCAACCTTTATCTGTGTCATACCTCTTACAGTACTGCATTAAAATGCATTCACTTTCAGTTTTCATTGTCCTTCTATTTCACTTTCTGCTTCTACTTTTATTTATTGTTATTGTTTCTTGTTATTTCACTGACTTCCATGAGGCTTTGAATTTTGGTGGAAAAGACGGCATATATTCAAACTCCTAATCTTTTGAAATAGGGATTGCTAGGAAGAATGGGGCAAATTCTTATAAATTGAAATAGCTTGAAAAGGAATTGGTAAGCAAGTTGTGTCATATTAGAGTTAAATTTTGCAAAATAAAAATGAAAATACAGGGAAATAGAAGTGCAAAAGGAAAATTTAATTCTTTCACTTTTCAAGTTTTAATTTATATTTTTTGTTTTCATTCTTAGTGGGGAACCAGCACATTCCCTTTAATAATTATAAATAAATAACAATAAGAATGACACTGAGATTGAATGCTGAAGGAGGCTGGAGCCAGGCATTGCCAAATGAAGAAGATGAATATATGTGTTTATGAGTTCTGAAGAGAGGACAGAGATTAAATAGGAGAGGGTGGCAAGAGATCATTAAAAGATTGATTGAAAGCCAATGCCTAGAAAGTAGAATTAAGAATAACTCAGCAAAGATCCTGAGAAGGAAGCCTGGAGAGGTGAGACTGCAGTGCTGGCAAGTGGAGGTGCTGGGCTGTCCTGAGGCAGAATGCTGCTATTCTGCAGGCAGAACTGTTGACTGATGAGAAGACAGCAGTGAGACCAAGGAAGAAACAAAGTGGACAGCCTTAAAAGAAGACCTTTGGGTCTCCCTGTTTCTCTGCTATCAACAAAGATCTACATCAGCTAGCACAGAACTCATTTTTGCACAGTACCCTCACTGTCATTTACAAACACTTACATGTTTTCTATCCGTAGTTACTTTCAGTAGAGTGGTGAGATGGAAGCGAATCTGGGTCAGAGGAGCATCATTTACTTCTTACAAATGTCATGAACCTTGATTGTGCCTATTTTTGCTGAAAAGGACCAAAATCAGATCTGCAAGCTAAGTCAGTATTGCCACTTACCTATATACATACTCCTAAAGCTCTCAGGAACCTGACAATGAGGTTTCAACTTTCCTGTTACATTAAGATAGTAAGCAGTAACCCAAAATGAAGTGTATAGCATGTTTCCTAGAGAAGTAATTTGAAATGGCCACTGACATCTTTCAGTTGCTTTCCTTGTACCACAACACGAAAAGGCAGTTTACCATTTCATTGGGCAAAGCTACATTCTGGTGTCTGCCATATCTGCACAGTTAATGGTTTCAGTCTTGCTGATTTTGGATGTGTTATCATACTCCTTTTGCGTTATTTGCCAGTTGACTTAATATCTTCGAAGAATGATACTAATGAACTAATATGCTATCGGGTTTGTTTCTCTTTATTTATCATTAGGCAATAGTTTTTGTTTTGACTATTTGCTAGTCAGTATTTTTATGCAGTATAAATTGCATGCTTTCTTTTAATTAAAAATGTTCAAATTGTTTTCTTTTTCCTATACAGGGTTGAAAAACTTCCAGTATTTTCACTGTTTTAAAAGGTCTTTGGGTTTTTTCTTAGCCCTTCTCAAAATTGTTAATCTTCAAATCCAGTTTGGCTGTTTCTTATGGGAGAGTGTAATTTAATATTAATATACTTATAATCTTTTATAAGTATTATTATAGAGGCGCGTTATATGTTGGAATAGCAAACTTTAAGCTTTTTTAATTTTATTTTTTATTTTTTAATTTGTAAATGAAGAAATGGAAGAATCAGCAAGGTAGCAGGAGGCAAGACCAGCAGAGAAAAGAGAAAGAACAATGTGGATGTTCTAAAAATAGTTTGTTCTTGTGGAAGGCCTCTCTCTTCCTCTGACACCCTTACATCCTTTACTTGGTGCACTGCATTTTTACTAAGCTATCTGATCGTAGTACCACTTCTGATTTACAAAAGCAGAAGATACGGCATACAAATTTTAACTTTGTTTGAAGACTATTGCTTTAATTTAAACAAACAAAACAGACAAACAAACAAAAAAAATCAAAAAACAAAACCACCGAAGACTGCCTTTTGTTGTGGAAGAAGATACTGGACAAATCCCATTCTGAAAACTCAGAGTGTTATTCCTGTTTCCTGGCTGCCCTGAGAACAGTTTCACAGGCAGAGGCAGGGCACTGTGCAGTGCTGACGGCGTGAGGGGCCCAGGGCCGCTCTGCACCAGGAGCCAGGCTCTGAGTCTTTGCCCATGCACAGTGCTCAGTGCTGCACTGCTGTCGTGTTCAGAGCTGAGCAGGCCGTGCTGCTGCCCAAAGGTCTTTCCCTTTCAGTTCCAGAGTTGGCTCCTAACTTCTAGTTGCAGCAGTGCAAATTATAACCCTAGGTATAATTTAGATATACAGAATATAAAGATCTCACTGTGTATAAAAATAGATCTGTTTCAAAACAATTGTATTGCTAAATCCAGAAACGTTCCTCATCCGTGATTTTGAAGATGTACAGAATTCATGCATTTCTGTATGTACCAGAAGAACTTGGAGATTTTAGTTTATATAATTAAAAAATGTGCAACATACGTACATGGCCTGTCACAGACACTCCAAATACTAACAATTTTATACGCTGATAATCCTGAGATGAAACTGTTGAGATTAACTGTGGAAATACAACTTTACGCAGGAGCAGTATGCTTTGAAATCCAATTTTGAATCCTGTTTGTTATGAAGATCACCTGCTGTTTAAAGTGGAGCTTCTCACTCGTTTGTGTAATTGCACCTTCACTTTGCCAGCTCACCCTGGAGAGCATCATAATGGAAGATGCGAAAATGTGTTAAGGGTGAAAAATCACTGGGAGTCCTCTGCTGCTATTGTTTTAAAATCTGTGTGAAGATATATAGAGAAATGCTTTTTTAACTTGTCATTTTAATTTTAATACAAGCAGAGTAACACTTCCCTTGTATTCACATGCATTTGTTAACTTAAGGCCACAATGAAGTTGCGAAAGAAGGAAACACAACCACAGTGAACTTGGCTATTCTAGTAGCAGAGCTTTCCTCTATTACTCACTCAATTTTTCTTGGTTCAAATGCAACATTTGGTGTTAAGAACATGCATTCATTGAACAGGAGTCCAGAAGGATTTCAGAGGCTGATTGAAATTCATTGTTTTGCAGTGAAGGTTGCAACATAGCCTGTTTATTGCAAGGCTACTAAAGAGGTAGAGATGGATGACTTGGGATCTGTGATATGCTTTTTGGATACTATTATTTTAGTTAGAGAGCAGAACAGTAGGGAAATCACAACTTTTCAGTGCCAACATATGACCAAATTATGCATACACATTTGTGAATACCAATTAAAATGCTGAATAAGTGTCAGTAGAGATTTGAGAAACCTGTCTGACAAAGATTTTAACAAGTTTGCTTCTGAGAGCAATCCAACTTTTGTAGCAGCCTACTTCCAAGTAAGAACCTTCACTAAAATCTACTAAAATCATGAAAAAAGATTCCCTTCCACCTGGATGATCATTCAGTTAAATCTTCTTCTGCCCTATGGCAGATCCTCACCTTGCAGTGCTGAGCCTTAAATGAGACTTTCTGGGATCAGCGAGGTCTGGGAAGCAAGGATAAGCACAACAGAAGTAATAAAACCAACCAGAATGTGATTTGAAGTAAAGCTTTTGCCTTCCTTTGCAATAGCTTACATTTTCTTATACACTTTATAGGTGTGCTTGTTTTCCAGCTTTGGAGCTGGAAACAGTATGTCCACATCATGCAGTCCCATGCCTCAGCTAACTAGGAAGGCAAATGTGATCAGCAAAGTTTTTAGAATGCGGAGTAAAAAATCAGTTTTGGTAACAAAGCTTTCCTGTAATTGTTATGCTTTTTTGATGCAAATTCATCTCATAATTCACAGTTCACAGGAAAATCTACACCATACAGTCATTGGTCACTGATGAGATCTTTATCTATCAGAATTTTGACAATAAAAGGTAATTATGAAGTGAACTAACATCTTAAACTACAATAGTAGTTTAAGGCAATAAATTCAGATTGGGAACTTAAATTCTCCACATCAGAACAGCATAAATTAGATTAAGATACCCCTTCAAGTAGAGGTCAGGTACCTCCAAGACAGGAGAAAAATCCACTGCATTTATTGCTTATATTAAATTTAAATTATAAATAAAGCCCTTTGTCAAAAGTGTGTGTCAGTATTCTATAAAAGGAACTTAACAGTACTTTGGATTTACATTAATTCATTTATCATTTTTAAAGGCAAAATATTTATCATATTGAACTCAATTGAAGAGAACAGATTTGGTGTAAAGATAGTTCTTTAAAGAGAGATAATGCTTTATCTCTGCCAGTAGTAGCAGTATATGTCAGAAAGCCAATCAATTCTGTCATGGACCAGGATGCTGGTTAAGAAATGGAAAACATCTCTCGTAGCAGGTTCACTATTCATTTCTGACATCTGGCTGGTATGATATCGAGTGCTTAAATTTATAACAGATGTTAGTCTGAAAATACAGCATTACAATTTCATCCACTGAACCTCCTTCTGAGTTTCCTCACAGCTGATTTGTGTGATATTTTTATTTTTAAGTAAAAGGTGTATTTTAGAAGGCTTTCTTGTAAATGCTTGGTTATGCATAGATAGCCATTCTTCTGCATGTTTGTAAAAGCCTGTACAATATCTACCTAGAAGTATTTTTTGTGCATTACAGGAATGAGGTTGTTTGTTGTTGTTTTTTTTTTCATTTGTGTTCAGTTAAGCATTTTTTCCCCCTTAGATGGGTAGAAGGGTAGCACTTAGGGACATGATTTAGTGGGCAATATTGGTGGTAGGTAAGCAGTTGGACTAGATGACCTTAGAGGTCTTTTCCAACCATAACAATTCTATGATTCAGTGATTCTACCGTGAGGCAATAACTTTGCAACCTATTAGAGATCTCTGCACTTCTTTTAAGCTTATTTGTGACAGGGTTCTTGTCTAGATTCGTCCCATCTTCAGCTTTACATGTAAAGCCGAAATGATAAGTTTGGATTTGTTGAAAATTATCAGGACAGCTTGCAGACATTTCAAACCAGTAAAATTCATTCTTCATAAATACTGAATTCTTTTTTGAGAGAGAGTGTAGGGAAAACTTCTTTGTTCTATAAAAACCTTTGTGTCAGCAGTGCTCCAGATGGATTTACAACTTTTTCTTCTAGAGGGCTTAGCATATTGATCTTTACTCACTTCACAGAACAGTAGCCCATCATCAATAAAATGCTAAATTGGCACTTCTCTTTTTGAACAAGTTAACAGTTCATTAATGTGGGTTTTCCCATTGACTTCAGTAGCATCCAGAATCTTATAATATGGAAAAAAGAAAAAAAAACAAAAAAAAACACGCCAAAACAAGCAAAAATAGCTAACTGTTAATTAGGGATACCTGCACATTTGTAGAAAGAGAATGTGTAATTCATGTAATTTTACTTTTTGTGATAATTGATGGCATTTTCTAAAGACAAAAACATGAGTAAGTAAGTAAAAAGCTGAAAAAATTGAAATAAAGGCACGGGATAAAAAATACAGGTCTGTCACATGCTGAAGTTGTAAAAGGTTTTAAAAAACTACTTGGGAGAAAAGGAATGAGTTAAAATATTATGTCATCAGATCTGCAACATAGCAAGAGGAAATGACAGTGAAAAGATGAACAACTGAATTTAAACACAAACGATACATATAGAGCATTCAAAAAAAAAAAAAAAAGCTGATTTTTTTCTGAAGTACCCTTAACCCTTATGGAGCTTTTTGTAACTTGAAATCAATCCCTCTTTAAGGCTAAACTGCGTCTTTTCTCAAACTAAAAACAATGACATGAAGAAAGAGACTGAGAGTCTTTGTCTTCAAGTAACAAGTAATTTGGTATAGGCAAAGATTTCTTTAAGCCTACCACAAATGGAAAGTATTTCTAATGCAGGTGAAAGAAAAGAAGATGTTAAAAGCAGTGAACGTGAGTATTCAGTATGCTGTTAAATGGAGTACGAGCAAAATTCTAAGTTTCACATCTGTCTCACAAAAACAAACGTTTCTGTGAAGCCCTTGTCAATCTATAAAAAGAATAGAACATTTGTCTAAAGTGCTTCTCAGTTGTGCAGAGACAGACAATAAGCAGTATAGTATCATTTGAAGAGATAAATGTATTTACAAAGAGGGTCTATATTATTAAATTGACTTTATGGAAACTTCTGGGAAAGTTCTTAAACTTAAGGCTCATTCTGAGCTTGTTATCTTATTTTGAAACTGACAAGATTTACATATCCATGTTATTAAACATTGTTCAATATATTATTATTGGAGTTTCCAATAAGGGGAAAAGAATAATTTTGAAGCTTTTACATCAAGTCAGCTCTCCATTACCTGGGATGAAAGCGGACTGGAAGAAGCCATCTTTCCTAGGCCGAGGAAGCACTTCATTCCTCTGTTCCTGCGGCCTGGTGACTGGCTGTCCCAGACCTGCTCAGTATGGATGCTACCCAAACACAGGGAGCCAAGGCAGGTGCTGCAGCTGGGGCTGAACAACCCAGTTCAATGTCTTGGAACTAGAAGTGCACAACAGAGGTGCTAAAACTGACCCCATAATATTCAGGAGTGCTGATCAGCTTCAGTGAATTACCACACATACTGTCCCTGTTTGGCTTCTCCAGATACTACATGCCAGCTGCACCCCAGTGCTGGCAAGACCTGAGCTGCCCTGGTCTGCATCAGTTTTCATTCTGTGTCAAAAGGTAATGCGTACAAACAAAACCAGGCCACACATATTGCCCACTCAATTACATGTGTACAGAAGTTTAACAAGTGGCTTCAGGGATACTGTCTAAAGTAAGTATTTACTTCTGCTGAAATAGCTGTATTTGCCAAAATAGAGGAGTATGCCAAAACAAGAAAGTCCACCTAAATAGAAAGGTAAACTGTGGGAAGAAGCAGCACGTGAAAGTAACTGCAGGACAACCTTGCCACATGCTAGTAGCAGGAATCTTTTACCACAAGTTATTTGCCGGTGTTACAATGCACACATCGATGATACTGTCTCTTTTTGTATATTGGAATGCTTTGAGTTGTGCTGTCACTAAAAACTGTGGTTAGAGAACAAGGAATTGTCTTCAGACAACCTTGCCTTTTGAGCCCTTCAGCTTCAGCCACACCTTGGGAGATGCATGAAGGCCAGACGAGTACAGATCTCACTTCCCAAGGAAAGAAGCATTTTGGTAAAGTTTTGGCTAGGAATACCACTGAATGAAAAGCTACACTATGAATTGAACTATATTGCCAAGGATTCAACACAGGAGAAAATAATTACAAATGAAAATCGAGAAAAGAATAGTGTTCATATGTGTTCTGCACCTTGCAAAACTAAATGTTTTTTTTCCTTTTGTCACTTAATTTCCCTTCTGAGAACATATTCAGAGTTCACACCCATTTTCCTGGGCAAATCAGCTGCTTCCAGTCACCACAGTGATGGAGACTTAATCTGCTTGTAATGAATCAGCAGATGCCCTGTACTGGAGAAAAGGAAGGGATAGAAAAATGGTTTGCTTAATGACAAGCTTCTTAGATGAATGTCAACTGGCTACAGCAGTCTAGATTAAGCTAAACTGATAGTAGTTTTTATTTTCCTAAAGATACACTTCTTTAATACATATATTTTAATTTTACCGTATTCAGAAACATTAAGCAGTCATTTGCTGGTTATTTTTTGACCACCAGTACAAACTCAGAAACTTAGAACTGCCCTTTCAAGGAGTTCCACCTTCTCCTGACTTGAGCAGTATTTTTTTTTCAATCAACATCATTATTTTGGATTTTTCTTCTAACCTTTCTACTAGATCACCATCTGTTACAGCAGCTGCATATTTTTTATGAAGTAGATAAGAGACTGACTTTATATTTAGGAGGTGCACCCGTGAGAAACCTGAATCCCATGCTTTGCAAAGACCTGAGCAGAGGATGGAGCCAGTGAGAAAAGTGCTGCTAAGCCATTGCTGTCATCCCAGCAACATGTGGTTATGTTCCTAAAACAAAGTGGTATCCATTGCAGGAAGAGCATTAGAAGTAAGGGTAAGCAATAATGTTATGAAATACTTGTATAATCAGTTGTATAGAAATGATCATAGGATTCATCTTGAAAAGCTTAGAAGACCTAAGGGACAGAGACTGATCTGAAGGAGTAAAAAAATGAAGTGGCTGATGGAAGTATGCATCTTTTTTAAGAAGCACAGATTTAACCACATTGGTAAAATACAGATGCTAAATGTCAAACATTTACCATTCGGTGGTGGAAAAAAATTAGGTGTAAAGCCTGCTAGGAATGTAGTAGTAATACTGTTGATTTAGGATTTCCTGGGCATATTTTTGCAGCAAGTGTCTGCAAGGGTGGCTATAACTAATCCATTCTTTGTACAAATAAGGTGATAGGAAGTAAATTGGGTGCTATTTCTTCAATGTATAAAATTATGTCTTGTTTGAGAAAATAGCAATTTCAGTTTTGATGTACCATTCAAAATTATTTTTCACTGAGAAGTAAAAGCTTGTGATAGAGTTGGAAGGATTTCCTTTTTAGAAACCTCTCAAAATTAAAACCAGTCACAAAATTTAACTTGAAGTAACAGATGGAGCTGGACTAGATGACCTTTAAAGGTCTCTTCCAACTCCAAGAATTCTATGATTCTATGATGCTATGTCTGACAACCACTCTCTCCACTACCTCGATCAATGAGCAGATATAGTTATGGCTGTATGTGCCATCAGTACATATGGAGAATGAGACACTCATGCAGAAATCTGTTTCCTACGTTTTGTTTATATATATAAACAATGTGTATACTCACATGAAAATAGAGAGTTCCAAATACATATGTATATATATATATATACACACACACACAAATTAAATGCATATGCAATTATATGCATTTGTATGTATTACTAGAAGTCATTGATTTTTAAGCAGTTCAGGAAATCAGCTTGACTCTGGACCATTTGAATCTGCTTTGAATAATAAAAGAAATTGCTGATTTCCACTCATGTGCTTACATTGAGAGAACTCCAGTGCATCTTAAGGCATTCAAGTGACTCTGCAGTAGGAACTAGTTGCAAGTGTGTCAAACAAATGCCATGCTGCAAGGAGACTGGTTCTGCTTCAGGCACCTCTGGACCAAATTCAGTGCCAAGTCTGGAATTTCTTGATAGCTGCATTTTTTTTGTAGAAACTATCTTGTCATGTGAATAATCAGTTTCCTTAGTGACATTTATTTTATTAGTAGGAACTCAGCAGAAGAAAGCCCCCTTTCTTTAACTACTTTTTCAAATAGTTTCAAATTAGTTCATGACTCTGTACAGACTTACTTCATCTGCAGATGACAAAAGCTTTCTTGATCGCATGAATGTAATTTTCTGTTAATGAGAACTCTTGAGATTTCTAGCATGAGCAGCAAATTTGCAGAAATGGTTTCTTTTTTTTAAGTATTCATTTTATGAAACACGACTAAATTAGGTCAGACCTGAAAGTTTTAGACTCATATCTCTAAAAAAGAACATAACTGTTGTCATTCACTAGTACTAATGTATTTTAATAACGTTCAGCTTAAATCTCTAAGCATTCCTCTTTGCCTCTATTTAAAACTACTATAGTATAAATGAAATACTGGTCCCATGTTTCATAGGAAGCTAAAAGTGAGTTTAAACCAGGCTGGTTGTGCTTCAAATATAAGTTTTATTGCATATTTTGCAGTGCTATTAATAAGATTATTTAAAAATCAATAATGAGATTTGTATTCCTACTTAACATTATTGAGGTTTGTTTTTTTTTAATGCAAAGAGCATACCGTACTAGATAAAATATGTTTTTTATTTTCATTATTAAAAATGCCCTTTTTCTGTATTTGTGTAACCAGTGCCCCAAAATGAGAAGGAAAAAAGGATGCTTTCCCATCACATTTTATTGTTTATTTAGAGATCTGAAGAATTGATGAGTTGTAGCTACTGATAATTTCCCTCTCATTGCAAACACCATTCAAAAATTTTCAACAAACTTATTTTTCCGTAAAAAGAACAAATAAAGTCTCTCATTATTTGCCCATTACACTATGAAGATTTCAATGCAAATGAACTGTACATAGCAGCTTTGTGATCATAATTAGTGTTCATTCTCAACACAAAAATTATGTTTAAAAAAGTTCAACCCTCATTTGTAATGTGATCAGTTTTAGATTGATTTTTCCTCTGCTGATAATATTTAAAATAGGATTTACAAGATTTCAGTGACCAACTGGCATTCTGTCATCCACAGGGATCATTCCTCTGTCTTCCAGTGAAAAAAAAAAGCAATCTTAATTAGTGTCTTTATGAGATAATTGTAGAATGGCTCTTAGGATGACTGATGAGAATTTTGTTTAAAAAAGGTACCATCAGAACACTCTGCTGGAGTTTGAGTTACTGAATTTCTCCATGAAAAGTGGAAGAACTAGAAAATCGAGGGTGTTGTTGGTTTTGTTTTGTTGGGTTTTTTTTTGCTTGAAAGTTATAGGAAACAATAGGTTTAAGAAACAGAGAAATGTTCTCCTTATGTAATTTATGTTTTATATAACTTTGCATTTTAAATTAATTTAAGCTTATTTCAGGAGGCAGATTTGGTGATGGAGGAGGGCACATGAAAGAGAAACAAAGCAACAGACAAAAGTCTGTTATGACAAACTGTTACACTTACAAAGAAGAAATGCTGAGTTCCTGTGTACAGGATGTCCCTTTCAAAAAAATGCTTCATTCACATTGATCTTGTTGTGCTGCAGTACTAGGTTTTAGGGTAGACCCTGCACTAGACACCAGCAGCATCAGTCCTAATTCTTCAAGGTTACTGATCTACAGTATCCTACTTAGGAGCATTTGGAGAATATCTCTGTATTTTTTATAATCTAAAATCCTCTGTATTAACTCTGTTTCTCAGAGTGAAAACTACAGCATCAGACAAGGCTAGTGTGTAGTACTGGATTTTGTAAAATCCATCTGCAAAGCTGAACATTTAGAAACGGAGATCCAGGTCACACTTCTGTAGTTCTGTCCTTGTACCCATAAAACAAATAACTGTCTAGCAGGGGTTGATGTAAAATAGGAAACCTCCTTCTACAGCTTTCAACTCATTCAACATTTCATCAGTTCATTCCGTCTCTTGAATTTTCAGTGTAAAGATCTGCCTTTTGGATTGGACACTACATGATTGGGTAAATACTACACAGAGGAATTACAGAGATTCGTGAGATTTTTCAGTAGTTATGGTATGGGAACAAAAGTTCTTAAAAATGTATTGGAATGAGAGAAGAAGTACAAAAGAAAATAGTTATACAAATGAATGAAGAATGGATGAACTTCTAGAATAGCTGACCTGCTGAATAAGCTCTTTTTAAAAAACATCTTGTCTTCCAAGAAGAGGATCAGATTATAATGTAAAACTTGTTTTAAAAAAACAAAAAACAAAACAACAGCAACAACAAAAACCCTACTGAAATAATGCACATAAAGAGATGCTTGAGAAATTTTAGCATAGAGTATATTGTCAACAGTTAGCTCAGTTTAAGATGCTAACATAAGTTATTAATGAATTTCTGAGACGTGAATATATTTCCTTGAAACATGAGAAATGCAAATAGAGAAGACAAAAGCAGCAGCAGCAGTCTTCTAAAGCATAAAGCTGAACAGGTCAGCTACTACAGGACAGTGCTTGTCCGTACATTTGCACCAGCTGGGAGTATTGTTCAGATGCGTTATGATTCACACACCGAACACACTCAAGAACTGTGTATGTCAGAGACTGTTATTGCTTTAATAGTTTTCTACTAAGAAGCTGGGGAAAAGATGGCATAGGTAATCAAGCAGCTGTGTTATCCAAGGGATGTCAACATAACAAATGGATGATTTTTCTGTGCTGAATTAGAACACTGTTATTTCCACAAAGTTTGCTACTGACATAAAGTAAGTGCTGACAAATCCTTGGATCTTTTGAGGTGTGATTTACAAGAAACTGGCTGGGAAATCCTTCACACGTTTGTTCTCCCATCTCCTGTGTAATCGTATTTCTACTCATTCTTCCTATCTCATTACCTACAGTTTGTGGACTTTTATGTCAGTAGCAAGAAAATTTGTGTTTTTGGTTCCTTCTATTTGTTTAAAGCTTTTTTGTTGTCATTTTCATCCACAAGGTCTTGGCATTATGTTCAGGTTAATAGCATTAAAAAGGTATCCCTCATTTTAATAGTTTTGGCTGAATGATGAGTATATGACAGTAGACCATAAAAGGTCTGATGCAGTCCATGTGATATTAGATAATTAATAAAGTTTTGTGTTTGTTAGTCTCAATTAGCAGAATTAAAAGATATCAATTACATATATCTTAACTTTAAGAAACTTCTAAGAATTGAAAAAAATTAGTCAAAAAAACTGTAAAACCAGGTACAAGCATGATTAATACAAGATTCTGTTTGTGAATGGATAAATAATATTCACTGAAATGAGTGATCTCATTCATAGATATTCTGTTAAAATTAAGTAAATATAAATGGGTCTTTGGGGTAATGTTACCAATATGACTATGGTTTATAGTGTTGTCTATGTGAAAACATGGATTTGTGAGAAAAAGAAAAAAGTGAGTCAAAGTGAGCTATACAAAAGGCAATCAAAACCCTTCCGAGAGCAACTGAAATGGAATTTGTCCATTCTTACATGTCAGCAAGAAGGAAGACTTTTGTTTAACTTCTTGTTTATTTTTCAAAATCTCAGATTTACCTGAAAATACAGTTTTCAATGGCAGCTGAATGTGATTGTGAGAGTAATACTAACTTACCTCAACACACCAGCAGTTCAGAGTTTCTTATGAGGAGCTCAGAGGCCTGGGAGTTGGTTGATAGCTGAAGTACTGCCTGTTAAAATGTCAGAAAGAAGTCACATTATGTAAATCACAGAGGAATGAAACTTCTGTGTGCTGGATAACTTCACAGTCATTTTGCATACATAAACAGGCTTTTCTACTCCTTCATTCATGTATAAGAGGATTATAAATGGACAGTTTTTACTGTTTGCTTTTCAAGGGCTTAGTTTGGGTTTTTTTTCAGAGGAGTCTATATGCAATAGATGATGAATGCTGTTAAGATACATTGCCAAGGAGAAAAACATTATTTTTTTATTTGATAGAATATTTTGGTGGGCTTTTTTTCCTCTTTTATTGCTGTTCTTTGTCTTTATTTTGATGCTAATAATAATTTAATCTTGGTATTTCTTCATTATCCTACATACAGCAACTGTGAAAATCCCAGATCACTCCTGGATTTGAGAAAGAGAGCAGGACACCCAAGACCTTATATTCATGATCTTTTAAAATCAAAGCCTGAGCAGGTTTTAGAGTGAAATGGGAAGTGGCACCTTCTCTGAATTGCATGAAAGCTAAGGGGGCTGAGTAAAGCCTCTTGTTTTGTTTAGTATGTGCTTTTTATGCCATATTTTTCTCTCTATAACAAGCATTTACATTTTGAGAAGCCAGAAGTTGTTTTCTATAAACGTATATTGGTGGGAAGGTGTGAACACCTTTGACATCATTCTGATACTATTTGAATGTCAGTGGTTTAAAGTTCAGTTCTACCATTTTGAATCCTTTAAGGAAAACTGAGTGAAAGAGAAGAAGCAGACAGAAGTTCGAAAGAGTTAAAAAAAGCAGCGAGAATAAGCAATAGAGAGCTTGCAAGTAAAGCATGCTCTTTCTACTCATTTAGGCCACTTCATATGCTGGTCTACCTCTCCTGTGAGTAGGACAGAGATGATTTTTCTCCAGAAACTAAAAAGTATTCTATTAAAAAGAATCTTTAAATAGTGTATTTTTGCATATATAGTGTACATTTATATGTGAATATATATGTAAATTATTTCTACATAATACATTTTATTGTTTTTCATAAATATATCTACATATATATATATAAACTCATATTCTTATTACAGTTTTAGTATTCTGTTTTTTTGTCTGGGACTGTTGCCCTATTTCAGGATCTATTTTTAAAGACAGTATCTAAATAACAAATAAGGGTTAGCAACTTGAAATGTTTACATATGTGTTGCTGGCAGCTTCAGGGGAATGAGGAGCCAGATAAAAGTTTGCACTTCATAAAGTTTCTTCTGAAAACAATGCACACATACGTCTAAAACAAATTACTGAAATTCACATGCTAATTACATACTATTTTATGTCATAATTATAATGTAATTCTGAACATTGTTATGTCATTATGTTCAGTACTATTTATTTAATGTAATCATTATTTTCATTGTGCTTCAGATAGTCTCACAGTAGCTATTTCTAATACTACAAAGATGTAAGAGAAAACAATTTCTGCAAGAATAGAAAATAATATCAATTTAAAAGAAGTACTATTGTCTGTGTTGTTTAATGTGGACTCGTATGATAGACAGGTCACTTTTGTACACACATTTACAAGTCAGCATGTAGATATGGGAGTGCCTACTGACTGTAATACTACCAGCTCCTGGTTATCAGAATTATTTCTTCAGGTAAACAAGGAGGGAAGTGAAAAAAAATCACACGCACTTCTGTGAATGTCCTCTGCTTGGCAGGAGGTTTTAGAATTCTGTTTACCATGGATTTTATAATCCCAGCTAATAATCAGCAAACCTAATTCTCAAATAGCTCTAAGTCAGGCTCAAAGGCCTTCCAAAGGGTAGAGCTCCCTCTAATTGTTGGACATACACCAACTCTGATTTTAGTTGCGCTGGAGTCTAGCTGGCTAACTGGAAATAAAATATATATATTACATATATGTATATATATATCATATCTCAAAGACTTTTAGACGTAGGATTCATAATGCTCAGTGGACTGGTAAACTGGTGTCAGGGCATGAGAGTGACTTTATACTTTCCATAATTCAAAGAGGAGTGGAGTTCTGCGCTTGACTGGAGAGACAAGGCTTCCCAAGCCAAAAAAAGATGTCTCAGTAAAAACAAATTTGAGAACTTTAACTATATGTCATTTAAACTGATTGAACATATATCTTCTTTTAGCTTGAGAAGTTATGACTTGTGGAGAGTAAACATGAACCTGCAATAACCCCAGGGTTATAGCTTATAGGAAGATTAAATCATGTTGAAATCAGCTGACTTATTACTTGAGTAGGTGACAGTAATGTTATTTTTTTCAGTGTTTCCTGTAAAGTATATGAGCTGAGCCACTGCTCTTCTAATTTTCTTAATTACTGTAGAGGCCGAGAATAGCATTTTAATTGCATCTCTCATTTACCTAATTTAGGTAATCAAATATTAAAACATTACTATGACTGATACTGCAACAATATGAAAGCACAGAGCAGCAAAGATTGTGTCATTAAAACCAAGGTTTGGTTTTCTGTATCCTTCTTTGTCTTGCACGAAGTGGCAAGAATACTAGTGTCAGCACAACATCTATTGGCACATATTTCACATTTTCTCCTACCATGTGGCCGGTGCTGCTACATTATGTAATACCAGAAGACAGGAGGCAAATCATGTGTAATTTCTTCATATATAGATCCACCAGTATAAAATGAGTTAATTCTAGAAAAAGTTATTATAAAAACACCAAACAAACAGAAGTAGATGAATTAGCTCAATAGAGAAGCCTCAAGCTGATATACAGCAGCCTCCGGCGGAAGGAAACTTAATTCTAATTTGCTTTGCTTCTTGTTGAAGGCTTCTGGAGCTATCCACTGGTTACATCTACTGTTATGTCTTAAAACAGTTACAGATTTCAAAATGCATCTTTGTATAATATCCAACATTCTTAAGAATTTCTAAACCTTGTTGAATTTGGTATTTTGGGAAATTGAGCCCTGTAATTATGTTTTCATGTGAGAATGAATTTTGTAATGCAAATACCCTGTCTGCCTTACCCATCATTACATATAATCCAAACTCTCTCTTCAGAGACCTTCTTGTGGATGCTTTTGAGTACTCCTTTACACTGTTATCAACTATTTTTTGTGTTACTTATTTATTTGAAAACAGAGCCAACAAATGAAAATTTCCTATCCATGTAGACCATCATCAGGATTCTGAAAATAGGATAGAATAGTTCAGTTGGAAGAGACCAGCAAAGATCATAAATGAGCAGCAGTTTCTTTCTTTTTCATTACACTGATTCATAAAGTTGTTGAAGCTGACAGCAGAAACTCAAAATTGACTGGCAGGTTGGTTAGAGGAAGAGGAACCTTATGATACACATAGCATTGATTTTGTCAAACATTGTTTAAAAAGCAGAGTGATTCATGTAACACTGAATGTGATAAAAATTTACTCAGTGAAAAGAATAGTTTAAAGTGTCTGTAAAAACTGATAGGGTCCAATAGCTCTTAAGGCTTTTTTTCTGCTTCTTAATGGAGATAGCATGGGCTGACTGGAAATAATTCAGCACCATACATGACCAGCTCGGTAAATCTGGGAAATTATTTATTCTGCAGCAAGAACGCTACATGGTAAGCTCTGTGGAGAATTTAGTTGATTGGAAGATCAAGACTGGTTTCAACATAGCCAGTGAAAAAAAAACATAGTAGTTGTTGCCCAGATGTCTTGACTTAAAGCTTTGGCAAAACTATTACTGGCATCAGGGTGTCATGATTTCACACAGTAACAGGGTAACAGAATGTTAGTAAATATACTGGAGTGATTTAGAACAGAAAAAGTCAGTGATGCCTCATACTGAAAGCCTTACATGGGAACATTAGTGTGAGTTCTTACTGGCCCATCTAAAGTCTGAAATATTCACCTGTCTTGTTCATCTCAGGATCGATATGGGACGCAGAATCAACTAATTTTTTGGCATTTTGCCGATCCTCAATTAGTAGGTAATGTACAGAAAGTTCTAAACAATAAGTACTAGATTTTGAGACTGAGTTGTAGGGACTGAGGGTTTTTCCACAAAAATAATTCAGAAAACAATACAAGGCAAAAATGGGATCTCTCCGAATTTGTTTTTGACATAACAGAAAGAGATTACTCATTTAAATCATATTTTCTAAAAGTAATCCACCATAAACTGGTACTTAGAACAGTAGCATGCCAGTTAAATATAATTGATTACTGTAATCCTTTATATTAACCTGGTGATTAGGCATTTTGTAATGAACATAACATTGAAAAGCAGTGAGAATGCCAAGAAAAGGATCTTTTCCATTAAATAAGGACTCATGCTCATAATCCATAAAGGTTTCCTTTGGTTAAGTGGTAATTTTCTGATAATATATACGTTTTAGACCATTTATATGACACAGTGTCTTGAAACATTTTAATTTTTTGCTTAATTACACCTTATTTCGTTTAGCACAGGGATGCTTGGTCTGTGGAATGAAAAAAAAAGCGAATGTCACTGCAGAAAACCTGCAGTCTCAATATACAGTTGCAGCAATAAGGCTGGCAGCTTTGCAACTATTCTACTTCCAACGTCTTTCATCAAAAAGAAACAGACTGCAACGTATTTCTTGTGCAGAATCACTCTATGATGCGAGCTGAAAAACCAACACTAAGACTACAGAACTGTTAAGCTCTATCTTTATAAATCTATGCCTTCCTTTGCTTCTTTTTACTAGTCATTTCTGTCCCTTTAACTTTTAGGAGAAATTATCCAAAGTCTTCAATTTCTGCTACCCTGAGTTTTAACTGTTACTTTAACTACAGAGCAGCACCAAATCTAAACTTAAATTTTGATGCTTTTTTAAAAAAAATCCAAGTTCAATGGATTTTCATGTGTAGAAACATTTTGCACTGAGCATGGTACCAGTTTAGCCCCCAGATTCATTGCAGGATCAATGCTTGTAAACTGTGTGTCAGACTTGGCATGCCACTGTTCTAAGTAGCAGTTTATGGTGGATCACTTTTAGAAAATATGATTTAAATAAGTAATCTCTTTCTGTTACGTCATCCACAGTTGCACGCTGCCTGAATGTGCATTACCAGTGAAATTTGACAAGGTGGCTGTCTGATGGCAGAAGAGGCTATTCAGATGCAAACAAACTGTTCCGAATTTAGTTGAAGTTCACTGAACTCCATGTAGTGGCTGCAAACCAGGGCCTTGCATTACTCTTAGAAAGATGCTGGTTTCAGTAATGCCCTTGCTAGCTGGCATCTCAAATGTTTCACTGCTGTCTGCCTACTCACAAAACCCTTACACACTTGAGTATTCTTCTGAAGAAAGATGGGAATACTAAATACTATTAAGCTTGAGAGATTCAAATGAAAACAGCCAGGTTCTAATTCTTGTGTTAGTTGATATTTAGATATTAACACAAAGTCTGCCATTTTTCACAGATCCATTTCAGGGTGCTGACGCTACAGTACACTGATATTCTGCACATAAAAAATACACATTTCAAGCCTTCTCAAGGTTAGGCAGAGAGCTAAATCCTAAATGTGGAACTTGATTTTCTAAATCCTTCTTAATGGCCCCAATCAGTGGATTAATTGATATGAAACTTGTCAGGCTTTTTGAGAGAGTAAAGTGGCTGTCTGATGCCAGTTGTATGGGAAGTTCTGCACTCTGAACCTCGAGTGAAAATAGGTACTTTTCTTCAACTCAGAATTAGGTATCAGCATGTCTAGGAAAGGTTGAACTTAGGCGCCCATTTCCATCCTGTGAACCTAAGTTGCTACCTATAGGCTAAGTACTGTAGCAGTCATTTTGAAGTATCTTGCAGTGCCCTGATAATACCACAGTAGAAACTTCATAATCAATTTCAGGACTGTGATTTCTGCTAGGGGACAAATGAATATAAGCTCTCTGCAAATTTGTCTATGTTTTAGTAATACCAGAAAAACTCTTCTGTGTTTCACTGCTTTGTATTTTTCATAGGTTATTTTGTTTGACAAATTTTTCTTTTGTCTCCTCATCACCTTCTAAGTTCCATTATATGAAATTGCAAAGCAGAAAACTAGAAATATTTCTTGTAGACATTTAGCAAGGCTGAGCAAATACTTCACAAAAGTGAATAATTTACTTAATATCATTTAATCTTTTTGCTCACTAATGTCTAGGAATATATTATTTTTCTCAAAGTACATTTTTATTCATTTTTTTTTCTGTTTAAACAGCATAGTATAATATGTAACTAAGTTTTGTTTACATTGATTTATCTGCTTGACATTATTCAGCTTGACTATGCAAAGCTAAATTAAAAAGGTGTTTGGAGGAGCAAACTGGAAACAAATCAGTGGGTAGAGTTAGGAAAATGTTTTGCGACTTTATATCAGGAAAATAACGTCTGGCCAGTAGAAGTAAAATTTCAAGAAATTGTAAGAAATGTTCATTTTAGTGAACATATACTTAAGCATAGAGTAGATAGTCTGCAGATATTTGACCTGGCAGGGCAAAAAATAGTACATGTGAAGAGAGCTATCCTAATCCTACAGAGGTTGCACGGTGATGTGTAATTCAAGCAAATGCAGAGACAATAAATGTCCTTGAACAACCTACAAGACGTATTGCTTGAGAGAGCAGGTAACGCTGATGATCCAGCTCAGGGGCAGGACAGTTTATCTGGGAATGCAGAGGAAAGGTAAAAAGTACTCTTATGAGACTGGTAGGCAATCAAAGGAGCTTGCAATAAGAAGTGTCTGTTAGCACAACCATACAGCAAGGATAGGTGAATAGATGGTGAATATCAGCTGGATCACAGAGTACAAATTTTCCTGGAGAGGGAAACTTGGAAGATAGAGAGATTGTGACTGCAGCTTGTCTCTGAACCACGACAGAAGTTATGTTTAGAACTACAAACTAATCTGATATTTTGCCTTTGAATATTACCTAGGTGACAAAGGTGATGCTTTAATGCAGCATAAAGATGCATCCTCATTTCAAAATTTCTCTTGACATTGACTGTTTCTAAATCTAGGGATGTTTTTTTCTAGTATAAACAAACAGACTGCCTCTGCCTACTGCCAGTATTATAGACAACTATAGCTGAGAGGCAAAAGACAGTAGGGCTTTAACTCCTATGGGCTTTATTATTTGTTAAACATGACAGGAATGTGAACAATTTTTATCTAAATGCATAATAAATACATACTGACTGCAACATTAGGGGAATTTAGAGTCTTGGGAGCTAGAGAAAAAATATGGAGCTTGTAATGACAACATAATGAATGTAAGTCATACCATTCTGAAAATCATTATATATAGATGGGACATTATATATAGATGGGAGTTGGTACAGGTAAGAATACCTATGGATTTTCACCTTTCCTTGAAATATATAAGTGGTGCATAGATGTTAAATTCATTATGGTCTCTAGTGAAACAGAGCTGCTCATTTTTAAACTGATTAGCTTAGGTTCTTATTGAAGAAGTACTTCATAGGAGTAAGTATATCAAGATTAGATACTAAGCAGATTACCTGTCTGCAGCAACAAGCGTTTATAAGTAGCCATTTTCTTTTTCTGTACACAAAATACCATTTTATTAGAAAATTTTAAAATGAAATTAATTTTGTTATTCCATAATAGGAACATGGCTTTAAGTCTTTGCAGTAAAACGTGCTGCAGACACACACAATCAAAGAACCGTTACATTGAAGAACAAATGAACAGCAGCATGCAGGCTGTTCTTCAGTATATGTAAAATGATAAAGCCAATGGTACAATCTGTAGGATCGTCTACTAAAACATTTATTGTAAACTGTAAGAGTTAAGAAAATATAACCATCTGTTGGGCTGCTATTTTGAATTACCAGAATTTGTATAAGCTTGGACCTTCTCTGGGAGTTTAGAAGTTAGGGAGTGGAATCATATTAATCCTAGACATAAGACATGAACATTAGATCATTCAGAGAAAACTGCTTTGCTGTGGGCTATTTTGTGCCTATTTTGTGAATTAATAGAGAAAAATAGTCAGCAGAGGTACCAGGTATCATCACAAAGACTGAAAGTCACTGCAAAATTAAAGCATAAAGACAACAATCTATTTTAAATCTTTTCTGGCTACCAAGTGTAAATCAAATTGAATGGACTTACGCTGAGAAGAGACTCAGCATGCTTCTTGTGTTAGCATGTTACATGCTGTTAAATTTGCTGACTTCATGAAAAACAAGTTCTCTTCTGTACTAAAACTCAGCTTTAAATCTCAAAGGATTAATGTACACATCTAATAGACGTTATCACCAACAGAACAGACTTGTCATGGCTAATAATATCTATAGTTCCCTAGCTCTATTACCTTTATTATCTGCATTTACTGAATTACAACAAAACCTCCCCCTCCCCAGCTTTACAAATCTGAGTTTCTGGGAGTGATTTTTTTAAACAAACAATTAAAAATCTCAAAATAAGATAGCCTATTGGCAGTTCTAGATGAATAATCTAGCTGTGGATGTTCCTGTTCATTGCAAGGCAGTTAGATTAGATGACCTCTAAAAGTCCCTTCCAATTTTAGGGATTCTGTGATACGATTTGTTTATTTATTTATTTTTAATTGCAGTATGTTTGTTTTATTGAAGCCATGTATGACAAATAAATACAGGTTTTAGCTTATCATTGGTGTACTGTATGGACAAAATTTAAAGCTCATAGATAAAGTGTTAATACAAAACTTAGGATTAACTTCTATGACTTGAAAAATGATATACATTAGTAAAGTTATTACTTTACTTATGCTATTATCTCGTGGAGTATCCAGAAGCCAACCAGATGTCTTGAATTAATTTGAGTAGACAGGAGTCATAAAGCTGTGTTGACCTTAGAGTAGCTACTGTACCTGAAGATCTTATCCCTTTGCTTTTATGGATAATTTATCTTTGGCTGAAGTCTGTTCAATAAGCAATTTAAAATTAAAATCTGTAATAAGAGTTTAGTAAAGATGTGTCATTCTGCTGTGATTAGGAATATGTAGTTGTTTGATTATATTTTCCACATAATGGCCTGCATGTGTGAAGAGTCTGAAATTACCCTAGAGCGTTGTCAAAATAGCGTATGCAATGCATTTTTTTAATACAGATTTATTAATGCTTTGGGTTGTGTTTGTTTTTAAACAGATCTTCTTTCATGGTATTTACCTCAGAAGTCTTAACTGTGACTTAATGCAATACTTATTATGAAGCAATGGAATAATTTTTAAAATTAGAGGTGTTCATCTTTTCATGCACATCAAACTCAGGTTTCTAGGTACTTCTAATAGAATACCATACAGGATTTACTTATTCTGGTTTATATCATATTGTCCAAATGCTACTGTTAGCAATCAGATCCAATGATACTTGCATTTATTTAATGGTCAAACATGTCCAGGTTTTAAATTAGCCTGTGTTTTCCAGGAAAAGCTTCATCTTTACTATGGGGGAATCCATGCAGGTGACAACTAATGTGTTTAGAATCAAACATTTTGGCTTGTTTGTAACACGCAGCTTGGGTTGGAGAAGGAGGTTCAGGAGGATGCATTCAGCTAGGTTGCACCTTTACATATTCTGCCTTATCAAGATTTGAATCAACTGAATCATTTTTAGTCTGTAATGTAATTTCCTGGGAGAATATAACTAGAAGACAAAACTCCATGAACCTGAACAACATAAAGGATTTACATAAAGAATATATTACTGGAAGCCAGGGGCCAGGTCACAGAGGAGGAAGGAAGCAAAGGTTGAGCTGTTTTATTCAAAAATAGTGATCAAGGACCATAAGTAATCATTAATATTTTAAAAGATCGGTTGAACTGTTTCCTAAAGGAAGAGGTTTATTGAGAGCAAATGTCTCCAGAGATCCTTAATTACAACAACAGCTTTTTCTTACTTTAATACATGCAAGAAATAAAAAAGTAAATGAAAACCTGAGTTTCCCTTTGTATGCTTCATTTTGTGAAAAGTGATTTTAAAATATTCTACCCAACAACAGGAATTGCAACTTCTTCCTGTACACATAATTTCTTTGATCCCAAAGTGCCAGAACCTCCATATTTTTGCTTTATCATCCCCTTATTGTATTGCTCAAGTTCAGCATAGTAGTGCACACTAGTTCATATTTAGGAATATAGTGCAAACTTCAGTACAAGTTGAGAGCACTTCGGTCTCAAAAGAAATCATGAAGTTTCACTTGACTGTGCCTTTTCACTTGGCCTAAATCCCTTGATCTACTCCTTATTTGCGGTGCCACAAAGAAACACAGAAGTTGTCTTAACAGAAGGGCTGAGAACACACTATCTGGGGCACCTGCTTCCTTTGTTAGCCCCAAAGACTTCAGAGCAAAGCTCAGTATTTCTATTGCTGTTATGCAGGAACAGCAATATATAAAAAAAACTTTTGTATTGTTGCCAGTATACACAGTGTAAGTGTTCACATACAGGATATATAAAAGCTTGAGCAAGGAAACAAACCTATGAAGTTTCAATGATGACTTCTGCCAATGTTTGTTTTTGTGTGTGTTTGTGTGCGCGTGTTCATATATTCATTTCTACTCAGGTTTCTTTATTTGCTTTTTATTTATGGTTGAGTGCTTGGCATAAGCCTTGCCAGAATATTCAGATCTGTGAGGGAGCAACACTGAGCCTCTATCAGAAATTCTGCCTGTTCAATGCCATAGACAGGTCATGAGCAAGTCTGATAGCTGCCTAAGCAGTGTGGGAACCAATTAATGATTGCCTTGTCTGGTTTCTGGCCATTCTTGCACAGCCCTGGGCTGTGTCATCCAGTAAGCAGTTTTCCAGCCCAGGAAACTGAAGTTTGCTGGGAAGAAGCACAAATGACAGCTATCTGTCCTTGGCCTGTGCAATAACAGCCCTTGGTCAAAACACAGTCAAAGATAAAAGAAACCCAGAGGTTTGGCAGTGTTACTTGCACTAGTGCCTGACGTCTGTGTTGTTTGCAAAGCCACTTGGCTAAACCTGGGTTACCTTCTTGGGATCATTGCATTATATTTTATTCTTATTAATGAACCAAGATTATGGAGTGTGAAGGAGTGTGGAGATCTACTCTGCCAAAAAAATGAAAATGTGACGTCTGTTAATTAATATTAATTCAACTGCTAATTTACTGGCTGTTTCTTTTATATAATCTGCTCAAAGTCATAACTGATGATGCATAACACCCAATCCATTTTTTATGATTGATGACATCAGGACTCAATAATAGTAATAATTACCAACTAGTAGATTTGAACTCCTGTCTTTCTACTTTCATTTTTGAGAGTGTATTCAAATTCAAGGTTTTGGTGGGGAAAGACAAAACCTTCCCCTAGTACTATGAAGATAGATGCAGTCAGCAAAGTTCTGCACACACTTTTCTTTTAATCTTTATCAGTGTGGTGTTGGAATATATTTAATATAATGTAAACTCCAGTCTACTAAGAGAACTTGATTAATTCCATATCCAGTGAATGACTTCAGTGTTTTGGAACAGTGAAGCCTTTACAGTATAGAATTAAGTTGCTGGCCTAGCATACTACTATCTTCAGATTATTAGTACAAATTTCAGTCCGTTAGTACTGTGTAATGTAATGGAGCCTAGACTGCTACAAAATTCCTGGGACCCTGATAGAGAAAGCTGACAAAAAAAAGAGCCTGGTCATCACTGGCATGCATTTAACTTTATGTGCTCTCAAATTGAAGGTTTTTACTTAACCACTACTGTATTAGGCAAAATTTGCTCTAAAGAGAAGCAAGGTGAAGGTCAGTACGCCTACATTGCCTGTCATACATCAGGACAAAGGGCTTTATTTACCAAAGGTAGCAGGCATGGAGGTAATAGTTACCTGTGCCCTCCCATTAAGTCAGGTGGCAGGACCAAGTCCAGAGGTGCAAGGCTTGTTTTGGGAAGAGGCTCAAGCTCTCCCATCTATTTGTTTGCTACTCCTCAGCTGAGAGATTTTCACCACATTGCTGGGGTTCCTTCGAAGATCCAGGAAGAGTGCAGTCTTGCACAAGGGATCAGCAATGTCAACATAATGACAACTCAGCAGAGGATGGGAATTAAAGGAAGGTCCATGTTGTAGTATTTACAGTGTCCTGCATAATGATCTCTCTCATTTTAATCCTTTTTACTTTCTTGCCCACTTACTAGATAGCTATGATTGTGAGGAAGAAATTTTCAAAAGTGACATAAACCACAGTTTTGACCTGTGCCAAACACTGCAGTATGACATAACTTTGGCAGACAAGTTCTAAATCTAAAAATTACTAGAGTGCTAAAGCAATGAAATAAAAGATGAAAATGTTTGCAGCTGCTGCATGTCAGATTCAAAGTTTGTATTTGAAACATGACAGTAAAATATTAGAATATCAGTTGCATAAAACTGAGTTATCAAAACAATGCAGCTCAAAACATAACATGTCTAGATGTATATTTATTTTGGCCAAAGTAATTTTGAGGACTGAGAAATAGAATGTAAACTAGTTATATGACAATCCAAGGATCTATGATTTTTAGAAGCATGTTTTTCCTATATGCCTGCTGGCTGAGAATAAAATCAGAGATTATCGTGGTTGATTGGCTAGAATCAGAAGAGGGCTTAGCAATTACAATACCTAAAATACAAGAGCTGAGATATTTGTACATACACTTGTGCTTGTTTTGTTTTTGTTTCTTATACCCAGAGTACAACTAATACCAAATAAAATTAACTCCAAAGCCACACGTCAGTCTGGAAATGAAGTTGTTCATGGCTTTCATGAATACAAGGTCAGAATATCCTAAAAACATTCTCTATCACTACAGAAGAATTTGACAGAACCCAATAGTATGTAATTCACAACTTCACTGAATGCTTGTCAACTCTTGCTGATAATTAAAACTTATCCAATGCTATTACTTCTTACCAAATGAGCTGGAGTAAAAGAGTGAAACTGATAAAGCAGTTAGTTTGTTCTTACTGCCACAGATAACGTAGAACAGTTCAGACTTGATTCATGCCTATCCTGTAAACAAAGTTATTTTAAGTACTCATTCAGATTGGGAAAGAGACTCATTTCATATAGATACTCCACTTGCCATTCTGTTTTCTCAATTCTTTGACCAGGGATAGTTGTCTCAAATTGCACTGTGCAATCATCTATGTGATTACCTCAGAAGAAATTTTTCTCAGGCAAACATCCATAGTTGGGACCCACGAGTGAAAAGAAGATGGAAAAGAGGCAGCAGCAGCCTCGCATTGACCCCAGCACAGACAAGTTTGAATTAGGAGATGAATACTAACAGAAACATCATTCCAAATAACTCTTGAAGGGAAGGACCTAAGACCAGGTCTCCAGAGAAGAAACATTTGGGTCCTGCCTTGCTTCAGGAGACAGGGTGCAGGGCCAGCAGGAACTGGCAACCAAGGAGCAGCATGATGTCACATATAGCAAGGAGGTCTGTTGCATTGCTTCAGGCATATGACATTCCAAAAGAAGAAAAAATATCATGCAGATATTTAAGTATGAGCTGTCTAGAAGATGTCGCATCTATAGCATGCCTTGCTGTAAGAGGTCTCATAAGCTTCGTGTTGACTTGGGGTCCTCTCTTCTCCTTTATGACACTGCAGGACTCAGTAAAGGCCAAAGGTTCGATCGGAATATGTGAGGAATCCAGCAAGAGAATAATTTTCTTTAGATAAACCTGCCTTGGAGTTGGAAATCAGTTTTGATGACACATTTTTAAAGACAGCCATATCATCACAGTTAGGCAGATAAAGCCAGAATGCTCTCTGAAGAGGGCACAACTTCCTCACTAACCAGTTGTATGGAAAAGAGGAGATAAAAGGTACTTAACTGCGACTGTAATTGTTCTTTAAGATGTTGTATTTAGAGTGGATTCCAGAATCTGCTCCCCTGTTCATAAAGGTGTAAAAATTGTAAGGGAAACCTCAAGCATTATGGTTTTCCAGACTTTTATATCTTTACATGGAAATAGAAACTGGCATAGGATACTTATGCTCAGATGAAGAACCAAGGTTCTATATGGTAGAAATCATTTTGGTAGAAAGATCTTTAACCACTACTGCTTTTCTAGTTTAAATGGTGATAGAAAATGTGGAATGGGAAATAAAATATTGTCAAGAGGAAAATTGTATACCAGATGTCATCTACAATAGCTAAAGCATACCCAGCAGCTTATGCACCTGCAAACTTTGGTCTGTATTTGCTCACTTATTACTGAAAGAACCTGAGTATACAGAAAAACTGTGGATGGGTTTCAGGTTTTGTTTTCTGTCAGAAACATCTCGCATAGCAAAGACGTGATGCAGCACATAGGCTCTGAAGGGTGGTGCAAGGATAAATTTAATGATGTTTGCATGATAGTTTTATATTAAAATAAAGAAAAATAGAAGCGGAAAAAAAAAAGTATGCCATAAATAAGTCTGTATTTAGAGCTAAAACATTTATTTTCTTATAGTTGTTTATGAACACATAAGGTACACATTTCAGAAAAAAAAATGACAATGCTAAACTCTCTTAGGGAAATGACTAACATAATTGTACCTTGAATTCTTTAGATTTTTTAAAAGTTAACTTAAAGCGAAAGAACATTAAAACAACAATTATAATATTTCTGTGACCTTAAAAACAGTGTGTTACTATAAAGCAAATTTTATGTGAAATCTGAGTAAATTTGGGGCTAAAGCCATTCCAGGCAGACCTAAAATGAAAAGCGATAAGGATACTCTCTGGACCACCTGTACTCGCCTATTATGATGATCTCTCAGATATAGGACAGCTTACAAGTATAAGGTATATGAAAAAATGCTTCTTGAAACTCATTCATGCCTCTGATCATGATAAATGCTCTGCTTTCAGTTTGAATAAGAAGATTTTAGAGATAAGAAGAAAAAAAAGAAAAGAAGGATGATGAGTTCACAGGGGAATATTTTAAATGAACAGGCGTTCCAATATTTTTCAAGACAAATGTTAAAGTTTCATTTAAATTCTTTCTCAATAAGCTTATGGCAATTTCATACATATATGAGATACTATGAATGGTAGCATTATGTGGAAGACATTTACAGATGGAACGCTGCAGCAAGGTATTGCACTACATTTTCAAATACAAATACAAGAACACTAACAGTATGCAGGAGGACTTACAAAGCAAAAAAAATGCTGCAACCATTTAGCTTTTCTATGAGGGCTGGATATGTAAACATCCTCTGTCTGAAGTCACAGTCATAGATTATTGGGGTTTAGTTCTAGCTTCATTGTCTGTCGGAGTTTTCTTTTCTCTTTTTGCTCCTTTTGCTAGACATCTCCAACCACTGGCAGCAGAAAAGAGATCAGTAAATCACCTTTACAGAAGCAAGGCAGAAATACCGGAGGAGGTAAAGTTAGGGATAAATGCTACTACTTCTCTGGTGGTTTTTTTTTTTCAGAAATGTGGTTTTGTGCCACATAAAGACAACTTTGATACTATGCATGCTGCTGGAAATGACTGTAATCAGTGTGCATTGTATAAAGTTAGGGAATAGTTTTCTCCTTGATTGAGTAGGATGCAACAGAGGTAAAATTGTTTCTTTTTCAGTAGGATATTATTGACAAAGCTGAGGAAACAATTCTTAGCCAGTGAAAACTAATATTTTAGGTTTCAAAGACAAATGCTAAGACAAGGTATCCCAAACCTCTTCACATAGGAAGAGAGAATATTGCCTACTCTCAAAATATTTTCACTCTGTGAATTTCACTGAGAGCTCCTCTTAAATCATTATTAAAATGACCAGAATGTAATAATTTAGGAAAACAATAAGAACAATCATAGACATGCTATCAACATGTTGAAAACACGATGCACTGTTTTCTTCTAAGCAACTTATTTATAGACTAAATTATGTCAAAATGAAATACAGTTGTTTTTTTTTTTTTTATTTTAATATAGATATGTGCAGTAATGTATTGGCAAGGAAAGAACACCTTATAAACACTAACTGAAAAAGTGTACTCATTCTCTGTCGTACTGAAATAGCCCTCTACATTTCTATGATCTTCCAGTCATGTTGTTAAAGTAACACATAATGCTATATGCTTGTAATTTGAAAATTAAATCATACAAAATTCTTTCAATAATGGAAACTACATGAAACCACATTCTGAATACGAAGAATCATAGCAGTCTGAAGACTGTAAAAATTCACCTACACACTGAGTAGCCACATGGACTAATTAAGATGTGAATTATTATTTCCTTGCCATGTTCTTGTCACTGCCCTAACCTTTGACTTGTTTAGGTTCAGAATTATCCTGTTTTCCTTCTCCTCTACATGCTTTAGTTAGATTATGCAAATTAAACTGTGTATAGCTGGCAGGTATAGGTCTTCTTGTGTAAAAAGCTTATCAGTATGTAACAACTTAGAACATTCATATCAGTTTATACTCTGACTTCCTTTATTTGTCTCTTCCTGTTTTCACTGTGGTTGGTAAGCAATCAGGTGGTAAACTTTCTACTTCAGTACTCCCTGTGATTTCCATGCTATTAAGGCTTTTTTCCCCTGTGCTGCCCGTAACAAGAACACCCCAAAACAACAACAACCATTGATTTCCATTGGGTCAGGAAATCCATGAAAATGTCCTTTGAGGACTTGTAGGGCAAAACAGCTTATGAATCCAGCCATGTTCATGAAGAACATGACATCTTGAAAAAGGCCACCGTGGTTAATTCAGAGGCATTAATTCTGATTGATACAAACTGCACACACACCACATTTAAAATAGAAAAATCCTATTGATAAATAATGTGCTAATACTATGCTTAAGACATTAGTATGGGAAATCCTTTAGTCATTTCCTCTTAATTTCAATATGTAGATTTTGTTAATGCATTGCTTTTGTAAATAATGTTGACAGCAGGTGGTAAAATGTGTAGGATTAGTAATTAATTTTTACAAAACATGTATGAGCAAATCTGGGATGTTCTTTAACTGTAGAAGTTCTTGCATGGGTATGTTATGGATGAATAATGCATAAATAGTGGGGAAAAGTAACTTGTGGTAGGGTATGTTTATTTAATTTTGTTCTTAATAAATAATGTATGTGATTTTGAAAGTTTTTGTCCCATTGGAACCAGAATTTCTATGAAATCTTAATTTTTGTTATGCTGAAAAAGAATTCACTCTGTCTATGCAATGTCTGAATTATTTTTTAACTGAATATAGTAAGATGTCAAGATGCAGCTCTATTTTTAGTGACCCTGTTGCAGCTGGAGTAACTCCATCAAGTGAACAGTGTGATTCCAGCTTGACTGGTAGCAGAACCTGACATTTATGCTTCTGTAAATGTTAACATAATGGAGCATTTCAATAAATATGTTAATTTAAAGAATATCATTAAAAATAAAATATGAATAGAAGTTTTTCAGGCTTATGATATTGGGCTGCCTTACACTTTTAAACAGAAAATAATGCAAAGAATTAACTGAAATTCTAAAATGAACTAATATTTCACAAAGAAATTTGCTTGTTTCTGTTCCTACTAATTAGAATGATAACCAGAAGTATTCCTTAGGATCACATTCTGATATCCTTTTCCCAGGGGTAACATTGTGTTATCATTCCTTAAAATTCCTTATTTCTCCTGGTCCTTTCACCCCTCTAGTGATCTAGATAGTACACTTTTGTATTGATTGGCCATTGGCTTTTGGTTGCACAGAACTGAATTAGTCTGATACTGCTTTTCCAAGGTTATGCTGCTTTACCAGATTTAGTATTGTCTTTTCCTTCCACCAAAGGAAGTGCATCATACACTGTGCAATTCATAGATGAATTCTTATAGTGTAGGTAATTTAACATCAGTATTCCAGGAGAGCTAAGACAACACAGAATCTTTGCTGAGAAGTGCCTATAGTATATGTTCTGTAAGTCAACAGACATGAATGATACCACATATACTGGAACTCTCAAAGTTTCCATGCCAAGAGTCCATTCTGAGCTAAGCTCAAGTGGCTTGGAAAAGTTTTGTGCAGCTTTTTTGAAAGCACAGATGTACAAATCATAAAATGTTATGATTATTTGATTAATTTTCATCACTTTCATACACTCTGGAAAATCTAGACTCTTGCGAGGATTTTTTATTAGAAAATAAACAAGAAGAAGGAGGGATCAGGTAGTCTATTCTCACCCATGTTTTGTTGTCTTTTTCTTTAAATATGTGCACTTTAAAGACAGACTAGACCATATCAAAAGCAATGCACAGCTTGCTGCTCAAAAGGATGGCATGAGATCTCCAGAAACCAATTCATTTAAACATCCAGCAGCTCATTTCTCCATCCACTGGTTCAAGAATTTAAAGTCCATTTTTTTCTACCATGTAGTTTTGCTGAAACTGTATTATTTCAACCTAAGATGAACTTAGTGCTGTTTTCACTTGATCTTACATGGTATTCTCTGTTGGCCTGAGTAAGGGGTGCGGATTCCTCTTGTCCAAGTGGAAAAGAAATAGTTTTCAGAATTATGTTAGAAATTGTTTATTAATTGCTCTAATCCAAATAACTCTTTTATGCACATCAGATATTTCTTGAAGTCACCCTGAGTTAACTCATGAAAAGGAGAGCTCTTATCCTGTATTTCAAAGACTCAGCAGGTTTTCTTTTTCCACCCCTTTGCTTCCAGACTGGGCCTGATTGATGCTACAACTCCATGACTTGCTTTAATGCAAGATGTGTATGGGATGATGCTGAAAAAGGTGACTGGACCTTTTCTTTCCAGATTTGCATGGCAGGGCTTACCTGAGCCAACTGAAAACTGATCTTTTTTGCTATATTAGTTTTCAGCCAGATCAGCCCCATGATCTGATTCATTGCCTGGCTCTACAAATACTTCCCTGATGTTGCAGATTTGGCTGTGGGTAGGAGCAACGGGAATCATCACCATCAGGCTGCACTCAAAGCAGATGAAAGTGACAATACAGCTACAGCTGAATCACAGCTTCTTGTCTCGACAAAGAAAAAGAAGGGAAGATGTGATATTATGATGTTAACTGACCATGAAAATGTGCCATAATTTCACCATGCATGTTGAAAATGCACAACTAACTGCGGTAGAACTATAATACTGTACTTGTCCTCTTTCTAATATGACAGCAACTGAATCCATTTGTGATATGTTGTTCCCTTTTGCTAAAAGATGTGAACTTCAATTAATGACTTTTATTAAATAAAGGAGGTAGAACAGTAATGGATCAGAATAACAAGTTTTACAAAGATTGAAATGTTTGCATTGAGTATGAAGAGTCAGAAAGCAATTCTAATACTGAAATATATACTCTAATAGGAGTAGAAAACTGAAACAGCTCAGCATTTCTATAAATAACTTCCAAATGAATTTGAGCATACAGATCAGATGAAAACAGTTTTACTCAAGCAAGACTCCTAACATATCCTCTAGGCATTACAACTACCCTGTTAACAGATACTCAGTATTTCAGGTCAGGATTTCTAGTAAACTGCAGGTAATAGAGTTCTTTCCTATAATCTGTCTTCCTATGAACTTTTCAAATGCACAGAAAAGCATCAAAAGGAGTCCAGAAATCAGAAGGAATGGTGGAAAAGATTAGCAAAATGAGAAAAAGAGTGCAGTCAGGCATGGGAAAGTAATTACTTGGGGAATAATAGTAAGGTAAATCCATAATGCATCTTGTTGTCATTTAATCTTTACTGTAAATTACATACGTTGAAGAGAGTGTATGTATATATATATAGTTATAGAGAGTAACATCACTACCAAAAGCTAAAAGAACATACAGAGCACATTAAAAATGCTTCTGTGGCAGCCATTGAGAAAAAAAAAAAAAAAAAGATAGGAACAACATTTGTCAATGTATTTTTTAACTTATGACTTACTTTTTGCAAGTATCTATGTTTTAAACCCACACGAGGACTGTTTCATCTATCTCAAAAAAGCCTTATAAATATTCAGAACATCTAAAAATACTTGAGTAAATTGTATTTTAAAAGTAAGTAGCATAAGTTTGACTATTTTGTGTATGTATACTGAGCGCTGAGTTGAAGAAAAAATGTACTTACAGCAATTCAAATATACTCTCCCAAGAAAATTAAATTAAATGTTGAATCAAAAAAAATACATATTAGGTCACATCTGAATAAAGCTACTACCTCAAACAGTGGGATACTTAGATACCAAGAAGTAACTTTATTAAATTGTATATATTTCTCAGCATTAATGCATTAACTAGCTTCTTTCACATTTCATTTAATGGAAGTGTTGAAATGTAATTATAAGTAATTGATTTCATATGTACAGCAGATATCCAATCAGATTTTCAAAGGTGTTGAGCTTTTGTGCATTCCTTTGGTACCCTTCAGCTTTTCTAAGGAAAGATTCTTGTGAACACAGCCTATGCAGCTTGATAGAGTAGTCCCACAGAGTGCTCTATCAAGTGCAGCTTGATAGAGTAGTCCCACAGCAGAGTCTACGTCTATTAACTCTTCAACTTCAGCTCAGCTTCCTTGAAAGCTTGAGTCCATCTATTATGATGCTGCAGCAGCAAGAATAAGGCAGAAAATGCAGTCTGAATCCCAACATTAGTGAAATGAAAATTTTCTCAATAAATAATGTATTAAAACCTAGAGAACTGGATGAAAGAGAAAACTTGAAGGCATGCTGTGCAGAGTTTAAAATACCTCATGCTTGTACTTGGAACACAATTGTTTTTGGTTTTTCCTATGATTTTGCAACAGGAGGCAGTAGAGGGTTGGGACCTCAAGATGTCCATAAATAAAAATTCTTTCTACTTTTTAAAGAAACGGTCAATTCTAATAAGTGGCTTATTCTATTTTCATATCAAAATAATTTCAAAGCCACTAGTCTCAGTACCATGCTATAGTGATTTCATTCAAAGTAAATTCAAATTATCACTGTATGGATGGAAAATATCTGGTCAGATACAGGTAAGTGTATCTCTGCTGGAATCATCACCATGGAGGAGCCGCTTTCCCCCTTACCTAAGCTAAACTCTTTTAAAAGTAATGTCAGCTTTTGAAGTGGTGGCTGACAATACAGCATCATGCTGCTCTGTCTTGGTGAAGCCAAGACTCAGCACTGTAAAAACGCATACATAGGCTGTTCCGTTACAGAGTTCACAATATCCTAAAATAAACACTTAAGAGTTCTCCCAACATGATAAAGTCTTCTGAAAATTATAAGTACAATGGTGAAACATAACCCTTCCACCATGTCAGTGCTAGAAAAAAATATCAAAAGTTTATGCAGCCCTTACACAACCTATAACTTGTCTCCAAATTACCCAAACACTAATTTAGTGAATGTAATTTAATGAATCATGATAAAGAGAGGTCCTGTTATTTACAGCATAAAATTGAAACAGGCATCATGAAAGGAAAACTGCCAAGAAATAACTTTATATAGATTTAGATGTAATTCAGAAGCCTTCATTTTTTGTAGATTTTATTGATTTGAAAGAAAAATACTTTGTTCTGATTTTACTTCCCTGGAGGAAACAGGAGAAAAACTACTTCTATCAGCTATCGAACAACATGATTTCCATCTCTTGTACAGACTAATTCCCAAAAAATATTTCTGAAGTTTCTTTTTGCACAGTTACTTGCACAGTTTGAATGCTAGAATAAATGAGAATGCTAAAGAAATTGTACTAGTCTCATTAAGGATGTTATCTGTCCTCTATGTGTGTCGACCATGACTCTGTAAGTGCTACTTAGTAAGTCAGCTGTGTGTTAAGCAACATCTTAATTATTTGGGTTCTTAACAGAACTGGGGAGGTGGGTAAGGGTTTTCTCTCTCTCTCTCTCTCTCTCTCTCTTTCTCTTTGTTGTTTTTTTTCCCATGAAGAAATTATATATTCATCATAATCAAAATCTGGCAAAAAATGAACACTTGCAAATATTGTTTGCAAAAGCAGAGTGATGCTTCTTGAATCTTTAATTCAGTATTTAACTTCTTCAGCTAGGAATATATTCTAGTTCGATATTGGGTGAACAAAATACCTTATGTAATAAAGAGTTTTAAAACTATTTTGATTTTTTAAATAGAAAATGCTTTGATTAAACCCAGCTGATTTTATAATAACAGGGATAAACGTTCATTTCATTAAGAATGTAGAATCACTGAATGGTTTTGGTTGGAAGGGACCTTTTGGATTATCTAGTTCCAACCCACATGCTATAGGCAGGGACAGCTCCCACTAGATCAGTTTGCTCAAAGCCCCATCCATCCTGAGTTTCCAAATGCTTTTCCCAAATTTCCCCAATTTCCAAATGTTTTTCCATTTCGAACCTGGAAAACTGAAATAAGAGGATTTCTAATGAAACAGTAAATCTGATTCTTCTTTATTTAAAATTTAGCTGAGCATTAAGTGTAGTTATGTTGCAGCTCAAGCTAGAATTAATTACTGGGTTTATAAGCTAAATACAATGCATTTGTATTGATACTTTAGACAAGAAGATAACTGAATACATATGAAACCCACTGTTTCTCCAGTTTGAGGGGAATCAGTAGGAGGACTGAACAAAGAACAATAGTATAGTCAGTCTTCACCTGACAGAACAAAAGGAAATTCATGCCTTTATCAGAGTACTGTGCAACATAAATCACAAGAGAGAGAATAAATATGAAAGAGCAAAGAAAAGAGAGGCAGCACACTGAGGTGCATGTACAACTGAAAGAGAACAGAAAGCCATGTGTCATACCAGCATAACAGTGAAAATCAAATTATGCAGAGAGTCTGCAGGAGGATTCAAAATACTGTAAAGTGGCAATAGGTTTGACTTCTTAACAATAGAAGGAAAAACTGTGTTTGTTCATATTTAAAGAAGTTCCAAGCATTCTGCAGTACATTTTCCCTAGCCATTTATAGAACACATAGTACTGAATTTGCTAAACTTAAAAATCCCCCATATCTATGTGAATTATGAGTTTTGTGGAAACTTAAAGCCACCCTTGTGTTATTTTTCTCTCTTGTGAATTTCCTGTTCACTGGGAGGCATCAACCTGACAGTGCTGTGCTGTTTGTATGCTGGTTGTGCCCATACACACTACTAGCAGGCTCTAAACCTTCAGCTGGAGGAATCAGTTGCACTGCAGGTGAGGGCATTCCATGTCCCTGAATACTGAAGTCCTTGTTGAATCTGTGAGACTGACAACATGGCTGCCATCTCTCCAGTCAGGAATGTGGCGAAGATAAGCAGCATAGTCCAAAAAATGTTTTAGCCTCTAGCTGTTCTCTTGTGAATGCATTCAGAGGCTAATTATCACGAGACAAAATGCTGTGTAGTTCAGCCAACGTAGATACCTTTAAAAGCATGCAACGCTGCCTGCATTTCGTTTCATATATCAGAATGTGATCAGAATCAGGCTTGTTCTCTGCAAATAAAAGCAGCAAGAGTTGGCAATGATAATGAACCAACAGCACTCCTGCCCCAAACACACAATGAGGTGTAGGCCCTGCCTGGGGTAATTGTAACCTTTCAGTAAAGTAACAAAAATTTTCAGCTTTCTTCAACTCATTGGACTTCATCACTTACTTTCACAGCAGTATCTGTTAGCTTTCACCATATGTTGGACATAGGCATTTGATGATGTGATTCAGGAACTGTACATATTCCTGTCCATGTGAGGAAGAAGAGCTATCTAGCACCATTAGGAGTGAGCCTGCTATTGAATGAGCTTAAAGAAGTGTCTCGCCACACAACTGCACTTGCCTTGATGGATAAAACTAGTAGGTAATTGCTGTGTGGGATCCAGGAGCAAGAGTAAAGCTGTGCTACGAATGTATGGCTTTCGTAACTTGCTGCAGGAGGTGTGATTTGGCAGGGAAAAGGGAGAGTCTCATGCTCAATCTGTGACGTTTCATACAAGACTCTAGAAAAGAGCAATACCAGCTATTTTCCTATAGTTGATGTTCTTTCTTTTTTCTCTTCTTCTTTTTTTTTTTTTTTTTCCCACTTTCAGCCTTTTCATTTTATTTTCATAGGATTTCTCCACCTCTCTGCTACTGAACTTGTTTACAAGCTAAGAAAACAACAGGGATGGGAGTCAAAATGGAAGGATGCAATTAGCATCTAGTCATTCACCTTGCTGTCCAAGCTGGCACTCAAAACATTAAAAAGGCTCTTTGCTCAAATATTAGTATTTGGAATTTAGTTACTTCAGAGATGTTGTTGTTTTTTCCCTAACAGCAAAACATGCTGAGATGCAAGAGATTTTGGAAAACATAATACTCTGCCAAGGCCTGTGAAAATAGACTCACTGCAGTACAGAACATTATGGTTTGTTCCCAGAAATAGCTGATTCTCCTTGCTAGGTTAAAAGATAATGCCTTTAACTCTCACTATCAGGAAGACATTTAAAAGATATTTTTTTTGTCATCTTTTCACTTTGGCACTGGTTCAAGTTGGTATTATTATAGACCTGAAGCCCCTAAAACACTGGTGTGCATTAAAATAAAATTGGGTAGAGACAGCTGTATTTCTTACCTACTTCCACAATAATGCAACATTGAAGCAGGGGAGAAAATTGGTAAGGGGAGTCCATGAGAAGAGTGCCCAGCACACTGTGCTACTAATAGGCCTGAAATTTAAATTGCACTACAGGAAACACAACCTGTCGATCAACATAATTTCATCTTTTGAAAGCAGTACTGACAATAAAAATGTCAAAAATATTCACTTGTTGAAAGCATGAAGACAACTCCTATGTAGAAAGACTAAATGAAATTACCTTTCCACGAGTCCATTCTGAAGAAAAGGCAATTATTATTCTAAATATCGCAGGTAAACAGAAAAAAAAAAAAAAAGGAATTAAAATATTTAATTAAAATATTGTCTATACACATTCCATGGTATTTAAGTAACCATATATGTTGGGGGAGAAACAATCTGGAGAGGAAGATTCACTCTCTTTCATGCTTTACTGTCAGTTTTGTGATCTTGCAGACTCCTCTAATAGCATCCTTATCTATACTTACTAACTGCACACTGTACTGCCTGCTCCCAAAAAAATACAGAGATAAGGCTTCAGAAGGGTTTTAAACTGTACTTCCAGAGGAATGTGACCTGAAACGCCTACTACAGGCTTAAATTCTTGCTTGATTTCATGTCAATTCTCAGTTTTTCTTTGTTTCCTACAGGGATAGCAAACATTGTGGCCCTTGTACTAACATTAATGAGACTCTTGTACAGCAACCGTATAATCCCTGATGTTTAGTATATCCAAATCAGACACCCAAGTAAGAAGTCTGACTGATGGTCCATCTGTCACACACTTTTTTCACTGTGTTTTTGTCAAATCTCTTTTCTGAAGGAGTTTTCCCTACTATCTTGTAGGTCAATATATATGGAGTTTAATTTGTAATTGTGATATAAGAATGAAATTCAAGTTCGTACTAAGTTTACAATTGTGTAGCTGTGCATGAGGACCATAACTGTCTGTGTGCCTGCCCAGCACACAGTCAGCAGACTCGTCTAGGAATTTCCAAAGCTGATCTCTGCAGAGATGAGCCTAGCTAGAGATGAGGGCAGTGATGACCAACTGGCTGGCTACACAGCAAAGTATTTGACTAATTCTTCCAAGAGCTGGACAGATGGGAATTTTAGGCTGTCCTGGAGACTCCCAGAAGCAGCATCTGCTGCATATAGAGACTGCATTAATGCTTAAATTTGTTGATTAACATCCTGAATAGAGAAGCCGCCATTCCTAAGGCATTCCCAAAATAGTTTTGGCAGTAGAATGGCCTAACTTTACATAGATAATTTTAAACATTCAGTAGAAACTTTTCCTGCAGATGCAGGAATGGTGACGTAAGACGGTTTTTTTGTATGCAATCAAGATGTTAGGAGATTATTTGTACATTGATCAAAATGACTGACAAAAAAAAAAAATCAAATTAATTGGACGAAGGAGGTGGAGTAAATTGCTAGAAATATTTTTCTAGCAGTGTTTGTGTGCAGACTTAATGTTTACGTATTCTCATTTGATTCTTACTTTCTAAAATAAATCTCTTATTCCTGTCATAGCACCATGATAAAAGGATTTCTCCTTCTTAAAAATTTTCCATTACTTTTACATGTAACTTTGTTGTTAGCAAAGAAACAATCCTAATTCTAGCATCATAGTTCTCTTTCCAGTAAATATTTGATGGTACTGATATCCTGTGATGCATATTACCGTATTTTCAAGTTGAGGTGTGTAGACCTATTACGAATGTACTGTGACAAAGTGATAATCTTTTTCAGGAAGCGATGGAGGTTTGCTGGTGATGAAATAATCCCATTTGGTTTTAATTCATGTTAAGAGGGAATGTGCTAAATACTATTCCCCATTTGATCAAGGATACTTGATACACCCCAAAATGAAAGACAGTTCTGTGGTATTTCTGTGAGACAAATAGCATATTTGACAAAGTAAGAGACAGGTTAAATCACTTTGTCTTATAGGATACATAAAACCACAGAAAGCAGCGCTTTAAAATGGCATATGTATATAGTATTTCAAAAAGTGTCATCCGTAGAAGTCCTCATTCAAAAAAATGTGCACAATAAAACAAAATATTTGACTGTTGGGAACAACAGCAACAACAAATCAGACTGTTTTCTTTGAATTATTGCTTACTTACAAGAAAGCACAAAAGATTTTTGAAGTCCTGCAAAGCATTGTGTGAGTACTCATTATTTATATATGAATATTCATTCAACGAGGAGTAATTTCAATTTAGAACCTTATCTGAAACACTTCCCACTTTTTCCCTTTCATTTTCTTATCACTACATTTTGTAATAATGGTTGTAGCATTTGGGTTTTGTTCACAAAAAACTGTTAATGGTTAAATGGAGTCTCTGTTTTCAGTATGTCATAGAAACAAAATGAATGGCTGATACAAAATTTTGCTGGTTCAGATGTTAAGTTAGAGGGGAATAAAGTTGATTTATAAAAGATTTTGTTTTTGCAATCATTAATCTGGAATTCATTTCAGTACTGTACAGCAGTAAAAGAAATAGGAGGTCATCGTTCCTCCCATTCCTAGCTAAATACCTTTATGAGTAGTATATTTTCATTAACTGAGTTCTGAGAAATCTGGGACTTACTAGCATCTCCAAGAATCAACACTTAAAACCTGAGCTTTTTTAGTACTTGTCTAAATCAGAAAAATTATATGAATCCCTTAGGCATCAAATTTGAAAATATTTGAGAAGAGCCTCATATTTTTAATGTTCAGAGTTAGCACAGAAATGAGCTACAGATATTCCAAAGAGAAGGAATAACTTTTGTCAGTATGACTTACAGACCAAACTGAAGATACTCTGGGACTTGAAAATAAAACTGAATTTTAGAAACCAGAGGTCTACAGTTTATCTTGCTTGCGCAGCTATTAATGGCACCAAACCATGAGTGCATTAAAACTTCCTAATGATTGGTCTGATATACAGTAGATTGAAAAAAACAGTGAAAGATGATAAACAAAATGGCTTGCTTTAAGAACTTAGCATGAACGGTCAGTGAAAGATCTCAAATAATATGTCTTTCCTTCACAGCTTAATGGTATTGGATAATTGTTATGTGTTGTGCTACAGCATATAGTTTAGTAGCTTAGTGGATAGTAGTGGTGATAGGAGAACAGTTGGACTAGATAATTTTGTAGGTCCTTTCCAACTTTGTAATTCTATGATTCTATGAATTTATACTTCACACTGAATGTCAGGCAGCTGGACAACAGCTTTCTTATAAAAATACAAGACCAAAGCAGCAACTTGTTACATACTTTCATTCTGTTTTATTTTAGGCTTTGAAGGAGTAGTCTGTTGTGGGTTTTTTTTGTATTTGCAATGAATCAATCAATACTTGGGTTACTTTATCACTATAGACTGCTGATGTGGCTACAGTGAATCCCAGCACTTCGTATTTCATTTCTCTTTTTCCATGTGGACACCACAGATCTGTGCTTTGTAAAAGAAGGAAACATCTAATCGCTATTAGAAAGTGGGCTGCCAGCACAACCATTCTGTGTCTCTTTCTTGGAATGAAACAGTAGTATCGTAGATAGAAATGATCTCATGGGCTATAATACACTAAAGATTAATGGAACAAAGGACAGAGGGCAGAGAGTACAATTGGAATAGCATACAGTATTGAAATAGAAATTTTGTTCAGACGTAGAGACAGAATAAAAAGAGAAGTACAAATGTGCAGGCAATTAGATGTAGCTCAGGATCTCTACGAGAATGTGATTTGGTTCTGGTTCTCCATAGTCTAAAACCTCTGTGCCAGTACGCAAAGATGACACTTGGTTAAGTGCCACAACTGAAATGTCACCAAGGGCTCTCTCCTTTGCAAAACTGTCCCTTGCTAGAAAAGGATCACTGACTCCCTGTTATGATTTGTGTTCTCCAAGTCATTATGTTTATTTTGTTTTGAGATTCTGAATTATCTGAAGATGTTCTCTAAATACTAATTTCCTTTTAATAGTATGATACAGCATGTTTTGAAACAATGTGATCAAAGATATGAGATGCTCTAAGACAAGTTTAAGTATTTTTGAAGTCAGAAATAGACTTCCACGAAGTAAAACCTATTTGGAAATTAATGAGTCAGATTAAGATACAGAATTTGAGATGGTGCTAGTCATTTCTGGAAGGAGGTTAACATACATAAAAGCAGAGGTGAGTAAGAGTTCATGCATCTACATACTGTGGAGCTTCTGGAATCTGCTGCAATGGGGTAAAGTCAAATTTTTAAGTAGCAGCTAATTTCAGAATTCAAATGCCTAATTTTTTTCCACTTGAAAATGAGTGACTTGATGGAACTTGATTTTGAATCTAAGGTTTTATTATACTGCGTATTCCCTCACTTCATCTTGGGAAAATCAATTACACACTGTTAAGGAATCTGCAGTCCTTTCTAATAATCTAATGTCCTTTTTTTTTTTTTTTTTTTTTTAATTTCACAAATTTTCCTTGTATTTGTCAAGTTAAAACATTTTCTGCTATAAGTATTTAAAGGATCATTTAGTGGTGGTACAACTATGGTAGATAACGACTGTTGAGATTAAACTCTGACGAAATTATTAAACACACGCTACGAGAAACACCAGGAAGCATCTTATTTCAAGTGAACTGATGGCAACCTAAGGCAGATACAGAATTATAGATATTTCCTTTAGGCATACTTCAGTGCTTTATGTCCTCTAAATGTTACTATATGTTTCAGTGGAATTCATTTCGCGTTGCGTATTGAATAACTGATTACACCTTTAGAATTAATATCTTGAAACATTTTAATTTGGTTGAGGCTTAGGAGACAGAAAAAAGTGATTTTACTGCCACAGAGGAGAAACAGTTTGAAGAAACTGTTGGAACTGAAAAAGTTAGTAATAGCATTGGAACTGAGAATCTGAGACCTGATAATTAGTAGTTTTTTTAAGACATCTGCCTGGGCTTTGTGGCCAGGTCTTCTTTCCTGCCAGCCCCTTACAACAATGCATGTTCTTTTGCAGGTTACACAGTTGTTGTCATCATCCATCTTACTGCTCATGTATTACAGAAAGGGTGCAAGTTTACATTTTTCTAAAAGTTCCATGTGAACTTAAAGCATTATCATTAAACATCCTAAACTATTACAAAGCTTACATTTTGTATGAGCCACAGAGATAGAAATATTCAGTTTGCTTATGAAGTATTCTTTTCGAAATCTAAAATTTCAGTTTGGACAAATATTTTTTCTGCACAGATTTGGAACAGAGTCCCAGGTTTTCAGGCTTCAGACAACAAATATTTACCTTAACATAGTAACTACAGGCGTATGGGAATGTTGGTTCATGACAAAAGGAATTAATATTTTGCTTTAAATTACATCTTATCGGAGAATGGAAACCATCTTTGCTGTATCATATGACAACAGTTGAAAAAGTCCTCCACACCTCCTGCCAGCAAGTAAAAGATGATTTTATGCCTGAACAGGAGCATCAGAAAAACTGCAAAAGCAACTCAACTTCTGCTTTACTGTCCAAAATTCTGCTTGATCTCCTCTAGTAGCAACATATTGTGTACTACTTCCCAAATGTTGCCTCTCCATATTAATACAGGGAGGAAGAATGCTTTAGGCAATGGAAGTAACACAGATCATGTAAAGCTCCCTGTGTACAGGTGAAGGGAAAGAAACTGGAGAATGGCTAGGAGAACTGGGAGTTGATGCAGCATTCTGGTTTCTCGTTAGACACTGTATATCTTCTAGTTTGCAGTGGAAGGCTAAATCAGAAAGCAAATCAGAAGTCATTGTTAGAGACGGTGGATTTGCTTCACTGGGCAAACTGCAGCCCTTTTTAGTTGTGCCTGTAGTGACAGAACAGTTCTGGTTTCCTTTTCTATAAGATTTGTTTTGGTTTTTCCTCAGCACTCTGTTGTAAAAATCTCTGGTTGGTTGGCAGTGCACCCGTGCCAGGATTTGATAACTTACTTTAAGACTCTGGCTTATTTGACTTTGCACTAGTGAGAGGATTTGATAGCTCATTTTGAAGTGGCATGAAGTAGTACCATCTGGTCATTAGCATTTCCAAGGCAAGCCAGGGAAAGGCTGGAGGTCAGCAATGTGTTCTACTTCTGACAAATCTTCATGGACTGTTTTTCTGAGATTGAGTTTACACTTTTATTTCCTCCCGTGGAAGCCTACTTATTTTTCATCGATTTCCATTAAAGTAAGAAGAGCAGTGATCCAGAAACAGTTCATGAATTGCATTATCCAGTTTAATTAGAGTGAAAGGAAAGTTTTTCCACAGAGAAGACTCAGCATTCAGTCTAAAATGCTACTTTGGACAGTAATGGCTGAAGTTAGCAATGAACTTAAGTCACAGCTAGTGCCAATTACTCCTTCCACTTGCTATGCAGTATGTTAAGAATGATGGTACATCACATTTTCACTACTTTACAATTTGGTAATAGATAGTAAAAATGTCTGTTTAAATTTCTCAATTCTAAACCATGTCAGAATCAGACCAATAATGATTTTGTTTGTTCAAATTGTTTATGTTTTTGTGCAAGTTTATCAACCAGAGGGCAGCTCAGCATCACCACACTTCTCTCTAACTCCCCTCCTCTGAAGGACAGGGGAAGAAAATGTGATGGAAAAAGAAAAGCTCATGGGAGTTAAGAAGCAGTTTAAGTGAAGGGGAGAAAGCAAAGGCCTTGTGGAAGCAAATGGAGGAAAAATTATTCTCTACTTTCCATTATCAAGTGATGTTCAGACACTTCTTTTGCAAAAGAAGATATTTTTTATGTCACATTTGAATACCATTGATACCACTCTTAAATGTTCAGAAGTTCACAGCAACTCTTCACAATTTGTCAATAAAAAAATAATCTCTTTATCTTTCTAAATGGAGATGCTTACATGCATAATATACAGTGAATGCTTAGTATTCAAGTAGGTATTTTGCTGGTGAGAATTTTTTGGGGGGGCTACTGTGCAATGTTTTCATAATTTGAAAATAAATCTAGCTTTAAACCTACTCAGAAGGAAAAACAGTTGATTTACATGGTCATTCTCCATATGAATCATATACAAAGAGAATCTGCTTTTGGGTAAAACTATTCTCTCTTCTCCTTTGTGCACTATAATATATCTGTTTCTGTAGCGATAATTTAAAACTCCTAAATGTTGCTAATGAAATCTTCTGTTATTACAGTTCTGGAAAAGAGCTATTTAAATACAAAGTTTCTGAAATGTATGGCCTTGGGAAATGCTAAGAAGGGTGGCACTGAATTCTTTGCATTAGAGGGAGCAATATTAATAAGGAATATTACTTATGTATTCTGCATGTGGGAATTTTTTGTTACTAAATGCTCCCAAGATACAGTTCTTTCCTTAGATGTGGTGGTATTCTCTGGAGCAGAAAGCTCCAGAATTAGCCAATATTTTCCATCACAAATATATTTTTGTCTTTGTTATTCACTTTATATTTCTACTTCTTCTGTCATCTTCTATCAATATATTGGACATCTAAATGTAGTGTAAATAAAGCAGATTTGTAAGTAAAACAGATGCCAGATCTACAATCTGTAGCTTCTAATAAGAAGTTTATGGAGTTCTTACTCATTTTGTTAGTTCTGCTCTTTTTTTTCAAGTACTCATTCAAAGCATGGCTGCACAAGGAGTACAATGATATTACAGTCTACTACAGAATTAATAACTTGAGTTTACTGTCAATATGTTCTTGTGAAAAAATGTTGTCTTGTTTCGCCTTGCAGTTGCACACAGACTCCAGGATATTATATGTGCCATATATTTTATATATTTAGTTGTAGTGTTTATTTTTTCTTTATATGTGTGTATGCAGTATATTTTATTTAGTCAGTTAATTCTCTAGCTTCTGTCTTTACATCCATCATACTTCCATACAACTGTAATCACCCCTATTGATTTTGATGAAGGTAGAGCTGGAACCTCCCCATCTGAAGTACATTTTCTGAAGTTTAACAGTAGTCAGATGAGTCACATATCAACAGTTACTCTAAAAGATTAGAATCAGTAAACTTTTAGGATTTTCTCATATGCCTCACTTCTATATAGTAGCTCTGTTTCATTCTGAACAGAATATTCATTGATGTCTTCTTATTGGACTGGACTGCCCAATCAGTCGTCTAATGCTTCTGGGAAACAGCAACTGATACAACAGATTCTTAGTAGGAAAATGGCACTCTGAATTTTAACAACCTCTTTTCATTACCAATTAAAAACTCAATAGTGGCTCATTGAAGACTAATGGACACTGGGCCTAGAGAAGAGGTGAAGATTGGAAAGAATTAGCTCATTAGAATCTACTCAAGGATTGAGATTAATTTTTTTCTGACATTAATTCTGCTGTACACAGTCCATATGGCAAGTATAATGGAAAACAAACAAAAAATATGATTAGTTTGTATAAGTTCTTCTAAATACAGAAAACAGATAAAGGCTGTTTTCCTAATTGTTAAAGACAGTGTTAAAAGATAGTGATTAATCAATGCAGTATGGTGAAAGCAATATAAACTAGGTTAATCATCTGAAGCTCATGCAAGCCATGTTAGCCTCTAGTTAGTCTTTTCCTTAAGGTATAAACATAATTTGAATTTCAAAAAAGAGCTTAACAGAACATAGTTCTCTCTTTTCTATTAAATAAGGATTTGGACCATAAGGAAATAAACTTTACCTTTTCGAAATTTCAGTTTAATCATGCTGTAAAATAGTAGGGTGTGTATGTATAGACAAACTACCATTTGCACTTTTCTAAAGTCAGCTAAACTATGCAATATAGGCAAAGGCTGCATAATCCAATGCTGCCTGCATAATAACTTGATGCTGGACCAAAAGAACTAGATTTTTTTGCAATTGGAGGTGTTCTGAGAATACATTCCTTTCTATTTTTTTTTTTCTCCTTGTTGTACCCTAGTCCAGGAAAAGAGAATCCAAATTTATGAAATGGGAGTGGAGCTGATTCTTCAGGGAATGCTGATTCTTCAGCATATTATCTTCCAAGGCTGTCTGCAGGCCAGAGAAATGAACAGAGCTAAATTGACAGTAAAATTAGTCATCTGTATGAATTGTCATTCCTTATAATATATAAACAAACTCTCACTTTTTAAAACATTCTCTAATGAGGGAAACACTCTTTGATATGTTCGTGTAGGTAAAGATATTAAGGCAGAACAGGGAAAAGCAAATTCCTGAATCTGAACCATCACAACAATTAAGACTTCATAATGTGGAGAAGTAAAGCACTGGCATTTATTCTGCCGTGGACCCTACATGTTGCTTTGTTATCACTTAGGATCAGGACATCTTACAGAGTCAACACATTTTATGGCAGGAGCACCAAATGACCTAGGTCTCTCTTTTTTATTTTTAAGTGATAGCAAACATGGAATTTATAAACATTGTCCAAAAATCCCCAAATGATTCTTGTTCAAATTCCAAAATCTCTTGTCAGTGGTTACACTGAACATTATGCATAACCCTTGCAAGCCTCTCCCTGCAATCTTTTGCAGACTCTGCTAAGTTGTTCTAGATAGGTTCCATCATTGTATTTCTGATCTGGATTGTGTCCATCAGTTTTCATTTTTTCCTTGCCCACAGGCCACATGTAAATCATGCTCTAATATTCTGTATTTCTCTGTTAGACATTTATGGCTATTTGTTCCGGCTAAATGTGATATGTATTTGAATGACAAGTGAGACTTGTCTTGAAAGACTGGTTTGAATCCATATCCTTTCGCGCCTATCTATAGAATATACTGTTTTTCTAAGAAGTGTTCATATTTACTAAATAAAATCTTAGAAAAAATTAACAAGCTCACTTTCCACTGAGCTTTAAAAGCAAATTAATCTATAAAGTATTAAGCAGTTTAAAGCTGGAATGTAAACTTCTTACCAAGCTATTGACTGTCTTTTTAAGTACTGGTTTGTATAAAACCCTTTGACCCTCAGCCGTGTCTGAGATTTGTAGTTCTGAAAGTTCACAGGTGTGGAGCTATTCATTATTATATCCTAACGTGTTTGTTCTACTTTAATCACAATGTAATTGGCTTTCAAATTATGATACGTGTCTTCTGGAAGCACAGTAAAAGTGGAAAACAGATACTTAATTAGATCATCCTAATTGAATGTAGAATGAAGAAAAAAAAAATCTCACATAGAAAAATGTGTGAGGGCAGTCATAGTTATACCGGAAAAAAGCACATAATTATTTAAGGCACGGAAGTGAGGTATTTGGAATTCCTACCAGCAAGAAACTAAATTAGTAATTGATACTGATATTTCTCAAATGCACAGTAATAATTAATGTAAGATGATAGAAGACATTTCAAAATAAAAAGGAATAAAAAAGAGTTTTTAACAAAGAATAAGCCAAAATAATGAGACAAAGATTAAGAAATAACTTCCCACCTTGTAACTGAGCAGTATTTCATAAACTACCTAAAAAGGCAGAAACATCAAATGATGTATTTGTGATGATTTTGCAGCTAACAATTACTCTGCTGTACATATGAACAGTATTCAGGGCAAAAGAAAATTTTGCCTGTTGCAACACACATAATTAGCAGGTTAGTTCAATATAATGAAAACCATATTAAAGACCATTCCTGACAAGTAATTTCCTATCTCAACCTGCAAAATACATAGCATAATCAGTTTCACATCAAACCACTGTATTATGGAGCACCAATTAACATCCGAATGAAATCATTTATGATACAGTGATATCAGGATGGGTCCACTTTTCATAATAAGGATTGTGAATAGAAATTAAAAGAAAACAATGTGGAAAGTGTAAGCATATTTAATTTTTCAATTGAATTTGAAAAGGCTGAAAGAATAAAAAAATAAGGAACTTCTATTTATTTTTTCATTCAGTTAAACACCTGATGTTATTTATTATTTGATATGGAAACTGGAGACATGTTGGTTGTGTGTCAGCTATTGAAAAAAATCACACTGTGAAAGTAAAAACGCCCAGTCAAAAAGCAGAGTTCAATTAAGCATTGTCCACACAAATCAGTGAGAGAAGGTCATACTTTACTGACATGCAGGAGTACTATAAAGATCCTAATGCCAAGATCGGTGAGAGGAATGCAGTGAATTTATGATACCCTAATTTGACAATGCCCTGTTCTCAGAAATTAATATCCATAGAACAGTGTTGTTATGTGGAGTAAATGAGGCTACCTGTTAAAAATGTGCTACAAAGAGGTGGAAAAAATGTTTGTTTTTTCAATTATTTTGGGAGGAATGATGGAGGCCTAAATCCAGTTTCCAGGAAACTTACATTGTTTGGTATAGGACAAAGACATTGACTTTCTCCTCTGGAATTGTAATTGAATTTCAAGGTGTTCCTATTATCTAGATGAACAAGTATTTGACAATCAAAGTTTAGTCTATACAAAAGTAAACCCATACAAAAAATATAGCATGCATATTACTTGCATAGTAATGCTACTGAGAAAGGAGGAAAAGACACGAGAAAATAATCTTTTTGTCACATCGCAAAGCCTGAGATCTTTACCAAGTGTTTAGACAATCTCAGTTGTAAATTAACGGGTGTATATATTCAGTAGCTTTTGGCATGTCGACGTTTCACATACTCAGTGAAAAATTATTTTTCATTAATTCTATTTGTGCCTCTTATGGAACAAAAATTTTCTATACAAATAGGTAGGTACCCAATACAACTCAGAAAAGCAAATCTAGTATAGAATTTTAAGAGCTTTTAATTATACAGGTAAGGCATCATCCCCTATGAAATCATTAAGTTTTCAGAGTAATTGTTGAAGAGGTATAACACCTCCATGTTAGAAATTCTTTAAAGATTTCCTTGCAACTGTAACTTGTATTATCCCTGAAGTATTTAAGTTAGATAAAAAATATTGATTTTTTTCCTAGCTGAGATTTGAGACCAGTAACTAGAATTATCATCAAACTAGTCCAGAGAATCAGAAATAACGAGTGCATGAGAAAAGCTTGAAACTAAGATAAGGAATAACAAAAGGTTGGATAAAATGTTCATAACCACAGTGATGGAAAATTATCACAAAATTCTTAAAACCAATTAAAACTCTCATTTGCTTTTCTAAACTTTTATTTCGCCTTGATTTGTACTGAAGGGGGAAATTCTTCTACCTTAATGAAAAGCATTTTCTAGAAGGGAGATCCTGTACTTCTGGTTCTTCTGCTATCTTTTAAGAGATACTACTGTCCTTGGGGCTTTCAGCCTGAGTGTGGTTGCTGTACACACAAGGACCCTTCCCTAGTGAGCTCAAGTCACCAGAGCCTAACATGCCTCATTCTGTACTTCACAGAATGCAATGTGTTACCACTAGTCAGTACCCAAATTCTGTGATTCTGTGTGCGCGATAAAAACTGATTGATTTGTTTAGTGAGGCAGTGTTGTAGGAGGTAAAGGAACTAGAGCAGATGGAGGGACACCCCTAACTGATTGTTGTTGATAGGGAAAAAGGTGTAATTGAGGTATGGGCAACCATTCCGGCATTAACATTTTAACCAATTCAATTTTATATAGAGAGAACCTCTAACAAAAACAGAACCAAGTTACCATGGAAACCAATTGAAGCAGAGACTTAAATTCTAAGACTGTAAATTCTTTTCTAGACAAAGATAACAAGAATGACAGGTGGGCTGTAAAAGGAAAATGAGTGCAATATAAAGTTAGGCATGATGGTCTGTTTCCTCTTCCTAATGGTGTCTTTTATAGATCTGCTTTCTCTCTACTGTTTTCTACAGTTATATATTTACTGTATTTTCAAAGAAATTCCCACCCAAATGAACATTTTGTTTTGTCATAATTCTATTTGCAAGGGGATGTAAGCACCCTGGAGAAAAGAACCAAAGGGCAGGGCACTCCAGTTATTTTTCCAAATTATTATGTCTTGCCAGAATCATCAGGGAGGCAAAGCCATCACTCAGAAAACACATTTGCATAAAGTGCCCTTTGCTGCCAGTGTTTATATTTGCTCCTGAAATATGCTCTAGGTACATTCATATTGCACAGCGCTCTCTTTGTGCAATATGAAAGGAGATAACAAGGGATTAATGTGTTTTAGTGAAGAAATATCCCTTCTCACTTTCTCAAAAATTTTGGAAGCGTACCAATTCGTTGCAATCAGATTCAAAGTCAAAATGATTTGGCATGTTAAATATTTTTCTTCATCCTAAGAGTGAAGGTAAGAATAACAGAGAGTAGAGTATACAGCCTCCAGAATTTGATGCCAGAGTTTTAAGAAGTAAAACGGGCAGAGAATGAACAGCAGCAGAGCATACAGCCTTTGCTCTTGCAGTAGTTAGCTGTTAGCACTGGAAAATGCATGAATATGCAGTATCTTTTGAAAACTGTGCCGGATGTTTCTACCTGCTGTGCGTAATTTCAAAGTCTTCTATAATCATTAGAGAAAAACAGTTTTCAGTATAATTTTCTTCTGGAATGAAGGAAGGAGAAGGGGCAAATTCATACTTGAACTCATCGTGATACTTTTCTAGCCTGAAGTTTCCACTTCTTTGTTCCAGTTCCCAGCTGGAACTGTGTTTGTATATGCTCTCCTGACAAGATCTATAAAACAAATTTCCTCAGGACTTTAGGAGATTTGCTGTCACAAGTAGTCATAGTTGGTCCCAGTGCACTAGAATCACAATAGGTAGCCACTTCTCCAGCACATTTGCTCTAAAGCTAGCTAAATGTAATGGCTAGAGGCTCTAGCCATTGTCAAAAGTAAATGTGCTGCTTACCTTCAGCGACTGCCTTCTTCAGTACAGTGAGAGTGGGGACATGACAGATGGTCCTGCAAAAAAAATCACAGAAAACATTGTATTTTGTGTATTGCAGATATTTCCTGGCAAATAATGAACAATTAGCATTTAATATCTTCTCTGTGAAAAGCAGGGTACCTTAATAAAATTTGTTGTGCTCTATGAAAATGTATGTTAAACATGTTAAAGTTAGGATGTGTAATCAGAACTCTGCAATAAATGATACGAATGATCTTTAATCATTATGCTAATGATTACATAGCATAAGAGAATTCTGATGTTGATGTTTGTTACATGTAAAGCCTTTTGGTAATAACAGTGGGAATTGTGGGACCAAATTGCTCTTATCAACCTATGTAAGGTCATCTTTGATGCTGGGCTCTGCCCACTTTACTTTATCTCTGTGTCTTCAAGCCTCAGAAGGCTGCCAGTCCACGCCCTGTGGCAGGCAGGCTTACACAGAGGCTCATGCAGTCTTTCAGACAACTGTTTTTATCATTTAAAGGAAGCTATCTTAGGTATTTCTGTACTTTCTGTCTTTGTGTAGACAACTTCTGTTGTCCTCTTCAAGAAAATAGGTTCCCTGTGAATATAGAAATTATTTTAAAGATAAGCTTTTCATTTTAGAAGATATGTCCTAAGAGTCTGCACTTAAATTCAATTAAAATCTGTGGCACCCTTGTATATGCTCACATTTCAGTTTTTATTAAACATCCTAGGGGAGTTAATTATTTTTCATATTTTTATGACAAAAATTTCATTTCAAGTATTTGTGATCAAATTCCCCATAATGATGTTTATAACTATCTTGGATTTAATTAAGGAATTCAGAGAATTAGAAATCAGTGAATGCTGGGAATAGCAAAATTCATAAAATAGAACAATGCAATCTTAATTTATAAACTCTTAATGGCCTGATTCTCCATTCAGAAGCAAAGGTGGGGAAAAGAGATACAAAAGATGGAGCAATTGTTAGGAATTAGGGAAAAGTCAGGAAATGAGTTCTAGGAAAAAAAGAAAATAATGGTAAAAGAAGGTAAACAGAGTAAGGATAATTCCTGTAATTGTGACCAGAATTAAGAGGTGCCTTGGATAGGACGCCTTGTTTTAAACTTCCAGACTAGGCTTAAAAGTAAACCCATAAATGCTCTGAAGGTGTTTCTTGGACTTCCAAAGAACAATTTGCCAGATATTTATTATAATATATCTATGTTCTTGTTGCCACGTGTTCAAAAAAAAGAAATATGATCAGATTCTGTGCCTGAATTTAAGTTATAAGCAATGCAGAAATTTGGCAGTATTCACATGTACAGACATGTTATTACTTCACAACGTGACCCAAGTTTCTCTTTGCTTTATCTCTGTTTTTACAGAAGACAGAAGAGCAGTAAAAATAAGTCTTTCATTTACCAGTACATAACTCATGGATATTTGTCAATGCAGGTTTCTCAGTATGCAGTCTGCACTGGTTTAATATGTGACGAGACAAGCAATCCATTGAGAATGGCAGTGGATAAGATGCAGATAAGCAAGAAAGAGAAATTAAGGATGAAAAGACAGAGCAGTTTCTGAAAATTCAGGTAAGGAACTCAGGTGATTTTCTATAAAATATAAATTGTACAAAATCACTTGAAATAGTTTTTGCTTATTTTCCTTTCTAGTATTTCTGAGAATTACTGCTATATGTATCCATGGATATATATATAAACACACACGCATACCCTTCTTACACCCACTCAAACAATTAATTTCCTTTTCGAGACAAATTGCCATTACTCTCCATGCAAATACTTACTATCCTGGTATTTGACATTTTTTAATAAAATCCTTTTACCATATTCCATTTTACTTTGTTTAAATAAAACGTTACAATTTGATACAGAAAGACAAACAAGTAATATTTGTACACAAGAGAAAAAGAGAGTTGTGCTGTGTGTCACAATTCTTTCTCAACCACGCAGCTCGAAGTTCTAAAACCTTAACTTACACTATCCTAGTACAGAGCTCTTTGGGCATTACATAATACGCTGAAACAAAGCAACCACATTACAGCCTATCTCTGCCTTCTTACACTGATGGCACATAAAGTGTTCATTTAGAGCTTTTGCTTAGTTCTCAAGCATGACTGAAAGAAAGTAAAAAAATATATTTACCAAGGAGCAAAGCTGCATGAACAGTGAACAATAATTCATCCTTTGCTCTTCTACTCCCTTACTGTGGGAAAAAGTTGTTTTGCCACTTGTCGTGACACAATGGTAGAAGTAATGTGATGGAGAAAGTACATTGTCTTTACAAGCCAGGAAGGAAACTATTGGAACCGTAGTTATACAAGGCCTTTCAGCTGCTTGTGACAGAAACACTCTCTTAACTTTTTCGATATTGCTTATTTCCAGAATGAACTGAAATTACATTTGCCACAAGTGTAAAATGAAATGATATACTCACACTAAGAGCTACACATCTATCATCTGCCTATCTATTTTATCTGCACCTCTCCCTTCTGCTTTCAAAACTAAAGCCAATGTGAGATACTGGTCTACCAACACGTCAGCTATTAAGACATGGTTTACTTACAGGGCTTCACATTCCCAAGTGACATCCGCTTATCGCATGTGTTTAGTATATCCACTAAATACAAGTCCTTGTTGAGTTTGGCCCTTTAGGGAATTGCTTTAGCCCACCTACAAAATGACTATGACAATGCTTATGTTTCACTTTTGTAGAACTATACCTAATGCCTTCAGACAGCACTATTTAAATAGTGCTACCTAAATAACACATCCTGTGATTCTCAGGAACTCTGTATTATTACTGTGGCATCACAGCAATTACATATGGCACACTTCATGATTTTGCAAATATTTTGTTGATGCTAACATACCACACTTTTTGCAGGTTGATAAGATTATCACACATTAAGACATTCTGCCACTTCCTTTGTAAGCTGTAGATTCCCAGAAAATGACAGCTGCTGCACTTTTGTTAAAAAAAATAAAAAGGTTGAGAGTATCGGCAAGGATGCCACTAATGGGAGAAGCAGCTTCGTACAGTTGGAGTTTTCAGGTGATGCAATATTCATCAGTTACAAACTTGGGAATGTCATATTGTAAAATGTACATGATAAAAGACACTGTCTGGTATTTCAACTGATTCCATTTGCCATATGGCATGTTATTATTTTGTGTTACCTTGGGGAATGTGCTAGAAGGGAGAAGAAAACAGAACACCCCCAAGGTATATAGAATACAAAGTTAATTAAAGCAATAGGGTCTGCAACTGAAATGGAAATGGAACTAAGTACGAGAACTGAATGTGTGCTGTACTGCTCTCCAGCTACTGAAAAGTAATAAACTCCTATTAGGAAGGTTTAAACAGGAAAAAAAATTCCAGCTACCATATATACAAGTCTATAGACAGCCTCAGAATGTTGACTCAGAAGTCAGTAAATGCCATGTGCAGTGGTATCTACATTACCTTAATACATTTTTACATCAGATTTCCTGAGGTAGGCTGAATAAAACATTAGATCACTAGTCTTTAAAAATGACATTCCATATGCATATAAAAAGCTATAATAAAATCATCAAGTGAATGATTAGAACAGTACATTGATTGGGGGGCAGTATTTGCTGAAAACAGTCAAAAGAATCCTAAACTACATAACTGTGACAACTTGATATCAGGGTAAGTGAGCTGCTCTCAGGGCCTAGAAGGTTCCTGAACAAAATCTCCAGACCCCACATTTAGAAAGGCAAAAAATATTTTAGAAGTTAGAAGAAAATTGTTATCAATGTATCCAAAACGTATACAAGATTTCAGAAAAGTAGGTGCAATAAAAAGTTAAGTGGCAACATTTGCTTGTAAATTCAATTCTTCCCAAGCCAGTAATTTGAGCTTTACCCCTTCCACCCTCCAGGGCCATCTTTGGAGGTGTAGACTGAAGCAAATTCCAACCAAGGTCATATTATTCTCTGCGAGTTATTTTTCAGTCATTATTAAAAGACAAATTTTATGTTACCAAATAATGAAAATATACAGGCTTCTGGGTTTTTTTGAATAGTTTGGCTCTAAACACCATACATCATTAGATGAAGCATTTCAAGATCTGTTATGGGAGCAGAATATTTTTAAATTGTTTATGCTAACTGTGCAATACTTCATATGGCATCTTCAAAGCCATCATCTATTCAAATGTTTAGAATAAGCAGCCAAAATACAGAATAGTTCCTTTTAGCTAGATCTTTAGTAAGAATAAATTGGACAAATTCTAATAACTCCCAGTATTTCTTATTATTTATTTTGATTTCCTGCAAGTTTTACCAGCTATTAGAAAGATAACTTTTTTAATCAGTCATCTGAAAGACTCAACGTCATTTAAAGGTAACACAACCTTCCCGTTAAATAAATAGGGGACCAGGATTATATGGCTCTTGTAAGCTTCTCTCTCTCTGTACTACTTAGCAAAACCCACAGAAAAACCAGTCTTGAGGTTTCTGTACTGTTTGCTCTGTAAGGTTGACGTTATGCTGTAACCACGAGCAGCCTGGTGCTGGCAGGAGAGTTTGCACTGCAATCACTGTGCAAATTAATGCATACATTTTCACTCCTCAGCTAATGCTAATACCAACTAAAGATACTTTTTCCACTGTGTTATTAAAACCTTTGAAATTTTCACTCATTTTGACCTGAGTACCACTCATGCTTACTCCATACGTACGCTGTTTCAGCCACCAGAATAGGTTGACGTAAAAATGACTGACATCAGGAACTGAAGAAATAAGATGGGGATGGATGAAAGGATGGATGGATGGAAGAAAGGGAGAGAAGGAGGCAGAGAGGGAGAGAGAGAGGGAAGCAAAAATCAGTTATCACTGTTCAAGGGCGTTTGTCCCTGTTAACACTAATCTTGAGTATATGTTAACTGACAGCTCAGGTTGGAAGACTATACCTTGTAAACATACTTGCTGAATTTGCAAATATTTGTATATTCTTTAAAGGAGAGCTATGCTGCATTACAGGAGGAGAGTAATGTTTGTGTATTTTTTCCTATAGGAATGTATTAAATCCCATGCTAATGCAAGATAATTAGTGTTTTAGCAGAATTTGTGTTTACCTTAGCTTAATAAACTAAGAATTTTAAATACTTTTATTTCTGCTATTCTGATAAAACTGTTACCTTAACAACAAGCATAAATGAATGTGTTATTTCATGATACATTTTTGTGTAGGAGTTTTAAGCTAGTAATGGAAATTTTCTTAGAAATAATTAGTAATTTCTTCTGAAAAGAAAACCTTAAAAAGTTTAATTAAATGTCAGACATTTAAAGTAAATATGAATTCAAGATCTTACCACAGCAGGGTAACTATTACTACTATTGAGTTTAATAAACCAACTCACTGTTAAATTTCACATTAAAAACTTAGGAATTCATCAAAAACTACTGAAAGGAAGAGTTTTCCTTTAGTGAATGGAAGTGTTCAAATCAAGGAAAGAATTACATTCCAAAGTATTCTCATCACATACAAACTTTTTTCTCCTGGCTCAATTCACTTAGGCAGTTCATTTCAGCATTTATGACAGTATTATGAGATAATGCTGTTTATTATTAATTTTATTAATAACTATTATTATTAAATATGTACACTTTCAAACTCTTCACTTAGTTAAGAAAATACAGGCATGCAAGAAATGTGCTGTGCTTTAGAAAAAGAATGTTCAATTACAGTCAGCAGGAAAACCATGAGTAAAATATTTTTATTTTAGTATTTAAAAATTGCAACACTGGTTATATAAAATGAAACAATAAAATTGGTAATATGGCCAACCTCTCACTTCTAAAGGCACGAGTATACTCAATTTCACAAATACACTTGAAACTTGAAAAAATGCAACTGCCCTGTGTTCTGGAGGTGTCTAAGATCTAGCTAAATACAATTCCTGTATCTATTTTTAGAGTTCTTTTCATTTGTATCCAAGTGTCAATTCTCATATGTTTCTTCCATAAAGACGCTCTGCTGAATATTTGCAGTACATTATGAACAGATGTTATTCCTGTTCTGTTTATTCATGTTAAAGGACTTGTATCTTTGAAGGTTTATGAGGAGTGGATGAAACCATGAGTGAACACAGCACAATAAATTATTTAGGATTTCACTGCTTTTTCAAAATAAAGTTATTCTAGAATCTAGACTGGTGTTTTCACACTACACTAAATCTGAGTCTTTTTATGCCGTCAGTAGCTGATAAGTGTCTTACGGTAACAGCTGGCTAAGTCTCATGTACTGAGCTGTCAACAAGAACCAGATTTAGTGTAGTAAATTCCAGAACAAAACCACACACAACATTATTTGAGAGTAAAGACCATGGCATGCCCTTGGTGATCCAACAATATTATTTACAAAATCAGGAATTTTCAGTGCTGTACTTAGCAGATCAGTTTTGCAAGCATGGCTTTCTAATTGTGTTGCCTAAATTACATATTTGGCCAAGCAAATTACTAGCAAAGGTACTTAACTGTTTGCTATCCTTTTATTCCCAAAGATGCTTGTGTATGTTTGTAATGTACAGTGTAGATTCTTAAAAATAGAAAAATATTTGAAGCAAACAACAGCATCTGAAAAGAGAACGAGATTAAAAGTATTTAATGACGTGTTCTTTCTGAGTGAGTTTCTTTTATCCGAATGCTCAGTACCACAATAAAGGCTCTACCAAAATTATTTACACCCTCAACTCCAAGAACCCTTCAGCTCCTGCTCAAGCTTGCTTGCTAGAAGTAATATTAAGTGGCTTCCTGGAACAGGCTAGTGAACTACATGCTCAGATGATGATTATAATTTCTTATTTTTAAAGCCATGTGTCTGCAATAACATCATGCTAGTAACAAGTGATGTTATAAATTTCACTTAACTGTGTAGAAATAAACCCACAAGGTATCTAAGTCTTCACAAAACAGAATAAAGTGTGAGAGCTTTTTTAAATTGAAAAATGTAACAAGACTGAACACTGTGTTTAGAATGAAAATAGTGCTGCTGTAATTTCTTGCTTTACCCACAAAAGGATTATCTGATTTCTATGAAATGAGTTAAAATGAGGTATATATTCCTTTTTGCTATTTGGAATATTATCGATTTTTTTTTATTTATTTTTTTTTTGACATCACAGATGACAGCAAGTGTGATTAATTGCTGCTGATAATTGGAGCTTCATTCCAGTGGTTATTGCTTGTCAGTAACAATTAATAGCTCCCACAAAAGCCTCATTCATTTCACAGTATTAAAGAATGATGACTTGTGGGAATTATGCTAAGCTAGCACTTTCAATTAGATTTCAGATTTTTTATTACATTGAATAACAGTTTATGGTTTTATAATAGTGGTGTTTTATTGTAGTATGGTAATCACTCTAATTACATGTGGTTTATCTGGAGAATTGCAATTTTTAGAGTCATTATATAAGAAACAGTCAATTACTTGTTATCATTTCTTTAAAAGTACAGAGATTGTTGGTATTTACTTGTAAAGATTATTTTGAACACTGATTGCATAACTTTGTTCCAGTTTTTGAAGGGCAGGATGCTACTGTTAAGGGATGCAAAGGTTTCACTTCCTCAGTATCAGGCACCAACTGGTATGGCAAGCGGCATGGCCACCCAGTTACAAGTCTTCTGCTTACAGCTGGGCTGGACTGTAAGTATAAGACAGTAACTGTCTCATCTGATCACTTCCAGAATTATGGGAAGAGACAAGGGGAATTCTTCAATAAAGAGAAAATATTGATTTTGGAGACTCACTGAGATCTGTCTTCAATTTTGCCCATTTCCCCAGTAAATAACTTTCAGTAGAAAGTAGGAAAACAGACAAAAACAAACAAACAAAACAGACAAACAAACAATACACAACGACAGAAAGGGAGAGAGTCAAAGAATGGCATGCACTAGCACACAAGGGAAAGAGAAAAGTGAGGTATAAGATAAACTATGATAAAGGCCACTGATAACACATAATCCAAACTGAATCGGGACTAAACAGTGAGGAGAATCTGAAGTGAGAGAGACTGGAGAGACAACAATTGTTTCCTCTGGCATTAAGCTTAATAAAGCGAATTCAGGTATTTTCATTGAGATGGTAGGGAGCTCTGAAATTTAACATACCCATAAGACAAAACTTGAGAATATATGTATACTAATAAAAATTCTGGCCCTCAGGAAAACATCATGCATCTATCATTGACATCTATACTGTTAGGGTTTGAGTCATGGATCACATAATACAGTTCAACGAAGAATGCGGAGCTTTAAAAAGCTAACTTCTAAAATTGCATAGCATATGCTTATTTCACTTGCATAAATGCTTTTGCCTAGGACTCTGCATGACAAGGACTCTCCAAATAATCATTTGTTCTGCCTTGTCTTTTATTTGAATATGATTTTTAAATTTAATAATCTGTAATATTTTTCTAATTCAACCTTAAGTATATCTATTATTTAATGAGTCTCCCAAATACAGAAAATTCCAGCCTACTTCCAGAAAATTAAATTACACTGGTGTAGAACAAGGTAAAGTAAGAATCTATCACATGAAGCACTGAATTGTTTTAGTGGTTAGGCTCATCAAAAAGTCAACAACAAAAATGGCTGTGATAATTCTAAGGAAATTGCAGGTCAAAACTGCAGCTCATTGCACAGACCATGAATTCATTCTCCATTCTGTAATGATCTTTTCAATGCCAGACTCTGACTGAAGTCAATGAGAACAGGAGCAAGACCTTTCTTATTTTTGTTTTAGTTTGTGCAAGTTTGCAAAAGTAGAAAATTACTGCTGGTAATAGAGGATATGCTAGTTCATTTCATTGGAAAAATCATAATCCAAAAGTTTGGATGATTATCCGAGATACATAAACCTTCTTGAATTATTTTAAACCTGGTCTTTAGACCATCTGTTCAAGAATATTTTTCTTACAGTTTCATGATTCTGTTATTAGTTATATAGTTAGATGTTTTATGCTAGCACCTAAAGGCTCTAATTAGCATTTGTTCTACTCTGGCGTTGTGCAGACTATGCTGAAATTAAATGCAAAATAATCTGGGACTAAATATAAGAAATAGCTATCTTTGCAATTCCCAAGGTAAATTTGGGCTAAGTGCAAATTAGGTTTTTTAGGTTCTTTCTAATTACAAATGTCATTTTTGTTGTTGCTTTATTTTCAGAATATACCTTCAATAAATTCACAATTAAGATATTTAAAATATGATTAAAGAGATAAAAGTATATAAAATGTATGTAAGGAATCTGATATAAAAGAACAACAGACTTGAACAAATGCAATTCCATTCTCATGCTCTTTGATCTAATCTAATAAAACTTTAATCTTTCTATTGAAGGACACAAACTCAGGCAACACAGCCCTCTTAATCCAACCCTAATCTCTTACTCAGACAAATCACTTTTATTCCCTGATAATTCTCAGATTTGATATCACAAACAAAAACCCATCCCCAAAACTGAATTTCTTGGCTGAAGGCTGCTCATTCTATGACTAAATAATTTATTTTGCAAGAGGAAAATGTAGATTTTTCTTCTTTATTTTGTGAATATTTAAACACTGAACTTTTACTCCTTTTCCCCAAAATCCACACTTCTCATTCTTTCTTTGACATTCCAGGTAATTTTTTATCAGCTATGGTAAAGTCCATTGTGATGCTCAATATCTTGAAACTACAGTGACGTTCAGACTGTCCTAAAAGAGGGACCTTTTTACTTGCACTCTACATTCAATTCCATTCAGCTACAATACAGCAAAATTAAACAATAAACCACAAAGTTAACAATAGATTACCTTTTGTAAGGGTATGTAAAGGTAATGTCGCTTGAAGTTAGTCAGAGCAGTAGTTGCTTAGCATTTAAGATGAGATATTAGTCAGACTCTGCTACCAAAGCTCTCTTAAATTTAAGATCCTAAAAAATGACATTACCATTATGAGTGTATGAAGCATTTATAGTTTCTTACATCAATTCAATGACAAATCAATAAATTGATTCAGTTAATCGATTTTTGAGGTAACCTTCAAAAATACATAGAAAGAAAGCAACCTATTTGCTTTCAGCATCTGAGACAGTACCCTAACTGGTACTCAGTACTACAGAAGATGCCTCTATGGTCGTGTTATACTTGTTTAGTGAGGTCTGTTTAAAAGAGGTGTTATTACTGAAACTTGATGCATTGGAAGGGTACTTTTCATTATGAGTGAAAGTTTCAAATTGAAAATTCAGTTTCATATGCCTAAGCATCTATATTCACATCATTGCTATGCTTATCAGGTGCATGGATTTCAGGCATTTGCCTTCTCTGCCTTGTCCCTCTTACCTTTTATAACTTACGTTTAATAAGCAGGGAAAAGCTCCTCAGAGCTTTACTACCAGGAGATAATTGTTCCTTACTCTCTGCAGTTTCCTCTCCAGCACTATAACATACATCAGTTGGTAATGGTTAATTACTTTCTACTCTTGCAATTCAGTCTCCTGAGGAGCGAAATTAAATTTTGTGCTTTTAGCCTAAGCGAATACAGACTCAAAACACACACACACTTCAAGTTTTCCTGAATATAAGCAGTACCTTCACACGTGGGACAGGGAGTTTCAGGCCCGACTTATTCCAGGTGGCACTTTGATTTGATGTTCACTGACTGACTCAATGGCTAGAACTATTTCTTTGCACCTAACACTGATAAGTATGCCCTTTCTTTCAATGAACGACTACTTATCCACTCCTCTACTGCAAGAGACTGCGTACCTCTGTAAGAAAATGATTTAGTAATTCAGGAAATTACTTATTCTGTCTTACCCCTCATTTTGCTTACATTTGAAACTTACAGTCTTAGCAGGAGAGGACTAAGCAGCTTGGAGCACTGTCAGGAAAATAGGAACTAAGGGAAACTAAAACTTGCCTTCATTCATTCTGGAAACTTAGAGACTGCTTTGTCATCCTTTGCCCAGCCTCAGCTGATTTGCTAGCATTCAGCTGCGTAGACTGAAGAGAACAGTTGTGATAGAAATATTTTTGCTAGAAATACTTAAGCTTATCCCTATGTGCTTTGTTTTATGCTCAGATACCTAGGAAAACATTACAAAAGATTATGAAGATTTGCATAAACTTGAAGTATTTCCCTTCAGCATTATGAATTTGAAGAATTTTCATTCAGTGGAAGTCAGATTCATAGAAGACCTTGTCTGGACTGTGGATGGGGGGCAGAGTTTTTCAAGTGGTGCTCAGAGACAGTACAAGGGGCAATGGACACAAACTGGAACACAGGATGTTCCATATGAACATGAAGAAAAATCTCTTTACTCTGAGGGTGATAGATCAACACTTGTGGATTTTCATTCTCTGGAGATATTCAAAACCTGCCTCAATGCTTTCATGTGCAACCTACGGTAGGGTATCTGCTCTTACAGGGAAGAGGTTCCTTCCAGCCCCTGCAATTCTATGATTCTGTGACTCTTGATAAGTTGTTTCAAGAGAGCAAGAAATTTCTCAGAATCTTTAGTTTCTGAGAAATTTAAATAAAATGTTCTGAAACAACTTGAGCTAAATTATTGAAAATACAAAATCCTTTAATAAGATTTTTAAGGTATATTATTTTTTGTTTTCATACCTCATTCCCAAGATAAGTTAGAGAATAAGCTGGAAGTGGTACTTCGAATTTGGGAACTCAAACTGAAAACCTTTATATTAATGCCTAATATTAATTTAGTATTAGCTTCCCACAAAGGAAAGTTCTCAGGCAAATGCAGTTATATCAGCATAAAACAAAACAAAACCACAAAAATAAACATCAACACCAAAATGCAACTTACAACAACTAATTTTTGCCAGAGACTACTTTGTCTGCTTTGGTAAGTTTACTTGATATTTCTACACTAATTACAAAATGTTTCTATAAAGAATAAGCTTTATCTCATGATCAGTATGACTACCAATAGTGATTAAAAAAATAGCAATATAAAAAGCTTTTTCCCCCCATGCTAGACAGAGCTTAATTTACATTAACTTAATCCTGAAAGCAGCTCTCACTTGGTCCCTGTTATTTCATGGAATAGCTTCTGCTGAGAACTTCTTCCTGTCTATTGGACGAATGCATCTTGACTTCCTTCCTTTCTCTCTCCTCAGTATAAGTAATTTGTATGAAATATTCATATTGTTCTGAGGTTAAAAAAAGAAAAAACAAACAACACAAAAAACCTTGTTTATAATTCATTTTGACTTTGATGATGGCTCTTTCTCTTGAATTCACAAGGAGCCAAGCTGGCCCAAAACTTACTTCCCTTATAAAAGTAGCAAGCAAAGAGCAATTCTCAAACAAACCAAAGGTGGGTGGTTTTTTTGTTCTTTTTTTTATTTGTTTTTGTTTTGTTTTGTTTTTCCCCAGTTAAGAATGGGGAATGTATTTGAGAGGAACAGACACGTTCTAAAATTTTAAAGGAATTTTTTTGACCAAAGATAATAAAAGAGCTGACTTCTCTTATATTTCAAAATTAGAGTTAGCACTCTTAAATCATAAGATTTCATTTTCCAGAATATTTATAAAGATTTAGCTTCCTAAGTACTTCAAATTATTGGCACTATATAACTTCATAAATCTATACTGGCAAAGCAACAAACCACAACTCTAGACCCCATATCATGCAGACTCTGTAGCTCTCTGAATCACAGTAGAGTGACACTCATTTCAAATTCTCTGTGAAATGTAGTGAATTTTCAGTGCAAGTAGTCTTTCGTATAGAGAATATAATTTCATTGGAAAATATTTAAGGTTAGGAACTCTCCTGACTTTTAAGCATACAAGTTGCAGCGTTTCTGTTGGAAGATTTTTCCATCTTTGGGACGAATGCTTCCTGAAGCAAAAAACATCTTCATTTAAAAGGTGGCAAATATAATAACCATTTTCCATTTGGAAATGAACTGACAGAAAAAAGCAAGAGGAACATGCTATAATTGTTCCTAACACTTTTTCAAATGAGAAACGTTAACAGACATACGGGAAATTTTTTTTTCCAGATTTATTTCTAATTGTTTCTTGACAGTAAAAACTGATAGACAGTCTGTGAGATGAAAGACAGAATGCCTTCCTGGAAAAAAAAAAAAAAAAAAGCAAAGCTGAACACTTGTATATTTTGCACTTATGTATTATAGTCTTGTTTCTTGGTCTTAGATCTACCAGATGGAAAACAGGTAATAATTATGTCAGGGAAAAAAATCAACTAATAATGAATCTATTTCAAAATAGATTCATTTAGTCACTTTCCTCACGTGAATTAATTCCTTACCAAAAATGGCATAAATACATCACTCTTACCATAAGAAAATACAATTACATTTCAAAAGGAAAGCATCATAAACTTAATAATGTCTGCAAAAGCCTTCTCTACTGCTATTGTATTTTACTTAATGGAAAAAAATTTCAAGACACAATAGTGTATTCAATGCCATATACTGTGGTTTTATGAAAGGACTTCTTCAGCCACTAAATTAGTTATATTAAAGTATTAACTCTGCAAGAAACTATTTTATCCATTTTGTTTTTAAATCAAGTCAAATTACTTAAAGAAAACTCTCAAATGAGGGCTAAAAACTGGGAATTCAAACTGAAATCAGTGCTGACTTACTGCCTGTATTACAGTGTTTGGGTGCTACCTGTAAGTTCTGCTATTTTAAAGAAATACCTTTAAGCTGTATTTCAAAAATGCACGCCTAAGTCCTTATTGTGCTCCATTCTGGTATATCTTTTGGTTAAAAGACTCTGTGAAGGAAATCCAAAATTGTTGTTCATACTACTTTACAATAAAACATTTTTTTTCGTCTGAGCCAACAGTTTTCAAGTGAATAGGGCCTTTATAAAACATATTTTAACACTCCTGCAGATTAATAATGTGTTAGCAGCAAAAGCCATGTTGAGCTTAGCTCAATTATCCTTCCATCCCAGTTATACTATGACATTAAATCTTGTGACATTTAATAAAAGGCCATTTCATCCATGGCTGCCTCAATGCTGAGGATTTATGCAACAGTGTTCCCTCCTAAGAAATTATTCTAAAAGAAGGCATTCTCACAAGCTGATATGTCTAACTGCTCACGTCAATTAAATAAGGTGCACCAAAATATATAAAATTGTTCATTTTGCAATTACTGATGCCTTTGACTATAGAAAGAGGAATAGACTGCCATTAGTTCTTTTGCAACTGTAACAGTGCTAACAGATTAAATAAGAACCAGAGTTCAAAATAATAAAGTATTTGTATGTTGATCTCTCTCATTTCTTTATGATGCTTTACATTTGCGTACATTAATTCAGTGGTTTATATTTCTTCACGATTTTATCAAAAGATTGCCATTCAACAAAACTTTTACAGAGTGAGCCACTGGAGTAAATGCAGCATAGTCTTCAGGCAAAAGTGAGTTAAAAACTTTTGGAATCAGTTCAAGACTCTTGCCAGAGTAACAAGCAAACACACTCCTTGTCATAGGTTATAAGCAGAGAAATCTCAGCTAACTGCTTGTCTGGCTCCAAACCTGGAAGTTTTGTATAGCTTGGAGTGAATCTAAAACAACTAGCTTCAGGGTTTGAGGTAGAATCTCCATGAAGCAGCCAGGGACAACATATGAATGCCCACTTTAGAGACATCTTCAGGAAGTCCTACTGTGCAGTGATAAAAATGCTCAACTTCTACCTCTGAAAGTTACAAGTTACAAGGCAGGCACATAAGCACCAGTACAACTGCTTATTTCAGCTTTCCAGAACAACGTTTTTATATTTTCAGGTAAGTATGAAGCAAATGGCTTTACTTTCAAAACAGGCCCAAGCTTGTACAGCAATTTATTTCACTCTATTATGAAATAGAAGTCCACAGTATCTTGGAACATCTGGTCTTTTGTTTAGGTAGGACAGATGCTTCAAATCAAATATCCAAGCACTGAAGAGCAGCCTGTTTGCTGTAGGTAAAAATCTCTGTGAAAGTCACAAGGATTAAAGGATGGCATCTTGCCTGCCAGGGTAAGACAGGGTAAACCAAGTCAGGTTCATGCTCCTTGGAGAGATGTTAGCATACATGGCTGTACTCCGCTCAGCAATAGCTATTTTGTCATTTTTCTCGTCTCTTTAAAATAGAAGGTATAGGGATATCAAGTAACAAAAAGCAAAAATTAAAGCTTAATCTTGTCAACTTTTCAAATGACAAGGAAAAAAGCTGCTAAGTCATAATTACTCTATACTATGAAAGTCATATTTCTGTAAGGATTTATAGGTGGTAAAAACACTGTGTGCCTTCACACAGATTGAAAAAAAAAAAAAAATGAATCCAGCTGCTCCAACTCCAGGGTATGCCACAAACTGCTCTATGGGATGGATAAATGAATGAATCATTGGGCTATGATTTTCACCCTTCTCTAACACTCATAGTTATTTTTGGTACAAAGTTAGAAAATGTATGCGATTTTGTTTTTTGGTGGTGGTGGTGTTTTTTTGTTGGCTGTTTTTGTTGTTTTTTGTAGAAAATGCTTGTACAGGAATGAACGCTGCAGATATTCTTCTAAAAAATATTTAGAATATTTAGAAAATACAGTGCTTTGAAGATGCCACTGGCAAGGACTTCACACCAAAACCGAATTTTATACATCTTTTCATGTAATACCTCTATAAAGCATTGAGGCCTAATACAGAAGAAGAGAAAGTGTTTACATTGTGGCAGAAGCAGATAAAATGCTAGGAATCCATGATCAGCAAAATCTACCAACCAATAGAAAGTGGAAAAAAACAAAACTTAAACTACAAAGTTTTCCTTTTAATTGTTGTAGTTTTAAGGACAAAGGAGAGGGAAGATAAATATTCCAGAGCTCAAGCCAGTTCATCTGTTTTCATTTCTATTTCTTTGGGATACGTTTATGTTAACAGAAAGAGTCAGGTTTTTCCGCACAGAGAACTGCAGCTAAATACCTCCAGAATTCCTTTTGCACAACTCCAATTTCTTTAAGAAGCAAACACGCAGTTAACACTTGTATTTTAATGACAAGATGAATATATACTGGCAAACTTATCCAAATGTAAAGAAGCCATAGGGCCAGAGCTGTCAGGCTGTATTGGCACAGAGCAGTTAGCTACTCACACAAGTTTGCTGCCCTGCGTGCGCCGGGTGAGATGGACGTTGACTTTGAATGCTCGCTCCCTGCTTGTACAACCTTCTGCTGATGGCATGTGCCCTCATCGTCTCCAACCAGCAAGGAGCTAGAGCTGCTTGAGCTGGTCCACGCAGGTTCTGTCCTTCCTTCCTCTTTTCTGTGGGCTGATGGGAAAACTAGAAAGCCTCACTTTCTGGTCCCCCCTCACCTGCTCCGTGTTCTTCTCACCCTTGTACCCTTGGTAACAGCTTGGGCATTTAGAATGGAGTCTGTAGGGATTGGTTCATGCCATTTTGTCTCCTGCCACAGCAGAGAGCTAACTGAAGCTCACGTGCTCATGAACGAGAGGAAAATGTAGAGGTCCTCAGAAATAGGCTACAACAGTGTGCGTACAGGGAAAGGGAGAGCGCTTCCTGACAGACACTGACCTCTCCAACCAATGCCCCACATCTTCCCTCCCCTTCCAAGCTCTCTCCACACCGACTGAACCCTGCTTGGCCAGCACTGCAAATCTGCCCCTTGCCATTCCAAGAGAATAGACAGTTTTCCTTCTCTGCTGAAGAGAGTGCCAGGTTGGTTTTGGCTGTATTTCTGCATCATTTTCTAACCACATGTGCACACTGGAAAACTATTTTTACAAGCATATCAGCTACAAATGAAAAGCAGTTTGGGGTTTTGTGTGTTGTTTTCCTCCCCAACCCTCCCTCCCCCCTGGGAATGTTGCTCTTTCAGTGATTACATTAGAAATCAGAAAAAGTAAACAAATGCTCTAAGCAGCCCTTTACATCACAAACCTCTCTCCCCAGGAGAACAGGACATTAAGGATTAGCTACTGCTTGTATATGTTACCATCAGCCTTTGTCTAAGATTTACACCAGAATCTCTACCCAGAAAAGGCACGTTTATCATTTTAATGCAGAAAACAATAATTAGTAGTTTGGTGTCTTGCAGTAATATATTTCACTCTATTCCAGATAGCAACTTTTTTTTTTTTTTTTTTTTTTTTGAGAAATGTTGCCACTCTCACTGAAGGGCTTCAGTTTGTGGACTGTTGCTGCTATGGCCTTTAAACGAGGGCAGAAAAATATTTTGATTTTTGAACATGTATTGAGCAAGTATTCAATTGAAGTGAGAATTTAAGACTTGATTCAAGCTCTACATAAACTCCTAGGAAATTTCCCTGCAATCTTTGTGTTTTGCAATAATAAGTTTAGCTTCTATTTTGGCTTTTAGCTGTCCAAGACTGGTTCATTGATGACATTCCAGAACTACAGCAAAACTCTCCAAATTCAATCCTTTGTTACATTCTGTTTTCCTTTCTTTATTCTTCCACTGTGACTATCAGTGGTTTTCTGCAACAATATTTCAGAATCATTTGCAAAACTGGAAAATAAAATTTATCATTTTTCTTCCTCCAAAAGGAAATTAATGTAACAAATCGTTTAATTTGAAAGAATGCATAAGCACAGTGTTGATTAACTTCAACTATCAACAGAGAGACTAATAAAGTTTTCTTGGTGTGTATCTCCCAACAGTGCAGTTTCTGAAGGAAATGATAATTACCTATAGATAAAAAACAAGAAATTCTATCTCTATCATGCACCCACCTGCAAAGTTAACTTTTTTTTTTTTTTTGGTAATTTGTGTTAACAGATAAAGAATGGGTCCTTTGAGGTAGGTGATGTAAAAATTCAGAAAAAACACACCATCCAAAATAAACCAATATCACATGGTTCCGGCACACACAGGTTTAAGTGAAGTTACAGATCCTAATAAGAAGATAACTGTAGTTACTCTGAGTGGCCTTGCATTATTCTTCTATTCAGTAAAACATAATTATCGATAAACAACTTGAAGTAATCCATTCTCTCCTCATTGTAGTTGAATTATATTAATGGATATTAAGGGCCTGACTTTTTTTCCCTTACAAAGTCTGTGCTAGCTTGTCAGTTTTATTTAAATTCTAATCCCTAGAAAACTTTCCTCCTGATAAGTAGCACACTGACTTTTAATACATTCTTCTTATTATCAATCTAATAACGTGACACAAGACACGCTCAGCAAGTCAAAACACTGCCCTTTGCTGTAAATTAACATACACCACTGAGAGTTTGTCTTACCAAGCATTGAGTTGTGACAGACGTAATTGTTACAAGGCAAACAAAGTTCGTAGCAGAGAGAATGCACTTTATCAAATCAATCTGGAGAAAGAAACCTGGAAAACTTTCTCTTCACAAATACACATCTATTTCAGTTGTATCAGCAGGTTTTAGCAAAGTACCCTCTTTGCTTACAACCTTTCTTCCTTGGATTGTCAGAGATAAAACACGACCACTGCAAACATGTTGAAGTGATGATAATACCATGGTAACATATATAAATACTAATCCTCAAGCAGACTGAGGCAATGTCCATCTACAGGGAAGGGAGGCTTAAGAAAAAATATTATGCAGGAAAAACAGTTCCTACACTTGGTCAACTGCCCATCTAAATTTTACATTTACAATTTACATTTACAATTAAAATTTTTAATTACAATTCTCTCTTTTTTAATACAAAGAAAATAATAAAAGTTTCTTCAGGAACACTGTGAAATAAAGTGCACCGAGCACTATCAACTTCTTACAGAAAGGAAACCTTTTTTACCCCCTCTCCAACCTCACTCACTGAAGATGAATATATTATGAGACTTTCCTATATGAAGAATACAAGGAAACAGACTTCAGAAGGCCAGACAAATATATAGTACTTATGGAAACGGAAAGAGGCATACATTTGGGGCTATATTGGTGGTTTCTTTCATGTAGTTGTATTTCCCAGATATTAAAATAGACTCCTTTTGAAAAAGTATTGCAGTACAACTTTCCATCAGAACTTGCCAGAGGTTTGTTGTTTCTATAAGCACTGATAAATGTTTTCTTCTCACACACAAAGGAAGATGCAAGCAATTCCTTTTCAATAGCCTTCAGCCGTGCAAGCAGTTATTTGTCACATGCAGTTGGATCTGTTTGAGTGGAGCAGGCAGGCAACTGCAAGTGTTCACAGTCACACTGACTTTTCTTTTGAAGACATGTTTCTTATGGCTTCAAGTGAAGTAACAGTGATAACAGTTATCTAATGCTTCAAGATAATGCTGAATAAAGTTTTGAGGCTATGTAGAAATAATTCACTATAAACACACACCCCCAATCTTAATGCTGTAAGTTAGAAAATATTTATGACAAAATACAGCTAGGGTCTGATTCCACTGCCATTAAAATTGATGGGAATTTTACCACTAGCTTCCACGGTAGCAGTTCTTAAAAATGTATTTACTGGGGAAGACAGAAGTAATTCATATGTATGAGAACATGAATACTTACACATATACATACCGATATTATAGCTCAGTGTATTCCTTTTTTCCCCCAACATCAAGGCGCTTTTAAAAAAGCCCTCTGTCCTCTGCCTAATTTTATATGCCTACATTCTTACTATATATTTTTGTATCATGTCTTCATATTTCCCATAAGCTTTCTTTTTGTCTAAAAACACACCAGTAATAAAGTTTTCAAGCTCTTCTATTTCTGCTACTATACATACATATATACATGCACACAGAATATATATATATATTCTGTATGTTATAGCCAAGTTTCTGTCAAAAACACCACCAAGACCTTATCTTTGAGATAGGATTTTAATTCCTTACTCTATTTAAATGCCAGCAATAATTACAATGCATGATTCTTTTTTATGCAATTTCTTTGGCTTTTTAAAACCAAGAAGTGAAAGGTAGATAGCAAATTCAAGTGAACATATTACACAATTTATCTGAAAATAGAGTCAGATTCAATTAAACACAATTAACCTCAAAAAACTGCCACCACTCCTGAGCATGAATCATATCCCCCCCAGCAGTCAGGCCTTCATCCAACAAGAGTCTCAGCAAGCATGTGCTGAGAGCAGCTGAGTCTGCTGAGCACCTAAATGCCCATAGTGTCCAGTTAACACTGCTGCAGGTAATATGTGTAAATGAAGCACAAGCAATTCTCAAACTTGCAAGAGTTTCTTAAGCTTAATGGGTAGAGGAATTGAAGAACCAGTGAACTGTAAGTTGCATAGGACTGATAAACTCTGTCTGGGAAGAGGAGAGGCAAGAGATGTAGATGAGGTATTTCAGTACTAAAATGGAAATCGTAAGAGCAATTCTGTACCTTAAAAGAAAACTAATTTTTTTCTCTGCAGAAATAGAGTTAATAAAGCCAACGCTAAAAAGTCAAGCTGCTCAGCCAAATGGAAGATTCTGGTAGAATTTGAGGAGACCTAAATCAGTAAGACTTTATAGAGATGCAGCCATGTTCCTACAGAGACTACTATGCAGATGGTAAATAAGTTTGTAGTTAATGACATCCTGGCCTTCGTTATGTCTTCAACAGTGGAAATGAGACCTTATGCTAGCTAAAAATAACTATCTTGGGATTCCTGTGCATTTTAGGTCCTCCAGAGGGAAGAATGAACAAGCTAGCCTTGCAGAATTTCTCAAGAATAAACCTTTCTTAATATGCAACTGAAGTTGTATCTTGGCTTTTCTTTTTAACTGACCAATTAGGAATTGGGAGCTGGACACGTGATTTGTCTCCATATGATATCTCCATTTGCTTATTTCCTGGAATCCTGCATTAAGTTTGAGATCTGTGACTTCTTACATCTCATCCTAAATCAGCCTGCAGCAATTATACATTCTTGTAACATTATATTCCACGTATCTAAAGTAAAAAAGCTAACGGTCACAAAATTCACACTGGCACTCTTTTCTATGCATTGAATAATTTGTCTAACCTACCTCTCAGTGTCATGATGAGTTTTCCAGGTTTTATTTAAAAATACATTTCTTCAGATACGTAATACTTGTTCCTCAATAAAATCTCTTCAATCCAAAAAAACAATGAAAAAAATCTAGAAGAATATGTAATGAAACAAATAAGAGAAAATGAATTTTGCCTACTCCTGTGTTAACTGAGGGAAGGAAATGGAGTTTAAAAGCCTTAAGCACCAATAAATAAATAAATAAATATCTGCTTGTGAGCTGAAAGATGGAAAATTAAAATTTTCAGCATACTACTTTACAGAAAGTTTTAAAGTGCCTAAAAGAAGATATCTTTTAACATGAAGTACCTTCTAACTGGCAGCTATTGTGTCAGTTCCATGCCTGCATTTAATCACTAGCACAACATTTGCAGTTATTCCAACTATAAAGGATTTCTGAAAAGATGAAACACACTCAAATCACAATCTAACTTCACTAATCTCCAGATTAAGAATATACTCTAATAAGATTTAATGCTAGCGCTCTTTCAACAGATTTAGCCAGAGCCAGGCAGCCAAGGCTGAAGCACATTATTAACGTGGGAGGAACCATTCAGAAAACATAGCATATATTTGATGGAAAATTTGTAAAAAATGTCAAAATATCAGGTCAAGGTAAAGAAGAAAATTTTGAAAGGAGCTATTCAGACAAGCCATGAAAAATACTGATGTGTTGCATATTAAGCCTTACAGGCAATTCAGAGTTAGATGGTCACCCAAAATGTAGGAAAGAGCTGTTCAGTTCTCTCTATTAGCCTAACCTGACCCTCTCTTTCCCACTCAGACATGACATTAGGCTCAACACTACTGGCTATTTTTTCTTTTTTGTCTGTTAATACTTAGTTCACTTTGAAGCAGCCATTGCATGCCCACTCCACATATTCCAGGTCTCAGATCTGACACTCAGCTTCTGTCTCCTGCCCTCCATAACTGTGCAGGCCTTTCAAAGTAAAATACTAAATGAGAAGTTGTGATGATCTTTCCTGCTCTGTATCTTCCAAAATCTTATGGTAAATACTTTTTAAAACATGCTGTCATATTTACAGTTTTCTAATAAATAACGATCTTGTATTAAATCAAAAGTTCTTATTCTCCATTTTCTTGAGAATAAAAGTACTTAATCCAAACAAATTTGTTCTCTCCTTTGGAACTCCACCTCAGCTGTGAAAAATCAGTCTTTCACATAGTCTTAGTTTTCAGATACTTCACTGTGTGTTTTTTTTATACTACAACAGAAGAGGGTATATTTATTTGTCATCTGAATTTCCAACTCACTGGATGATACATGAGTTTATCAGGTAAAGAACCAGAACCATTGTTTCTTTTATATCAGCTTCTTTAATGAAGCAATTGCCAGAGCACTAAGGTATATCCAAGTATTGTGTGACAAACACAAAATTCTTTAAGTCTTTTGTACTAAATGAGACTAAGATTCAGTAATTACATCTTCATCCACAGTAAACAATAGCATTTCCTTTCCTCTCTTCAAAGGGTGTCAAGAAAGGCATTGTCAAAAAAAGGAAAACCACATTTTCCAGAAATTCTTCAGGGGGGGAAAAAAAAAATCAACTAGAAAAGTACTACTGTGAGGTAGCCAAGACTGCAAATGTAAAAAGTGATTTGTAGTAAAATAACACAGAAATTTTCAAAAATGGCATCTAAGGAAGGGCAGTGACAGTACTGCTTCTATCACAGAGACTAATTCGTGCTGCAAAGTGAAATTTTGTTCCAGTATGATAACTCATGACCCCTAAAAAGGTATTAAGCAGATATGTCACAGCTGGTCACTACCTTAAGCTGAACATTGGACACCAAGTACCAAAGTGGTTTGAATCCTGAATGGAATGCAGTTGTGTTTATACACCATAGTGACATTGCAGAAAGATGGAAAGTAATTCTGGATTAGGTGCCTCAGAGCACAGACGTATTACAGTGCATCCAGGAAAGCTGTTAAGAAACTTTTTACCCTTTTCTACCTTTTGCTTAATCACATCCAACCTGAGCTGTTCTCATGATCTGGGTGCATTCAATAAAAGGAAGAGAGTAACAGAATTAGGCTGCCTGGTGTCCTGCAGGCAGCCTTGGGCTTCTTCTGCCTGCACCAAAAGTTAGCTAGATACAAGTCCACCTTGCCTAGTTAGTCAATTTTCTGCCCTTTGCATTCCTCACTGTACCAGTTAGAATACAGGCCCTTAATTTGAATAAATGGACTTCCGAGGTTTTATGTCCTAAATTCAGGAACACCAAGTTTTGTGGATGTTATACCAACACAGCCCATATTTGGGTAAATGCACAAGTAATGGCATAAAATAGCCATGCTTGCACAAGGCTTAGCCCAACAGATCATACAAGACACTGCGTTCAATCTTCTCCAGCATCTTTTGTTGGTATTCCATCGTGTCTTGTTACACTGGACTGGGATGTTATAATGCATTGTTGTACTTCATGAGAGAATAATTACAGGTGTCTCTGAGTAACGTTAGTGCTTACCACACAGTATTCTATAATGCATGTACAAAAGGAGTGCGAACAGCACACAGCCATATCTAAATTTCCCTTTGGATATTTGAAGAGGCATACATGTATGTACTTGATTTCTTTTGAGGCCATGCTTTCAAAACATTTTAGCTGACAAAAATATTTTAATAATATTAAAAAACATAGTATGCACATTTGGATTCAAAAATGCTGCAGAATAAACAAAATATCACATATTTTATGTAAATAGTTATTATGGTAATAGCAAGTATTCTAAAATTGTACTTTTTATAAAGAAAAAATATCCACCTTTTTAACAAGTGTTTTCTAAATAAGTATTTAAAAAGTAGAAGTTGTATGCCAGTATATGTTAATGCTGACTAACAAAGTTAAAAAAAAATGCAAGAGACACTTGATAACTAATTTCAGCATAAAGAAATGGAAAAAGAACAAAGTGAAGAGGACCAATATCGGGAAAGAGACAGAAAGAACTCACAGAACTACTTTTAGGATAGATATAAAAGGAAAAAAAATGATACAGGAGATAGTGTATGCAGTGAGGAGACAGGAAATTTAATTCTGACAAGATGAAAGCATTAATGAAGATGTCAAAATGAAAAAAAAAATAGGAAAAAATCAAAAGACACGGGAAGAAGATTGACAAGCAGTGAGCAGGGCAGCAGACAAAAATGAAGGCAATTATTCAAGTTTTAAACACAGGTCTGATGTGGTGAGGGAAAGAGGTTTAAAAGGGGGCTAGAAAAGAACTTGGTCTTCGAGAAGCTGGAGAGGCTATTGGTGAGAAAAAATGAGGAGAAAAAGAGTGAACAGTATAGAAATCAGCCTGTCGTGACAGGTCAGAATAATGAACAGGATGGCCAGCAGCAGAGCTGGACATAAGAATACATGAAGATACACGAGGAAGGTAAAATGAAATTTGCTTTTCAACATACTGGTTAAATTTAGGAATACATTAACTTCATATAGAGTACAAGACAGAAAAGACAGCAAATAAGTTTCACATTCAAACCAGGGTATGCTTTCTAGCAGAATAGAGGTTTTGCCATTACCAGATGAAATTCAGATACCAGATTTCTTATAGTTTGTTCCTGCCCAGGACAGACAGATCTGCCTCTCTGCTACTTTGGGCACCAGCAGCACAATTGCATGGAAACGAAGTGGATAAGCTTCAACCACCTGAAAGAGATCCCTTACAGATAGGAAGACCAAGGTGTACTTGACCAAGAGACTACCTGCTCCCTTTCTCCCTGATGCTTGTATAGGCTTTTAATCTAACTGTCGGCTTACGAGTAAAAATTACTTTTGTTTCCCGTATGGGGGGAGGAAGGTATAGTTATAGCATTCATTCAATGAATGAAAATGAACTGCCTTTCAAAAAGCAACCCAAAAACTTAGAAAATATTATCCAGGAAAGAGGTTCAAATTTTGGGCCCTTCAGGACACACCAGGCAGATAAAACATTGAACGTAGAAAAAAAATGGAGTAAGAGTAAAGACATTTTTAGCAATAAACAACATTTTAATTTAGTCTCAGGCAAGCACTGGAATTTATTTGCTCCAGATATTATGGCATGCATACTGGATTTAATGGATGATCAGTGTTAATCCATTCCAAGCCTTGCAATATCAGCAACATTTAAGACAAACCACAACTGGAATTACATAAGTAATGAATACATCTCAGCAGGAGAGTTTAGAAAGGTCCTCTAAATATTATTAAAGACAATGGTGAGATTACAAGAAATGTTATGACCAACCCCCCCCCCCCAAAAAAAAAAAAAAAAAAAAACAACAGTCTTGCTTCATTTCTATCTTGGTATCCTTCAGGCCTAATTGGGATCTTCGCAGCTGGGTACAGTATTTATTCCCTTTAACAAAATGTCCATACTGGAGAAATATGCGTCAGCACAACTGCTCTAACTCTTTATCTTAACCATAACATTCTTTAATCCTGCCTATGATCCACACCTTGCATGGCTGCAGAAGCCTAACATTACTGGTCAGCTGAAAAGGATAACACAGTTTTTAAGGACTTTTTGACCTTTTTTTGGTCCTGCTACTTCCCGTGTTTGTTTTTTTTTTAATAAACAGATATGCATGTATGCTTTTAGGATCTTAGGATTTACATATGGTTTAGTAATTTCTTGTAATTTGATGTTTTTCCTCTAAAAAACTCAAACAGAAGCATCTACAATCATTTAAAATTATTCAGCTTGAAATGACCTACAGTTACATGTGTAACTATAAAAACAAATCTCAGTAGTTACCTTAAGGACTGCATAGCACCAACTGAGCAACAGTTAATTATTTTTCGTAGTTTTAGAACATTAAAAAAAAACAAAATTGTTCCAAACTCTAAACAAGGAAACTAATTTCTCCCTCTTCTGTAAAAACTTGTCAAGAAGGTCCACTGAATTTCAGAATAAGTAGCGACAGCTGTTAAGCTACACAGAAATCTGAATATGCAAATTCCCTCAGCATCTTCTCCCAAAGCATCCTAAAGTCCAGGTTGAGAGTATTTTAATCTTCCACTGGTACAGACCTGCTTGCTTCTCTCAAAGGCCACAAAATGCCACTGAAGTTAAAATGGATGAGTTAACCTTTTGAGAAGTACTCAAAGTACCAAAATTATTCTGACCTTTGACTGCACAATCCTTTAACTTCGCTAGCTATTCATGTCATGCCTTTTTTTTTTTTTTTTAATTATTGTTACATGATTGGAAACGTTTATTTGCCAATCTATCACTACAACATGTAGCAATTTGCTAAAATGAAGTATTTTGGTACCAAAAATAAGGCACCAACTGGATGTACAGCAGGCAAAAACACTGAGGGTGAGAAGCTGGAAGAGAATTGGTATGAATTATTTTTACAGTTGTTTTAATAAGTAAAGCTGTTTGGACAGACAGATCAGTAAAGAAATTGCTTCAACAAGGAGCAAAGAAGGATGCATCTGCACAGTTTTCACTGCATCTGTGAAAGGAGGGGAAAGGGCTTCAGTCTGCATGGCAAGGCAGAACGGGGATGTCCACCTTAGTTTTGTTTGCAATAAAAAGACACTTGCCTTTCCTTAGCAGTAAAAGAAGCAGTAGAGTGTAGAAGATTGTAATATCATTCATTTCAGAGAGAAAAGAGCCAGTCCAGAAGGCTGAGGAATTAGAATACAGCTCTGTCCAAACCCTGTGTATCTAACATTTATTATGGAACAGGAGAGAGTCTGATGCCCTGTGAGCCAGCAAAAGAATGAAAGTTAGACAATTTAAGCAAAGAAAGACTAAAGATTGTAAGCCAACTTTTAGATATTGAGCAACCCTGCAACTGCAGTACACTAACACTGAAGGCAAGAACAAAACCAGTTTTAGAACACAACTAATCCATGCAGCTTTGTTTAACAAAGTACTGTATTCAAAATGCTCCTGTTGGTCAACAACATTATTTTTAACTGTTTTATAAGGAATCAGAATATTCTGTCTTCCAGCAAGCTGAAAGGGTAATAATGGAGCTTGACTTTCCTTTAAGTTATTTTGCTTTTATCATATTATTCACTAACACTGTAACAACTCTCATTTATCTAACATGCTAGAGATACACATTAACAAAGACACCGGGGAGCTGACAGTGACCATTGTTCCAACACTGACAACTTTCAGCACAAATAACTGTGACAGTCAGTCTTCCACTTAAACCTTGTGGAGATTCTAATGAGTGAAGATGCAGCAAAACTCAGTTGACTAGAAATTGGCCAACTTACTCAGGAAAAAAAATCTTAGAAACAAGGATTTTTAATGGAAGGGGAAAAGCCATCACTGAAGTTTCTAAAGAGGTGAGGAAAGTGACGTGTTAGCAGATTTAAACCACAAGGGAAATCAAGTAAATATAGAAATAGAAAGAAAACTAGACTGCTTCATTCCCAGTGGAATGGATTTAAATTAAAACAGAAAGATGCAACAGTGAAATCTTAGAATTCTAACTTTTGAGATCATGTCTGTTTCGCACAATTGTTTGCAGTGAATCCTGCATACATGATTGAGAATTAAAGGCTAAATTGGATACTGATAATCCCTTCTCTGGCTGTTCTCATAGTTTGAACAGAAGAAATATGATGCAGCCACTAGTGAACATGAAGAACAAGACTGCAAAGTGACTATTAGAAAAAAAGATGTTCCATAAAGTAAGTTATTAAGTTATCAGATTAATTCTATAAGGATGTAGACATGGCATTAAATATCATTTGAGATCAAGTCACGGCATTTTCTTTTTAGTGGTACTTTGAAAATGTTTTGATTATAACCCCCTATCTTATTAATCCCATTGTTGCCTCAGCTAGCTAGCAATTTTGTGCTTTTCAAGGAGAGACTACAAACCTTGAAATACCCATAGCCCATTTCTGGATACCTGCTATCGGGAAAAAAACCTTTGTCAGGAGTGTGCACTAATGAAAACAAGAACCACAGCTTGTTTACTCCTACATAGAGTAGAAACAACAGGACACAGAACTACAGCATGCCATAGCCAAATTGTCCTATACAGTCCATCAAAGCATGCAAAGATAAATAATGCTAATATTTTGTTTTAAATGACAATTTGCCAATTTAAAAAAATCTAATCATGTGCAAAACAATGATTTCAGTGAAACAATAGCAGAATTCAGATGTTAGGATGTGCAGGGGAAGCTAAACCAATGGGCCTGTCAGAAGTAAGCATGCCTGTATTTCTATCAGCACACTTATCCAATTACCTGGTAAGTTGTTGAGGACTAAAATGAGACTAGCACGGTCTGAAATATGATGTTGCATTTTCCATCTCTTCACACATTTTATTAAGTGTTACCCTAAATGTAGTTTCTGAGTATTGTACACAAAGTACAGTATTTACAAAAAGAAATATATTCTTTCAGTTCCTCAGATTGTTCATCAGCCTAGATTTAAGTTGAGGTAGGCTACTGGAAACTCCTTTCTGAAACTGATATTTTCATAAATTCCTACAGTTTCATTGGATGCAATGTCTAATAGTCAGAGCTAGTCTCGGGAGTGAAATCACCATTATCCAGAATAAAGAGATCATACAGTTTTCTAAAACTTTACAGTTCCATATGACAAATTAATGTAATTTGGAATTATGGTCTTCCACATTATATTACTAGATATAAAATGATCCTTACTATTATCCACAAATCATTTACTCAGAAGCAAAGATTACTTGTTTCAAAGCAAGAACAGACATAACAGTTTCTAACTGCCTAACTGCCAAGATCAGCACCAGAAACTGAAGCTGTTAACTCAAATTTTTCTCATAAGTCTCCAACACATGCATGTTTAATTTTATATCTAATGTTTTTCTGATGACTGAGGAGAAAAGATGTAAAACTCAACCACCTTCTCTTTGTTCAGTGCAGGAATATTATGGTTCCACAGCGCAAAGGAAAGGTGAGCATTCAGGAATTATCAGATAAGTGAAAGTTCATCATGTATCCCAGACATCAGGTTCTGCTACCCATGGTGGCAGAGCTTTTGACAGAATGAGATAAAGGTGATTACTTCTCATGATCAATAATACTGCAGTGGCTCCAGGAATTAGTTAAAAATACATTAAGTCGAAGCTCTTTATTTCCTGGACATACGTATGTAAAAGCAAAGAGTTTCCAGCTGCCTGTTTGTACATTCTATGCATATTGAATAACCAGATACTGAAATAAGCTTTATACATACTGCATTTTCATGCATAAGCTTCACTGTTAGAAGACAGGGATTGTGATCATTTTCCAGTGCAACAGGTAAAAATAACTGTATGACTTTTCAGGAATCTATCATCTATCTTTCTAATAACAACATTTGTAGTTCCTATTTAACACCAAATTCAACCAACGCTAACCTAACATTCCCAGCATAACAGCAGGAAGAAAATATGATATGAACTCAAGTGAAGCTTTTATTCCTTCCCTAAACAGCATAGAGATATGAAACTCTAGGCACTAGACATTGAACACGTTCATCTAGGAATCAAAAGCATTTGTATCTTAAAAGTGGGAAGATGCCCAAAAAAACACATGTGCAAAGAAACCTTTCAAAAAAACTTTTGGGAGATGGGAATGAAATAAAAGCTTCTGTGAGCTGTGAAAAAAAATAGCTCACAGGGACATGGTAAACTGTCATCTATCGCTCTCTACGCATGTGATATACACATCTGCTTAATAATGCTCACATTTCATTTTCAGTAGCGTCCAAACTGGTATCTGAAAGTAATACAGTCATTTGTAAAAGCAGCATATGGTCTTGCGATATGCGGGAAGGAATATCCTCTCAAAACTGCATTTCCACTTTATTGGATATAAAACTGCGAGAAAACCCCTAAAATCTGCCAGCTGTTGAGGAGTGCAGGCAAATTTATAGACTCCTGCGCAAATTAAGTATTCTGCAAGTTTCCAAAGGAGTCCTATTTTACTCTTTGTTCATTTTGGTAAAGCTCCTATTACTGGATTGTTCATTCCACGAAGACATTTTGGAAATAGCTTTTACTGATAAACTGTGTCAGAAAACGTGGCATTTTTAGTTATTTATGTAAAGTGGTTTTCAGAGTGTCATTTCAGATCTGGCACCCTAATGCTGTGTAAGATATTAGAAAATTTGTGATAAGGTAAATGCAATTTCTGCCTCAGTGAGCTTACTTTGAGTACACACAGCTCAAATAATGAATTTTTTTTTTTTAACAATTCTGCTTAAAAATGTGTTTTTGTGTGATGAATACTAACACGTCTTCCTAATTTCCAGAATTATTTCTCACAAAAACTTAATAAACAATGAGAAATCTTTACAGCACAGATGTATACTCACTGCATTTATAGATAAATGAGTAAAAGCCCAGAAGGCCTAAAGTAATTTTGTCCTTATAAGACAAAGTTCTGATTTCCCTGCATTTGTCTCCAGTCATAAAGTATCACTATGTTTACGCTGCAGCACATAAGTAGGTTACAAGCATCATTTCAAGGATCACTGTTACCTGAGTGGTAACTCATCAGCAGCACTTACTGGCACGAAAGTCCAACTGTATTTGAAGAAAATAGCATGAACTGATGATCATATCGTCAGTTCACACCAAAGCATGCAGCTGTGTAGCTACTATTACCAGGAATTAGCATGTCAATGTTGAACCTGCAAGACGAGCACAGAGGGCATGCCCTTACAGCTCACTGCTGTGACTAGCCAGACTGCCCCACCTACATACCTGGGGTCTAACCTAGGATCCAGCAAACATTTGGTCATGTATTTATATTAAGATACATTAATAATCCAGCACAGTCAGTTGGGCCTTGCATGCAAGGAAGCATGTTCACTTCAATTCTAAGATAAATGCCTTTATATATGGTTGTGTTTAGAAGAGCAATATCGTGCTTTGGATTTTGATTTATTACTGTTTACTGCTTTTATGAATTGTACACAAATTTTGATTTCAGAACTTGTCATATCAAAATAACACAAAGCTAGTGAAATCACATACCTACTTTGAGTCATTTCAAAGTCAGCATATGATCACTCAAACAGCAAATTTGTGGAAGTGATTAATAATTTACTTGCCATTCATAATTTAGTTGACAATTTTTGTCTTTTTTACTTACTAATGAAATGCTCGTGCCACAATTTTCTCATATTTATTATTCATTGCAACAAGTTGCAGAATAATTTCTGCAAACAGTTCCTATTTTGTAGCTTACTCTTTATGAATATTGATTATTCAAAATTCAGTCTCTGAAACTAATTACCAGAACCATATATTAGATTTTGTTCAGTATTTGCCTGAACATTGTTCTTATAAACCAGTATGTGTTCACTAAATATCTCTCCTCAAGTATGAACTTAAATTGTATTCTTCTACGAGCACTCTGTATAAATTTTATTTGCTAGAATGTTCATAAAAAGCAAACACCATGGAGCAATTGAATTTTAAAACCCGTACAAATACTGGGGGATATATTTTCTTCAGGACCAAGTAACTCTTCTTGTAAAAGACAGCACAGTCTGCTTTTGAGCTGGATTATTCAAATGACCCAAGTACCCTGGTATCTGAAGAGTGAAAACACAGAACACTGTAGCATCAAAAGGAAGTGTCTCTTCATTGGCATATTTTTCATAAATCAGTTATTCCAAGTATTCCAAGCATTGCTTAAAGCAGTGTTGCAGCCATCTAAGTGCTACATTGTTGAAAGCCAAAATTGCTAAGGTTTTACTGAGAAGGAAAAGGGAAAAAGAAAATACACACAAGTGTACACTTCACACACCTTTCATATTGCACTGGGAAATTGACACAACTGACCCCCAAGTACTTGCAGCACAGATTACCACCTCCTTACTGGTAGAGATTCCATTCACACATCAAGAACTTAAAGCATTTTTGCTTTGTTTTTCTGGCTTTATTTGATTTCAGATTTTTGAAACTTAGAATTTGTTTACTCATTTTTTCAGATCTTTTGGTAACCTTTAGTACTCTGCATTTTTTGACACTCAGATTTAGCAGCTGGGACTTTAAAGAAAAGACCAACTATTCTGACATACATAATAAATCTGACAGCCCCAGCATTGTTGAAAGGCACTAGCATTGCAGAAGGCCTTTACAAATTTGAGAGACGTGAAATGTTTGTTCAGCTTCACACAGCTACCCAGTAACTCTCATCAGGCCATTCCCCAACAAAATAACATTAAGAATTAGAACTGAAATAGGATTTAAATAACACACAAACTCGCAGAGGCCCTTCAGCAGAGGGATGAATTTTGTGCTCATCATTAGTGGTTAGTAATTGCATTTAAACTCAGAGAAACTATTAATAGCAGCAGTGATTTCACTGAGCTCACAGTGCTTGCTAGAACGAACTGATCCACTGGACTGTAATGAAACTGTCTACAATTTGACTCTTCAGGAAAATGGCACAACTGCAAAACAACTTGTAAACATTTTGCTCTATTTCCACTAGTGAGTACTGAAACAACCCAGACTTATCTTTACTTCAAGGATCTCACATTTTACACATGGAATTGCTACTCGCATTATGTTATCGGTGTGCTTGTATATTTGTGCTGGTTTTGTTTACAAAATAGAAATGGCACAGTGGGAAGAAAGCTTTAGAGTGAAAAATAATTTTGAGAACAAGAATGATTCTGAATAGTAAAAAAGAAGAGATGGCAAATAGGATAAACTTTAATCAGAAAAATTACAGTGGTGGCTAAGGATTTTTTTTTTGTCAAATATTTTTTTCTCTACTTCTGAAAATTTTAGGCCTAATATAAGCACTAAGAAAACATACAATAGCAACATAAAATGTTTTTTTGTCAGCTAAGCATTTTTACAAATACTTCATTACTGTTACCAAATGCTGTAATCTATTCACAAATTGTACTTATTCTCTAGCTCTTGTCTCTCTCCAGTTTATTGCCCCCAGTAATATTGATAATTGTTCTAGAATTGCCACTTCTCACAAGTCTCTGAAAGGTTGATATTTCTTTCTAGCTGGAAATCTGTTCACTGGTTACATTTCAGATTACCTCATTAGATGTAAATTGCAGATGTTTCTCCTTCCAGGTCAGAAGCTGAGATTTTCACTCGTATGACACAGTGTTCTGGTGTGGATGAATACACAGACAACACCAGACACAGCACTCCCATAGAGAATTGTAATAGATTTCATGTCACAGGGCCAGCCACAGTTAAGAAATTGTATGCTGCCAGCTGTGTTACAAACTATTCCAAATATTAGTTCTTGCACATTCAGAAAATTCAGTATTTTATTGCATCATCAAGGAAGCTAATTTGTCTCGTGTGAGTAATTTTAGCTCTACCTTAATGTTACTTCCCAAGTTGTAGCAAGGTACCAAAGCTAGAACTGACCATAGTAAAGTAAGTAAAGTACCACGAGATTCTGCCTTCATCAGTTTTAGTGTTCCTGCCACATATTTTAAGACAGCATGGATGCTATTAAGCCCTGTAACAAATTTCTGAGCAGTAATGTGCCTCTTCAAATATATCATGTGAAGCCAAGAAAATTTTTTCTAAGTAATGTGTAACTAAACTTTAAACTAAAAAATAAAATTAAAAAAAAAAAGACTTCCAGAAATGTAGTTATTTGATTAAAAAAAAAAAATCAGGATGCCATCTCTTTGAGAGAGAAGTTATATACTACCAGTATCTGATGGCCTACTTGCTTAGATTTCTTTAGGTGCATTTGCTAACACTTCATGTCAGCAGTCAGTGGAGGTATTTTAACTAAATACAGACCCTGCAGTTCTTCTCTTTCTTCCACTTACAGTTCCCCTTAGAAATGTAGGTATAGCTATGAATACTGACACACCTTTGAAAGAAATTCTATATATCCAGTGAAATGAACATGCCTGAAGTGTGTTTTTCTCAGTGTTGCCAGAATAGGTTCATCAGGTCAATCCAAGCTTGTCAGTAGTCCTTCAAATGTCTTTTGCAAACCTGCAATAATGCTACCTTAGAGAAGTAGATAAGTGACACTGATTATAGAATTTTACTGCACTTACATCTAATTGCTGGCAAAAAAGATGCTCAGGATTCAGACACATGCTCCAGTGGAAAAAGGAGGAATTACATGCTGTTTATTATTAATCTCAAAGGCAATTTGCAGTCTTACAAGACAGAACTATTTTCTCCTAGATTCTCAGAATACAGAAAGAAGTTAGCAACTAGTTATACATGTTCAATTTTGCAGTCTTCTTTCCTCAGCATTAAAGTAAGCTTCAATGAATTTAACAAAACTTAATATCTAACTAGCTGGGACTGCTGCAGGCCTGTAATTGCATGTCACGTTGCAACACTGTATTGCCTAAATGATTTTTTTTTCTTTTCACAGTCTACTGAATAAGTAGAAACTGCTGATGAAGGATTACTCCTACATAAATATTTCTTATTAAAATATCACACAAAGTAAAATATCTTATTCAGATACAGACATTTGCTAAAAGAAATTCAGCATTAATCTGGAACCTTCTTACTGACAGTTGCTCAGCAGGACAGTAGCCCTTTATCAAATCCAATTCTTGAGGCAGCCTCATGAAGGTTGCTGCTAAGGAAAAAGCCATTAAGGTTCTCCCTCCTTTTCATCTCCAGTTTATGGGTGAATCCAAATGTGCATCAAGGGCTCCTTTTTTTTATTTTAACATATATATTTATTAAGAGTATGACTGTACTCATAAAAAAGCTCAATAAGAACGAACAAATCAGGAAAGTAAAGTTTTATACATTGGGTGTTCCAAAAGTAATGCCTTCTATGTATTTATGTGGAAACTACAACAGATACAAAGAGCACAATAACACTATTCAATAGAACAAATTCTCAGCTACAAAACAGTATTTTTCAACATAGTCACCACCATTAGGTATGTATTTTTTGCCAGTGATGAACAAGAGCCTGCATGCTGTACTAGTAAAATCTGCACCAGCAGAGGTGATTCACTGTTTCACAGCTCCTGTGCTGGCAACCTTACCAGAAAAAATGTTGTTCATGCAGTCCGTCTTTCACCTGCCCAAACAGTTGGAAGCCAAAATCTCTACTATCGTATCACCAACAACCACATCTGATGCCATGGGCAATAAAATCATAGAATGGCCTGGGTTGAAAAGGATCGCAACGATCATCTAGTTTCAACCCCCCTGCTCCGTGCAGGGTTGTCAACCACTAGACCAGGCTGCCCAAAGCCACATCCAGCCTGGCCTTGAATGCCTCCAGGAATGGGGCATCCACAACCTCCTTGGGCAACCTGTTCCAGTGTGTCACCACTCACTGTGTGGAAAACTTCCTCCTAATATCTTACCTAAGCCTCCCCATCTTATTTTAAAACGATTCCCTCTTGTCCTGTAACAATCCACACTCATAAACAGTCGTTCAGAGCAGCCCTCATAAAACTCAGGAGGCACAAAAAGCTGGAAAATAGTAGAAATTTTGATTCACTGGGAGTAAAATAATTGCTTAAATGTGCAGTTTGGTAATATTTTCTGATGCGTTTCCTATACTGCTGTCTCCATTTAGCTGTTTTAATTCTGTCATTTAAGAAAAAAAAAAGAAAACTGTTTATTCTGCCTAAAACTTCAGTTTTTTTTCCATTCATTGATCTCTACTGATACTTAATCTGCGTTCTATTTACTCACTGTACATTCTTGCCCCTCTTGACAGTAGCTGGAGATAAATGAATCTGGCCTAAAAGATCATAAAGGCCATACAAAATACAAATGAACAAAGTAAATTAGTTGCTTAGGCTCCCCATTATTATTTTTTTTTCCTAAAAAACATAATTCAAAAGTCTTTCCATCCATCCTCTGTCCAGCAATTAATAATGAAAATTTTAAGGAGATTTGGCTCAACTTACCAGAACTTTCTGTTTGTGACTGTGGTTCACGACTCCCTGTGATACTGTGGCATATAATGAAGTAAATGTAGAAAGCAGTCTCATTCTAGAAACATGGAACATTTTCAAAGATGAATTAGATGTACACTACCTGGCTTTCTAAAGAAGAAAGCACACACAGAAAGTTTCCTCACTTACATCTCACAGGTCAGATTTCTCTTCACTTGGATCACAACTGACCACAAAGCCATATGGTCCCAGTGAAAGTGCATAAAGAATTCTTCATTCACTTTTTGACACTCTTAATTTAATGTCATATTGTAGGTATGTTGTTTTATGTCTCTAAATACTCATGTCCTTAATTCAATGTTTGGCTGTAAAAAAAAAAAATAAACCCAAACACCAGCATTCTGTCTACTTCACAGTGGCAGTGCCTGATCTCCAGCCTCTCCCACCCTATATATAAAAGCTAAGCAAGATAGCTCAGTTGTGCTATCATAAACACATATCCTGTCTAAGTGGATTTGGATTAGACAAAATGTTAATCCTGACCTGAGCTGACAGCATTTATAAATTAGCCAAACAGGTAGACAGGATTTAGGACATTAATTAGGTGCCATAATGCAATGCTTAACTCTTAATTCCACAATCAATGGACTTCAGTAAAAAGCTGACTTAAGAAGTTCTTGACTTTCTGCCACCATAACTGCTTGTGAAATTCTGTTCCAAATCATGTCACTGATCTAATTTGGGTTAAAAATAACTCTTCAGAAAATATTTTCATCAACAGAGTAGGTTTATGCCATAATGATAAAGCTCAATCAAAACAGCTGGGCAGGACCAGTGGTCAGGAGTGGCTAAACCATCCTCAGCACAAAAGCCACTGTATGCTGCCTTTTAGCACCAGAGCATGCACATTTACCTTACCACCTCATACATGCACTTCAGAAGTGGCTTTCATTTCCAAACTTGCAAAAGTAGGCTTCACAGTTATTTTCCAGAACAGATCTAATCACAATCCCCACTATTTGTCCCAGAAGTGCATGCAGGCAGTCATCTCTTAAACCTTCTAATATAATGGCATAAAAGTTGAAACTCTAGCCTTAAAAGAATGGGACAAAAGAACTCAATTTATTCAGGAATTCCTAGCTTCTATCAGAGAACCACTCTCTCAGTAGAGGTGTATTTCTTAAAGACTATAAGATGAAAGTACTATCAAAGAATTCTGTAGAGTGTTATTAGGTCAATCCAATGAGTGTCACTTTGAACCTGCAATGCAGACAAAATTTTAAAATAAACAAAAGGCCTGAACTGCAACTGAGCATGCTCATGTAGCTCTCATACATGTGCATTTTGCAAGTGACAGAAGAAAAAACATCAATGGAAATTTTAAGTTAAGCTCTAGAGCAAAGATTGTGTGATAGATCTAAATATTACTTAAACAAGGCTTCTTCTTTAAGAGTGAGTGTGGAAATGAAATAATTCAACATATGTCTTGCTAACTCCTACTCATCTGTGAAATATTAAGCATCAGCATTTTTTTCAGCAGTAAAAAAATCTTAGCACTTCAGCGCACAGGAAAGATGATGTTCTGAAGATGAAAACCAGCTGTACAGAGAATGACCTTGATAGTCGTAAAATCATTTTCCTTTGTTTTAGAAATGTAAATGAAGCAAAGGTCTCATGCTAAAGAGCAGGAAACAGTTTTACTCCTAGATCTGTCATCGATTCCTGCATGAAAACAGGCAAACTACTTCAGTCAGAACTTCCGCAAGCAGCCACTGCATAAGCTGAGCATTGAGGACATTCTGGACAAACAGTCAAGATGAAGTACTTGAAAAATAATCTTACCGTCATTTCACATTAGGCACCCAAACTACTCTGTGCTTTGAGGATATACTGCAGTGCTGTAGCACCATGTTGTAAAACTGAGATAATAGTATCCAGTCATTTCACAATAGCATTATAAAATGGATACATCAAAGTTTGTGAACTCTGAGATATTGTAGTTTCAGTGGAGCCCATCGCTCTTATGAGGAAATCAATAGCATCGCATTGAGAGAAAGATCTCCATGTTGCAGCACAAACGGAATGAATCACAACTTTAAATGACATATTGGAAAACTGCCCATTAAATGAGTACTATCCATCTTTTGACCTGAATAATTCCCAGGCAGGGAATGAGCTGTAGAAGAATAGTGAGCATTCACATAATTAAAGGCTGTGTCATAATGCAAACTCACATTTCTGCCCAAATACTTTGTCTGGCTAAGCTCTTAGCAACAGAATGAAGACTCTCCTAATGAGAAGCTCTGGGAAGCTTAAATATAGTTTTGTTGTCACATCTAGCATGTTCACATTCACACAGCCCCCATGAAACTAATGGAACAATTGGCAAACTAATACAGGAACAACTGAAACAGCATTCCAGGGCTAAAAGATCAGATCTGTCAAAAGGCTTTGTTTTATATTGTAAGATCTTTAAGACAGAAATGTTCTTTAAAAGGAGCGAGTTTCTTGGTTATTTTTATGTAAGATAAGAATTAAGAGTGTGACAAAAACATATTTGCATAGTATCTGTTCATAATTGAGTCTAGTTGTAATCACCCGGATTATGATCTCAAAGTTGGTGCCATTTAATTAGTATTTAAGTACATGGACCACAGCTACATTTAATTACAATCCCAGATCCCCATCTATTTTCTGACAGATGATTGCTACTATTTGGCATTCAAACAGCTTCCAAAATCTAGGAAGTAGAAAACCTAACATGAATAACAATCGGCAGTACAGCATGCTGTCACAAAACAAGCCCATAATAAATGCTAGATTGCAAAAGAGAAAAAAAAAACAATCAAATCATTAAAAAAAAAGTAATGAATTTGGAAAAAAAAAAGACTCTAAATAAAGGTTTTCCCTCACCAGTGGTTTTCTCTTCTCTTACATTCTGATCTCGCAATTGAGTCCTATAAAACAAGCTTGTGTGGTGGCACTCATGAGACCTTCATGTCACAGATAAAGCTGAGGAATCTGAGAAACAGAGGTTTCTCAGGACAACTCTAAGCACTGCACCCATACTGGCATCATATATTATTGACTACTATACATTATTCTGCTCATTGTCAGTTTTTGAGATTATATAACGTGATTATGTAGCGTTACTGGCTCCACTGTCAAAACTGAAAAATATTATGGTTTTAGCTGATATCAAAAGAAAAAAACAGTCACGTTTGTGATTAAAAGTAATGTCGCAGTTGAGTTATTCTACCAGCCAATTTCATACACATAGATTATTTTTCGAAGTTTTGATTATTTCTCCCCAGTTTCTCCAAACACTTTTCTCCACACACAGACCAGTAGAAAAAGTTAAATTACTATGGATAATAATGCACAGTCCAATCTGCTCAATTTCTTCACATCTAAAATCATACTATATGTTAAATTTCATAAATAGCTTTGAGAGATATTTTTCTTAAGTGAAATAATAGTAATTTGAACCACATTGTGATAAAGATTACGAAAATGAAAGGCCAAGATTCCCAGAGGTTATACTGATATATTAGGTAACACTCCTGTATTGTGTAGGAATTTCACAGAAATATCCTCAAAAGCAACACCCTTAGTTGTCCCATTGCCCCAAGAGACCTTCCTCATCTGTGCTACTACACATTCAGAGTGTATATTGAAATTTATGAGCTACTAGCAAACAGAATGCATAGACACTGAGTTCTTTTCATTCTCTTACCAGAAAAAGTGCTTCTGGTCTCTCTCCTCTATCATGCTGATGATTTTCACAAAACAAATGTGGAATCCTTAGGAAATCCATCATTTGACTGAATTTACCAGCCAAAAATCATGGTTAAATATTTTTTAATCAAGCAGCTAGAAGTTAAGTCAACGCAACTGCACAAGAGTCATTTCTTTGAAAGGATACGTTAAAGCTGAGGGCTGCTGTTGAGCATAACCATTGGGAATTAATTTGATTAAAAACCCTGGGATAGCCTTTGTAAGCAACAACTGTAATCATGGCAGAGTGAGACAGAGGTACAGACTGCCAAGTGGGAAGGAATGGTTTGGTATAGAAAGATGCTATATTTGGGAGGTTGTTAAAATGTATTATAAACAATCATAAGGCACAGAAATAAACTCATTGGCAAGGGCTCTTCTATCAACCAGCATTGGCTAGTTTTAAAAATAACAGCTGATAACCTGGGGTAGTTTCAAAAACAAGTTTAAAAAGGTAAGTGAAAAAATGCACATGGGTACGAACAGCTGTGTACTGAAAGCATATATACCAGACAGATTTCAGTTTTTAATGGAAGTTACTCCTGCATCTATGAAATAACATGAAAAATAGCTATAGTGGCAGAAGTTGGGAAGGTTAGATAAAAATAAACAACAGTTTAGCTCATGGATTTAAACAACAAAAAGCAAAGTTGTTAACGTGCAACACTAATGCTACAATCTGTATCTATTACTGAGCACAGCTCAGTAATACAAAAACGCTGATTTAGCTTATGTACATAAAGGCTTTTTATTTTCACCTATCTAAACAGCTTCTTTTACAGACAGGATTACAATCCTGTGCATTACAAGTGAATACACGATTAGATTGAGCTGTTTTACTTAGAGAATTTGCCTAATCAGTGCTGCTTGCAGAATTTTTCATATTAATTTAGTCATCCACTGACTATTTTGTTATTTTATAACATGAAAATCTGTGAGAACTTCAGTTCAATTGCAATCCCTGCTTCACTGCATTGATTCTTTGCACAGTCCATAACTACAGTATACAGCAGCACTGTAATATCTGTAAAAGAAAATTCTGCAGGATTCTGCCTAACATGTTGGAAAAGGAAATCAAAAATAAAAAGAGCGCCAGGATGAATATGTAAAAAGTGATCCAGTGACCCTAAAAGATGACTTATCACTTACAGACATGCTCATTTACCTCACTGTTGGAGATCTGATAGTTTTTTCCTCATACAGCACCATTTTTTTTTATATATTAAATAACATTTAAAAACAACCTAGAGACCCAGCTTTACTTGTATATCTTGCTTGAAAGGAATAAAATTCAAACTGAAGTGTATCATCTACTTCTGCTGACACTAGGTATCCATTCCCTTCCCTAACTTCTTTATCACTCTACTTGGATTTGCCAATCCTATAGCTTTTTGCCGTAACTGATTATATTGTCATGAGCACTTATGATTCTGTTGAAAAATCACATGATATTTTATGAAGATTTGTCTCATAATTTCAGATTCATCTACCAAATGGGCTTTTAGTCTCTTCTTGGTATAAATTAGATCTGCACTTTTAGGCTTTACAGAACTTAATCGTTATTCTTAAAAAGTCTCCAAACCTCAAAATTTTAAAAATGACTACACAGAGAAACAGTAAGAGGGAGTGGCAGAGGAAACTGAGAGAGCTTTTCCCAAGTGACCACTACAGTTTAAGATACGTGGCATGGTTCAACAAAAATTTCAGTACGAGTTTTAAGTCTGCTCAACTTCTCATTTTGTTTAAAAGATTACAAGGTCCAGTTACAATGTAAGTCAAGAACTAGAGAAATCATGGAATGCAAGTGCTTGAGACATATGGGTATTGCTGGTGAGGAGGCTAAGTGAGCAAAATCCAGACGGAGACAGTACTGCAAGTGGTAGATCAGGGAGAAAAAACAGAATTATGACCTAAAGAACAGGGCTGATGAGAAAGTCACAAGACAAGGATGAGGTACAGAAATACTTCGTATGAGTGAAAACAAGTGTCATAGAGTGTCATATTGATGAGTGAGCTGAACATCATACAATCTTTTGAGTTGGTACGAACCCTTAACAGTCATCTAGTCAACTCCCCTGCAATGAACAGGAACACCTAACAGCTAGATCAGGTTGCTCAGAGCCTCATCCAGCCTGACCTTGAATGCCTCCAGGGATGGGGCTTCCACCATCTCTCTGTGCAGCCTATTCCAGAATCTCACTAACTTTATTGTTAAAAAAAAAACTTAATCCTTACGTCCAATCTAAATCTTCCCTCCCTTAGTTTGTAACCATTTCCCTTTATCCTGTCACAACAGACTCTACTAAAGAGTCTGTCCCCTTCTTTCTTACAGCTTCCCTTTAGATGAAAAGCCAGTCTCAGGTGACCCCAGAGCTTTCTCTTCTCCAGGTTGAAAAGCCCCAGCTCTTTTTGCCTCTCCTTATAGGGCAGGCGTTCCATCCCTTAGGTCATTTTTGTGGCCTTCCTTGGAGGTGCTCTAATAGGCCCACATCTCTCCTGTTCTGTGGATTCCACACCTGAACTCAGTGCTCCAGGTGAGGTCTCACCAGTGCTAGAGCAATGAGTGGGATCCACATATACACCAGATGGAGTGGCAGCTACTTGTCAGGGCTGAGGCCAGTCTTCAATCCTAGCAGACCAATTACGGCCACAGACTGGGTATAGTTGAATCTTGAAAGAAGCCATTAACACAAATGTCTAGCTGAATTTTACTAATGTAGGGCAATCTACATGCACAATCATAACATGATCGCTTAAAATATATTAGCTATTGCTACAGGCAGCATGTAGTGAGCAAACTGGTAAGATCATTGAATGCTCTGAGTTGCCAATGATCTCATTGCCCATTCTTGCTTTCTGCTTTTTAGCCTTGCCTTCATTTCAGAGCCAGATTTTATTCTGAGATCCACAAGGTTCTCTACATACATAGATACATTGCTCGAAATAAGCAATACTTTATATTTGAAAGCATGTGGCTGCAGACAGCTTATTTTAAATGCCAGAGCAGGAAGAATGTCTATATGCAATGCCTGTGTCAAGCCATCAGCACACAAGTAGACATAGTGAAGAGAGTAATGGTGTTTTATTCCTCATCTGCAGCAGAGAATGTGTCAATTGCCAGAAAAGGTGAAAAGGGACATGGGAAAATAGAGAAAGGCAGTAGAGACAGAAGTTTAATGGCAAATGTAACAGAAAAAAGAGAGCATGAAATACATTTCATACAGGTGAAAGGTGTCAGTTTATTGCTTTTTATTTATAGACTTGCACAATTGTGTACAGTGCTTCATCATATAAAAATTGAATTGAATCAGAATTGGTACAGGGAGAATATTAGGATGCAAAAAAAATAGTGAAAAAAGGGAAACTTTCATCCTCTGGTCACTTCAATAAGCACAGAAAGAATCCTTCTGAAGAAATGTTAATTATCCTGCTAACAAGGCCTGGAACTGGGTGGGGAAAGGGGGGCGGGGGGAAGGGGATAAGAGCAGGCTCATTGTACATAGGGTGCTCTGACAAGAATTAGCAATAAACAGATAAAATTTTGGTTAAAAAAAACAACATGAGGCTTAAGCACATGTTAAGAAGCTGAGCTCACACAATTTTCCCACATTCTGACCCAAAAATACAAGCACATGATGTTAACACATCAATTTCTTAAGAGAAATGAAGCAAGTTCTGTGCACATAAAAACGAGATTAACTTATGCAAAGTTAATTACAGCACTATTACTTGTTTACCTTTCTTTTCCATAAAATGCACACAAGACTTGCGCACAGATAAGAGACCTATTTGTTGTACTGTATGTGCAAGTTTCCACACACATGGGATAATCCATTATAGCAATGCTTTGAAGTTAATGAACCTCCACAGCTCATTAGAGATAAAAATACCATGTTTCCACCTTTTATATGAAATATTTTTCAGTTGTGTAAACAACTTGCAGATTTTATTTCTGGTACTAGTACTGCAGGAACAGTAACAGTGATTTCTTCTCATAAGTTTGAGATGTATCATATTAGTATAAACTGACTCATCAAAAACTCACCATATTTTTTTATTATTTTTCTTGATTTCTAAAAATAAAGACTTCTTTTCTCATAACAAAGAGAAAAGCATTTTTTTTTTTAATCTCCAGCATTGTGAAATAGCAACAATTTATTGCTTAGCACTTGCTAGGAGCAGAGATGTTGTTTACAACTGTAAACGATTTTGAATTTTGATAGTCTTTGATTCAGTTTCACAAAAGAAAATGCTTTTTTAGGTAGGATATCTGGGAGAATAAGAGCTTTCTGGAAAACAGATAACTTAAGGATATTTCTAATGTGAACGATTTCAGCAAAGAATAAGAAGAAAATGCATTTTCCTAAATGATAAGGATTTATTTTTACTTATCTTTTTTCTTACACTTAAATACTTTCTTTTTGCCTTTTAATGAAAGTGCTATTATAGAATCCATGTTCTGGTTGAACATGGAACAAGCACCAAGCTAAGTTACATACTCAATGCAAATCTCACACAGTGATGATGAAATCAGTGTAAAATGACAAACTAAAGCAGGCACTTTGTGAACCAAAGTTTCTTCTATATTCAGTATGCGCAAGCAATACAGAGAAAATAGAAATACATTTTAAGAAATGAAACTGTAGACTAGACTGACCAGAAGTTTAAGAATGTAAAATATTATGATAAGCCTCTGTTTAAAATATAACCAGCCTTTATCACTGTAGCGTGAAACAGACAAAAACACAGTGAGAAATGGGGGAACAGAGTCTGGAATAGAATTTCTTACAGCACTCAGTGAGCACAAGGAGCCCAGTTCCCAGCCTTTTGCTGGTGACGAGAAGTTCTGCTGATTTTAAAACAAGCAAAGAATAACTCAGGGAATTGTGAGCTGTAGGACTGGACCTTGGTCAATATTTTATTGAAACAAAATAGAGCTTCATTTTAGTAAGGACAGTGTGAACTTTGTGATGAACTGCTATTTAACAGAGATCAAAAGTCTGCTACTGACTAAAGAAGCAACCACTTAATCTCAGGTATCTTACTTACTACTTATAGCAATCATGTAATGCCATTACACAATGGAAAGTACAGCAATAACAGCTCAGTGGCAAATTCCTTGGCTACAGCAAACATGGACAAGCCCAAGTGCAGCAACCATAGATACAGAAACAAAGGAAAAAGTCTGCTTACCTTTGGAAGGTCTCAGGTAGGCAGGAATCTCCAGCAAAACAGCCTTACTTCCACTGCCAACCCTTAAATGAGGTCTGAGAAGAGTGACCCCTTCTAGTCACTCAGGTACACTGCATGCACCTGAGCCCCCCTGGGTTGGCCCTGCCTTCCCACCAGGTGCTCAATCACTGTTTCAAGCCATGACTGAGCATTTCTGCTACAGGTCATTGTCATCCTTGTGTTTTCATACATGCAGGCACACAAAATGTTCTAAAGAATATCTGATTCTTGTATTTATTTGTTCCTAACGCTGAGGCATTATATATCAGAGGCATTTTGCAAAGGGTTTAAGGTTTAAAATCAGGTAAAGTCCATTCAGCTTTGCAAGGATAAATATTTGCACAATAGAGGTGCAATTGAAGATTTTCTATCAGTAAAACCTCCTGAAATACCTGACATCTCCAAATGAAAGTATCATAAGGACAATCAGTGCTTAAGATTCAGTTGTAAATTTATGGCAACAGATAAAGAAAATAACCACAAAGCATTTTGTTCTAAAAATGGAAAGGTTTAAGCATATTCAGTGATTTATTGTTCTTAAACAACAGCTTACCAGTCTTTAGTTTGAAGTACAGTGAGAATTATAATGGCCATAACTGATTTTGGTTTGTTTAAAAACCTAGGTAGTGAATGTTACTGAACTGCTCTGGCCTGATTAAATGTTTGGCAGAAGCTGAACACATCAAAATGCCTGTCATCATATGCAAGGACATGCAATGAGATGTGATCCTACGCTTGTCCTTTTGGATGGAGGCAAAGGGATAGCACAGATGTATGTGAGAGATAGCTGACATGAAATAAATCCTACAGCAGACATCATCATCATCATCTGCAGAGATAAGTTCTTTAGCAAGCTGAATGCCTGGGGGTAACAAAAAAGGACTGAGGGAAATTAACATGCCTTGAACATGATCTTCATCATTCTAATAAGTTCTTTAGTTATACATACCACCCCTACTGCTAAGTCGGTGAATATATCATTAGTCATTCTGCAGAACATTATCACAAAATCTGATTACTTACAAAATGGCTTCTGCTCAATCCCTTCTTATCTGTGCAAGTACCCAACATTTTGTAATTTCTAAGCAAATTCAGAAGTATCCAAGGGAAAACAATATAATTTATTTTAATAGTAAAAAGCCTGCTACAAGTCAGAAGGAAGTATTATCAGAAATTCAGAATTGAGTATTTTTAAAATGATCTCTGTATAATCAATGGATATACAGATGGTATGTATGTACATATGAACATATGTACGTATCCAGGAGCTTGGCTAATATAATTTCTATTGGAGAAATGAGAGAAAGTCACTCACCCTGTCCTAGGCTCATGAGATGAACTCCAATGGAGCAGATCTCCAGAGAGATCCTTCCCCACTGGCAGTCAGCTCTTAAATGGGTCTAGGAGAGGTGGAGCCAGGCTCCACCCCTTCCTGCAACACAGGTGAATTGCCTTCACCTGTGCTCCCGTGGCTGACTCATTGCTTGTCTCAGGTGATAAATCAGAGGTTCAGGCCGTGATTCAGCAGCCCCATACAATCTCATTAACAAGTGAACCTATGCTAACCATATAAAGACAACAAGCTTATTTGATTCCTTTCTCTTACAGGAAATTAATACTCAATTATTAGAGGTAAATATTCCAAAGAATGTCAGCAGTCTTACCATCCTATTTACTTTTCACTGTTCTGAAAATCAATTTGGATCCTGCCGCCCTTTTTTTGTCTTATCCCCTTCTCTTCCCACCCTAAACCCTCCCCAGAATTCACATTACATAACTTATTAATCACAGCATTTTTGTACACATTTTTAAACAATGTTTTTTATTTTTTTTTAAACTTATTCACCAGTGCAGAAAAAAAATCTGAAAGCTTCCATTTTCTATAGAGGAGACAAGATTTCTCACTTGCAATAACATGAGTTCATTGGTAGATGAACTAAAGCCACATGTATACTGTTCCTCTGGACTCTGCAAGAGACAGGCATCAACTCCTACTGCAGCTGGTATGGAGCACCTCATATCCACAGTGTTCAGGCCTAGCTAGCAGCAACAGATGTGCTACATTCTTCCTGCACATATATATGGATCAAAATCTTCTGCATCTCTTATGGCATTTTAAAGTTTGTTAATTCTACTTTTTTTTTTTGTTGTTAGTCTACTTCCTCAAGTTTTATATCTAATAATCTTTGTTTTGTTAACTTTTAAGTTCCTTCATATATTCATTCACTCTCCTCTTTATCACAAACCTTGCTATATATAATTTTCTATGTTTGAATGCTTATGTTCCACCATATGACCCTAGCCATCTCTTTTAGCTTGTCTCTGCATTCATTCAGCACTTGCCAACTGATATAAACTGGTTTTAGTCATGGCTTGAAAATGTTAAAACCTGCCTCAGGCCTTTCCAGTTCCTTTTTGCCCCCCCACACCCTCCCAAAAAAGCATACCATTTCAATAAGTACAATTAATGTCAGGTGAAAAAGTTCTTGCCTGACTTTCCATTTTATTTTTTTGAAAGATTTTGGAATAAGTAACTGAGAAAAGAAGATGAGAATCTCAAAGATATGAGCAGAAGTGGCACTAACAATCACCAGTAAAACTGAGCATTGTGCTTCTCTTTTTTAATCTACTATTTAGCAGTGCATCAGTAAAGTCGAGCCCAACTTTCTTATTAAGCAATAATTTAAGCTTTGAAATTAAGCAAAGATCTATTCAGAACAATTCAGTAGCACTTTTCTACAAGAACAGACACATGAGGAGAAAAGAAGATATTACTTACATTCATCTGGGTCGGGAAGGAGAATAACTTCAAAAAAGAAAACACATCACCTACAATATCTTTATTATATAATTATTTTCTCCAACTAAAAGTATTAGGGATTTCTGACTGTGCTGACAGCATGGCTCCAGAAGGAAGGATGGCTGCAACACACAGAGCACCTTGTCTGCAGCCAGCCACACCTGGGCAAAGGCACACAAAGTTGAGGTGGGGATTCTGAACTCCCAAGCCCACAAAACTGTTCCTGGTGTATTCTCTTACCAATTGTATAAATTATTATATTGCCTTCATAATCTGCTGTATCGTTTGTAGCTGTTATACTGTTGAGATGAAAACAAACTGAAGTAACTATTTTTAAAGTTATTTTTATTATCCAAAATAATACCTATAGCTTAAGCTTAATATTCTATGTTCATATACAGAGTAGAGACTGCTGTTTAGTTGATCTTTGTGCCCGAACTAACACGCTGGAATAATTCATACGTATTACATATATATGGAGAATGTATCTGTTTTAACTTGCAGCTCAGATAATGATGCTCAGCTCATTTGTAAACTATCAGCTGGCTGACAAAAATACAAAAAGAAACAATTCCTTGGCAAGAGTAATTTCATAAAGAGGAAGATTGCTGGATGCTCAGCTCCTGACAGATGCTCCAAAAGCAGTGAATATACTGAACATTTATTCCCATTTGTACAGAAGATGCTGACCTTTCTTTTGACAAGCATGTCCCACAGCTGTTTCACAATGATCTCATATTACATTAATGAGTTAATGTGTATGGACTCTATCTCAGAGCAGAACAGTGGAACCAAATATACAGGGAGGATAGCTCAAGAAAGCATTTAAACTAGCGTGCCGTTGTTTGTTTTGGGTAGAAATAAGATCAAGCACTTGAGTTTTGACCACTTTTTAGAGATTTGTTCTTTCTTGTAGCTCAGACAAGTTTTAGCACTTGGGTAACAGCCTTTAGCACATAATAGCTGAGGACTGCCAGGAGATTTTAACAAAGCCCTCTTTTCTGCAGTAGATACATAGCCTTTCTCTCTCCACATCAGGGCAAGAAGCATGATTGTTGAGAACCTTGTACAAGATTGCACTTCCTTTCCTCTGTAGAATTAGAAGTGATCAAGCTGTTTGAGAAAGGGCAGTGTAAGTCTAGGCTGAATACAAATCAAATATATAAACCAAGCTGCACATCACTTACACTTCTGCTGACAGCAGTATGTATGGCCTTTTCCCTTTCCTTGGTCATCTTCAAAATAATTACAGTTCTGCACTAGTATGAGAATGCTCTAGCAGGTCTCAGTAAGCTGAAGGGTTATATATTAAGGCCATTACTGATAGGAAGGATTTAAGAGAGTGTCTGTTCGTCTGTTGCAAGTTTGTTTTCATAAGTATTGCTGGAGTTAATACTAAATTCTAGTCCAAATTTAATTTCCAAAGTAATTCTATGCTTTCAAAATGATTAAGCTATTATTCCTTTCCATCTCTAAACTATGAAAAAAAGAGAAAGAATTCATCACTTTTAACCCCAGTTTAGATTTTAAATTATCTCTTTTAGATAGATGATTTAAGAAAGATATGTAGTTTATCTCCTATCTGCTTAAAATACTACTACATATATAAATATATACTACATATATAAATAATACTATATAGCTACTAAGCTACACTTGGATTGCTTTTATGCAAGAAAACCTGATAAAAATTTTTACAAGCATGAGAATAATTATGTTCTCTGACTATATTTCTTCATTGTGAAGAAACACACCTCAACCATTGTGAATTCAGGGGTGATTTCTACTTGCATTCTACAATTTTGAAAGTGTACTAATTGCAAGACATTCTGAAACAAATGCAAATTGCCTGGATGGTCACCATCCAATTTCTAATGGACTGATGCTCATATAAAAATCCAACAGTATCAGCAACAAGCTGGCAGTTACTGGTAGAATGAGAGGTGTTGAGAAATGATTTGGCTCACAGCTGAACTTCCCATTTAACCACAGGGAAGATCAAATTAAGTCAAGGTCAAGTATGAGACAGAGCAGCTGTGCCACACAGCAGATAAGGACTCCTAGTATATATATAGTAAATCTGTTTTGATTTTCTAATTGTGAAATCTAGAGCTGCTGCAGGAAGAAAAGGGGCTTCCTTGACTCTTAGCCTTTCACTTTTGTCTCTCTAGGTTCAGTTCCATCCCAGGCTATACAAAGCCGCATGGTGCAATGCATCTCCCTTGCGTTTGCAAACTCACTTCAGCAGCCTGTTTCTGGTTTACAAAAAATACTTCACAGCTTTCCAGTATGGCAGAATAATCAATTAATCTTTCCCCTATTGAATAAGAAAGATGTTAATATCTTCCTAACAGAAAAAAAAAGGACTGGAGTAAGCAGTAAGAATCTTGTCTGCAGAAAATTTGACTCTCCGATGAAACCTATCTGGATCTCTTACTAATCACTACAAACACATGCTTTCAAAATTGAATGGTTTTGGGCTCTGTAGTGCTTTGGCTTCATAATCTATAATTTTCCTATTTCACTAAATGAAAATAAATCAATTTATTGCAGTTAATGCACAGGTACCAAAAAAAAAGTGGCAGTAATTTTTTTGTATCCATCTGTCCTCCTCTTACTCCATCTGTTTCCTTCACTCATTGCAGTGGAATCCTGTTTCATGAAATGGAGCCTAACATGTACATGCAGGGCAGTGTAAGTTACCTAGTTACTCAGCTGAAGGATGTTTTCAGGATAAATCATTGTCCTTGTACTCTGTAGAAGGCAACAGGCATCGATTTTGTTGTTAATATGTCTGAGCAATCCCTCTTTCAACAAAATATATCACTGTCAGTAAATTTCCTCTAATTTCAGATTGTGCACTTCAGAATAATACCATAAAGGCTCATCACTTTAATCAGTTATTGATTACACCGTGGGGACATTCTACAGATTCCACTCAATGCTACTTTTAAAATGGTAAGTACCTATATAACCATATGATGTTATAAGCTGTTTCAGATTTTTATAGCTAGTACAACAGTACAAATGCACAATACTAAATTATTTGATTGGGTAGTATAGCTTTTATTAAACTTTATTAAACTTATTCTTCAATTAAGTTTAACCATTCTTGGCCTGACGGTAATTAAAGATTTTTGTCTCTTTAAACTAAATGTGTTTAAAAGAAAAAGAAAACAAAAGAAAGTCCCCCTATTGCAATCTAAGATGGAAGATATAACATAAAGGCTAATTTCAGGGGGAATTTTGCACAGCGTATTTCACCAACACAAAAGTCGCTGGTAAAACCATCTTTTCTACTGAATACTGTAAACAAAAGACACTTCCATTCTTATATCATTATGGCAGTGTGATGACATCGTTCAAAGGTCAGGCTTTTTCTTTTTTTTTAATAAATAATCTCACACTTCAAATATAAGGCTCTCTGTTCATCATGCCTTTATTTTCTGGAGTATCTCAGTGTCCTAAGTACTTTGTTTAGTGCATTTCAATTTTGATTATCATCACCATCATATTAAAAGAGTGTAGTCATGGTTTATTTTCAACTACAAAAGACGTTTGACTAGCACTGAATTTATGCAGAATGCAAAAACATTACCACAGAATACATTTCACAGAAACATGCATTTCGGCACAACTTTGTGCCCAGGGTGATACTAACTCAACTCGTCATTTTTTTTAGAATCCCATATGTGATTTTACCAAAACATCAGTAGTATAACTGCCTATAAGAATATGATTGAGTCAAAAGCATTACATTACCTAAATCTGCTGAAACATAGAAGGAGCCTTTTTAAAGATAAAGTAATTTAAAAATATGAAGTGAGAAGTTAGAAGTTAAATGTTTTTCCAAGAAGACAAATGGCAACAAGTGCTGGTAGTGTTATTTTGGAAAATAGAATTTTCATGTTAGAGATCCATTAGAGTGATGTAGGTGACTAAAAATGAGGATCCCAATTCTTATTATCTTCATGTGTACATTTAAGTAATTACAGTCCTTTTCTCCATTCTGTAGAGTGAGTTTAAAGTATTTACAAATGAAAGCAAAAAAAAAAAAAAAAAAAAAAGAATGTCTGAAATTAACCATACAGAAAAAAAAAAGTCTATTAACCATAGAGAAAAAAAAAGAAAGAATAAAAGAAAAAAAGTCTATGTACTTCCTGTGGTCTTTTAAAAAGCATTAATAATAAACTATTTGCATAAAACTAAAGTGAGAAAACTCTTGTATGTGAGAAAACGTGCATCTTTTTGATACCTGCAAGCTAGTTTTTTTGATCTGCTATATAAATAGAAATTAATTATGGAGAGCCTAAAATACAACAATGCCCTAGAAAATGAGAGACTTTTTAAAATATATTCAAAATATTATGAGTAAATCTGCACCATGCAAATATACAACCACTAAATGCATTTGAACATCAATTGTTTTTGCTTCTAGTCTTCTATAAAAAAGTGATGGTTAAAATTCCTCTAGCTTCATTGAAAGCAGGATCAGGACCTGACACTTTCGCTAGTTATATTTTCTGGCCCATAGAGCATCACTATTAACTGTGAATGTCAAAACCTGTACAGTTTTAGTGAAAAATGTATTCAGTCTTCTAAATGAATGCCTGAGCACTGACTTTTAAGTAAAGACAGAGATCAGTAAGTCAGCTTTTGTTCACGCTGCTTTCTTACTAAAATACCAATGGCTTGGAGAGTGCTTAGGAACATAACCTGTTCCTTCCTAGGAATTTAGTCTAAGCTTTCTTTTAAAATAACTTTAGTTTAAATGTAGGTTCAGAAACAAGTATGTTCCGAAGCTGAATTTCAAAGCCTGAAGCTGACACTGGTCCGGAGTGAGATTGAAATTTCAATACACTGAGTCAGTCTTGTCAAGGTAGATGTTACAGCTTCTCAGTTTCAAAAAGTACCTTTGCTTCTGTTATCTGACTGACAGACTTTGGAAAGCACTGTTTTCCCAGCCTCACTGCAGAATTGCATATCAACTTGTTTCTTAGAGCAAATAGCAACCTGATTATATATTGGAGAAAGGAGGCTGCCAAAGAAGAAATAGAAGGTAGTTTGGCCACAGAGCTGATGAGCACTATTAGTGAGACAGAAATGGAACCAAGTGCAGAAAAGTTATCTTCCTGGGGAAGAAGGGGAGGAGGCAGCTGGATGGAGCCAGTGAGTACATAGGACTTTAAAAGTTGCACCCTATAATTCAGAGAACTAAATACAGCCGTGGGTTTATCTTCATTATTTTCAGACATCTGGTCTAAGACAAGGGAGATTAAGAAGCCAGAAATTACTATTCTTCACAGGCAGAGTCACCCAGGAATCCAATCTGTGTGACTGCAGCTACTTGCGTACGTTCATCTACCAGGATCCAGCACTGAGCTACGATTCGCAGTTTTAGCACCACTACAACAACCCAGAGGTCAATAAATCTGTCCCATTAGAACAGTGTACTTTCTGACAATCTGCTACACTGCTTTACAAAATCGTCATGGGAGGAAATATCTAGGTTTGACTTAACCAACCATCTGTCTACACAAAAAGTCAAAATGTGTAAATTTACATACAATGTTTTGCTGCCCAATTGCAGCCATTAAGTATTATTCCTTTCCCCCACCCTTTACTTTAAAAAAGAGACTATTTTCTATCAGTTCAATAGTGGCATATGCATTTTCTGTAAAGAAAATAAGCCAAAGCAATTGGGCATGCATCAGCATGCAAGAAAGCATGCTCTGGGTTGGAATACACAGCTCAGTGCACAGGCTTGCTGTTTGCTGCTATCCTGAAGTGCAGAATATCTGCACAATTATAAGGCATACTCAGTGGCAGCAGGAGGCAGCACTTGTAGTTTAGTCTGCTTCTACACTCTGCTTTCACAGATTGTTTTGAACCAGATGGACATTAGTCTAAGTAGCATTTACACAAGTTCAAATAAATTACACATTCTTAGTCCTAACTTCCTGCTTCAGTACAGTGTTTTCATCTATCCTGAAGTAAGAACAAAATGAATCATGCACGTCTAAATGGATGCATTGGGCATGCTAAATAAGGAATAGGTATAATCATTTATAGTAAAAGCAATTAGATCACAAGTAATGTGCTTAAACTCTTAAAGCACCAATTGTTTAATTTCCAGCTACTTGAGACTATGAAACCATTACTTGAAAATTCAATAACGTTTGGTTTATAGAGAACCAAACTGCAAGATTTTAGCTTTCCATGGTTAATTGATCACATTTGCTTTCACTCGTTTTTAGATTTTATTGTTAGTGAAGAAAATCTGCTTAATACTGAAAGCTGAAAATGCAGTGTGAAATAAATTGAACTTAATAATGAAAAACATGGCCTGTTGCACTTTTTGGTCATTTTTCTTATTTAATTAACTGAAAACTTACAGTTCTGAATTTTAATTCACTGACAAATAACTTTATTAAAATAAAATTATGATTGCCTGTGGTGTCTCACATCCTTCCAGAAGACTGAGTTTAAAAACCTACAGACTTTGGAGAGAGAGGGTAGCAAGAAATAAATGCACAAAACAACTTTGGTCTGCTTCCCTCCAAGCAAAACTTCCTGTACAAATTCAAGTTGAATATGGTCTTGGAGGTGAGAAAGGAATGGGGATTATGTAAAGCCAGTGGTGGGAACAATGACTGGTGGAGTCTGGAACAGCAGAAGAAGAGAACACTAAAGGCAGGAAATAGAGAGCAGCTATCAACAGTAATTTAAAGAAAAAAGTAAAAATGCAAAGTGTCCATATAGCATTTTCAAAGAGATGAAAATAAACTGGAAGGATGAAATAGGGATTATCAATCAGTGTAGGAATATGCCTCTTTCCACCTCTCTCAATATAAGCATCAAGTTAAGCATTGTCAGTAGAATATTTTTATCCTTCTCAAATAAAGTTATGAGTAACAGTCCTGATGCCATGAACATGACATAAGTGCTCAGCTATGCCTGGTTCTCCCTGCTGCTGAATAAAATATTGTAATCAGTGTAGTGGAAGATTTCACATTTTAATGATGCATCTTGAGATGTACAACAGTTCCCTTTTAAATTTGGTTCGGTGTGATTCCTGCAACCTCAAAAATGGGTGATAGCAAGAATAAACTCACTGACAGTTGTGGCAGTAGAGTATTCTTGATGGCAATGGTTAATGATGCATCTATATACTGGATTTAGGCCTCTGTAGAGAATCCCAGTCTTGGCATGAAGTATTTCTTCAGTTTGATAGGCAGCAACAGTAAACTGCACTGATGTTTGGCTTTCCATAACGATGACATTGCGAAGCAGGGAGGTGAAATTCCCCTTTACTCAAACATCACATCTTGTTTAAAGAAATAGCATTTGCTTGTTTTATTTATACAAGTGTAGAGGAGACTGATTTCTATACAAAAGAAGCATTGAATGCAGTTCTGTTTTATTCTCCAACAGAACACCATATGAAAAGGGTGAAAAGGAACTGTGTGTAGGCCCAGTCCCCAGTGAAGGTTACATAACTCTGTGATGTGTCACTGAAGGCACCCCAAAACATACCATTATAGTAGTCAACCTATTGCTTGCTTTATTGTGCCAAAGCATTTATAGAGAAGCTCATCCTCCTCCTTGTACTCTTTCTGCTGCAGACTGTTTGAAGGGGAAAGAGTAAATAAACATAGGCCAAAACAACGTTTCTCCTCACTCAGCAGAAATGTCTGTACACAAATGCTGAGAAAACACTGTGCTATTCTTCTGAAGTTCTTTGCAGGACAGAAAACAAACAATCAAATGATGTGCACAGATTAGCATCTATCTCATCCTAATAGCAGTCAGCTCTTCAGAGACAACTCAGCCATTTTAAGGGAGGAAAAATACAAAAACCACATACAAAACCCACACAACCTCTTTCAAAATGTAAAACAAAAAATGTGACTGAAAAACTATGGGGAGGTATATTGAACAAAACACACTCTTTTCAATCAGTGATGTTAATGAACTTCACTCTGAAAAGTATTTTTAGACGCAACATGACAACTTTTTTAAAAGGAAATAAATTAAAAGACCTAATTAATTCAAGACAGTAAGGAAGAATTCTAAAAATTTCTAGGAGTACCCAAGTGGTCGTGTTGGACCGAGAATCACACAGTCAGGAGCTTTTCTAGCCAGGCTATCAAAGCCATCTAATGTCTATTTCTTGCATTAAACATTTACCTGTTCACTCTGTCCCTTCCTACTGGTTTGGGCTCAGTCTGTTTTCTACGCTGTTGCTTGCACGGTGCTGTTTTGGATCTGTGTCCAAACCAGTACTTCATATTGTAGCTACTGCTATTGCAGTGCTTACACAGTACCAAGGCCTTCTCTCTTGCATGCTATCCCTCCCAGCAGCTAGGCCTTGGGTGCACAAGGAGCTGGGAGGGGACACAGCCAGGACACTGACCCAAACTGGCCATGGGGATGTCCCATAACTTATGACATCAGGATCAGCAATGAAAATCTCAGGAAAAGGATGAAAGGTAAAACATTTGGAGTTGCAGTCCTTGCCTTCCCAAACAAACAGAAAACATTATGGTAAGCTTTCCTGGATATGGCTAAATGTCTGTCTTCTGGGGTTAACCCACAGCCAATATTTAAAATACCCAGTTATTTTGATTAGTAGCAAAAATAGCAATTTATATCTTTATTTTCCTCTTTCACCTCTCTTTTTTTTTCCCAGTTATTACTAGAAATCTGAATGCATTAACTACTACTAGCTACTAAAGAAAGAATACAAATGTCAGGCTTACAAGATCACAAAATATTTGTCTCTAAATCTGTCAACTTAGTGTAGAGAAAAAGTACCCTGAATACAAGTGGTCTGAACTGCATCATCTGCCTAATTTTATTAATATTTCATTCACACTTCTGCTTCTACTTCACTCCTACAGACCCCTTCAGCTTATTAATTTTTTGTTTACAAGGTAATTGAAAATGTAGCCAGGAATATTAGTCATTTGTTTTATCTGTGACTAACAAAATAAAAAGGCATTCACAAGAGCAGATGACTTTTCAAATCCCATCCTAAGAGACATAAGCTAATCCACTACACTGATAAAGAAAGATTGATTTAGATTCATATATACAATAAAAATCCTCTAAAATAATTCTTCATATCCAGCCAAAAGCCAAATCAAAAAATAAATTATATTACATAGCTCGACACAGAAATACAATGGTTAAAATTGCATATGCCTAATGAGATCAAACTCCTACTGTCTTCCATTTGAGAGTACAAATCTACATGAAATAAAATACCATGCAAAAACATTTACCTATTCCCTAGCTGTACTTTGCTGTTTAAAAGACTGTTCTAGAACATCAGGATAGTATGCACAAAAATAAATATGTTCTGTACTTGCATATACTCCATTAATAATAACCGCTATGGTAGTGAATAATAAACATTCAGGTAGGTTGAAAACCAGTGTTCTGATAGAAATGCATTAAAGATGTAAGCATAGGTCTTACTAGCTGTCAGAAGTTAAGCTCAGGGAAAGATCAGTAATTTGTTATTGTTTTCAAAGTAAATAAAAAATAAGTAACAGGCATCTCTGCCTCTGAAATTTTCATTAAGCCCATGTAAGACCTTTGGAATGTGTCTTCAAATCGTCCAGCTATCTGCAATAATGACATAATTTTGCAGAGAAAAATTATTTGACAAGTTATTAAAATATTGACATGAAAAGAAGTTGAGAAAGAGGTAGCAAATACTTTGTATTTTGTGAATTTATTGTTCCTCCAGGAACAAAAAGGAATTTCAAGCTTTGAATACTAAAATATGCTACTAAAAATTATCTCCCCTATGTTCCAGGTAAAATAGTATCAGACTGAGTCAAAGGAGATAAATGACTAGGCAAGACACCCCGCACAATATCAGAGTGAGGTTGTCAAGGGGAGGGTAGGGAGTAAGAGAAAATTGCATTTTGAAACTATTTCACTGTCACAGGAAAAAAATAGAACTTTCCACTTGATACTAGTGCCTCTCAAACGTTAATCCCAATTAATCAACCAAAAACAGCACTTGATCCTCCTTCAGAATTGATCTAGGAAATAAATGTGTGCACTATGTATAAGCCTGTGTTCAACTTTTTTTTTTTTTTTTTCTGGCACTCATACAGATTTAAAAGACAAGTTACATGGACATTCTTACACAGATAACATTATGGGCCAAATGACCATTCTTTCATGCTCCTCTTATCTTTTTCTGGGAAACTCCAGGGATTGCCATCAAGATCACAGAATCATAGAATGGTTTGGGTTGGAAGGGACCTCTAAGATCATCTGGTTCAAACCCGAGCTCTCAGCCTGTCCTTACAGGGGAGGTGCTCCAGCCCTCAGATCATCTTCATGGCCCTCCTCTGGCCTTGCTCCAGATGTGAAGACACATCCGGAGTTTCTCTTTCAGCAGGTTCTACATTGCAAGCAGTAGGGGGTTTTGCAACATGAATTTAATTTGGTAACAATGACATGAGGAGATATGGATGTACACACAAATTGCCACTTTCCCTAATAACAGTTTAAAGATTTGTAAACTTCAAAATGGGATTTATCATACCAGTAATCTTTCTTTCACCATATTTTTCTTCTGCTAATACACATTCATAACCTCATCATTTGCTTCAACATGATATTCTGAACTTAACTTTGTTTATAAACCAATAAATCCTTCCAAATCTTGTTAACCTTTAGTTACCTTGTTATTACCTGACATGGCAATTAATACTAAATTCTAAATATTTTCAGCCATTGAATAGCCATTATCTTAACCTATAATCTTTAGTCAGATAAGCATAATTCTTTTTCCACAAAGTACTTCAAAAAGCAGCAGCCAGTAACTGAAATGTTAACCTTTTACTTCCATATCATGCTGATAAGTACAATGAATAAAATAAAATAAATTTTGCCACCACTTTTAATGGCTCTTTTTTTTTAAAAATCTAATTAATATATTCTTCTTAACAAGACAAGTGGTGATAAGCTTCTAGATTTTAAATCTCCCCTTGAAAGCTCCACTTTCTTCATCAGAGACTTCTCTGAGAAATGCTTTGGACTTGTACACAACTAAATGACAACACGGGGCGCTGCAGGATATGGCTAGCATAGCATTCTACATATCAACCAGAAATAGAAGAGGTTATTTTGGGATCTTGCCCTTAATCATATTTAAGCATAGATTCCAGAGGCTGTGGAATAATCACAGTACCTTGAATCCTGTCTCGTATCTTCAAACACACATTTTACTGCTTTCTCCATTTGGAAACTCTACTGAAGAACACTGATTACACCGATCTTAGTTTCAGAAATAGCAAGCTAAAGCATACTCTTATGAGAGCTAGAAGACACAAAATAAAACATAATAAAGGTCTTTTGTGGCATACGAATTTGCTCTCTGTTCCAAACGCTAGTCTGAACAAAGGCCTAGGACTGAGCTACCCAGAGCCCAAGGAATTTGATGAGTTTTCATGAAGAAAAACTTAGAGCATTGTGCTCCTGAGCAAAAAGTTTGCAGCTCCAGCTCTAAGCAATACAAACAAATTTAGGCTTTAGCATCCAAGGGTAGCAAAGCCTGGAGAAGATCTCAGGAATGACAATATTTGTGCCATCTATATTTCCATTTTCACCTTGAATAGAATTCTACTGTGATCAATTCTACTATGATGAATTCAAATTTACTACATTCTCTCTATAGGGAAAAATATATATATATATTTATAGAAACTAAAACTGTATGACAAATTTTTTTTTACCAAAAACTTCTTTCCTCTGATATAATAAAAGATGAATGAGAATGAATTTAAGGACTTTCTTCAGCCAGGACGTTATGAACTAAGAACATTTTAATGCAGTTTTAGTAATGTTCGAACATTTATAATATAGTTAATACCTATTTAGTTTTGTAACAATATTTGGTCCATTTGTTTTTGAAATTGTAGGTGGGTAAATACATGATTTTTTAAGAAAGAAAACTTCAAGTCTTTTATCCAGAATGTCTTTTCCAAATGGAATAGCATCACTCACTATCAGTTGATTGCTAGGACAACGTCAAGTATGGAAGCAAAGCTTAGCAGTGATAAATGCGGAGCAAAATTCAGGACCATAAAATGATATATAATTCATGATAGAATGCTATTGCATATGTGTGGGTTATCTTGACACTCAACTCACAAGAAAAGGGAAGTTTGGGACCTCGAGGGTACATTTTCAACTTTATACAGGAGGCACGCTCATTAATCCTGTCAGTGAATAATAGGATTAGTGTATATGCTGCTCATGTGTGGCTTTCAAAAAGTTCCACATTTGGACATTTTTAAGGAATTTTTAGACATTTAGACATTTTTAAGGAAGCAGATGAAATTAGAAATTAAAAAAAAACATAGTCTAGCAATATGTCATCCATGATTATTCCTTTCTATTCATGTATAAGCTGTTCAACGGTACTGTTCCATTTTGTTGGAATTACTGATGCTGAAAAGTAATAATTCTATGGCAGATTTTTTGGTTTTTGGCTACCAGCACAGAAACATTCCTGATCAAAACATGACAGGCAAGAAAGGGTAACGTTTCTCACAGCAGTGGCTGAACATTTCTGAGGGTGCTTCTGAGATACTGCCCTCTGTGAGGACAGCAGCTATGGAGAGGAGGCATGACAAGTCTCCCCTTTGTTCCCCAGAATAAGCCAGTCATTGAAAGGGAGAGCACACTGCACATATGATGGGGTGTTGTTAAAGGTGCCAAATTTCTGTTGAAAAGGAAATTTTAAATTTTGTTTTATGTGTTTTGTTGTAATTTATTCACAATTGGCAGTCCAGATATAAACTAAGCTCAGTATGGGCTTTCATACAGAAAAAGTAATCACCAGCCCATAGAAGATGACTGGAACTAGAATGTAAGTGGAAGAATTAAAAATATCTTAATGTAGTACTTCAGCAAGAATTGACTACAAGCTGCCTAATTTCTTCATTATGATATGATTATGATTATGATTTTACTTAGTATTTTCTAGTAACTTCAAACTTGCAGTGCTGCTTCATATATCTCCATAAAGCCAATATTAATTTCTTACACACATTTATTTTCCAGAAGGGTATTTGAGCCCTATGGCTACACAGGCTCCTTGACCCAAACAGTTGGGTTAGTATTGCACTGGTCAGTAATGGAAAAGTGACTCCAAATAAAAGTATTGGTTAAAAATGGTTTGATACCATTGTGCTCGAACATAATTTATGAATCCCACCTTGGGGCAAGTAGTTTCTGGCACATACATGGTCTGCTTGTGTTTTTGTTTGTTTTTTTTTTATATTTAGATATGTTTTCAATGTATTTTACACAAAGATGAGGAAAGGAGATGAGGGAAAAATTCTTGTAAATCTAAAGGAACATAAACTAACTAGCAATGGAATCCATAAGTTACTTAAACACATTTGCCATTACTTTTGATGGCAAGCCTTCATTTACTTCACAGAAAAAAAAACCTAAATATCCATAAAAGTCTCTGTACATGTTGTTAGAGAAATGTTCTTCCTTTTATTGCATATATAGCACACCACATAGCCATTTGCTTCACTGTCAAAGAATGCAAAAAGCATTTGAAAAAGACTTTCTGAGTTGACTTAGCAAACAGGGTAAAAATGTAGTGAAGTTACATGATAACTAGTCAAAACTGTTCACCTCAATGCAAAAGGACTGATTGAAACGTGAAGTAACACTCTGTTCTAACATCCTTCAAGAAGTAATCTACAAAAACTACCATTCATTCTGATTTCAGTGGGATCCAGTTCTGGCCACATTCTTTCTGCAGTTTTGTAGCATTTTAAAGTCCACTGTGAGATGTGTATTTACCTTTACTGTTCCTCTTCTAGCTTTTTATTTAATTAAAGCCATATTCAAAAGGGTAATAAAAGCATTTAAATTGGTGTTTATGACACAATTCTTAACATACTAACAGCATTATTATTGCTATCAATGGAAACTCAATTGTTTATTTACTTGGAATTAAAAAATAGTAAAAACGACATATTTTCTGCTACTTCCAATGCATGGCTAGACTTTTCTCTGGTCCTTGTAAATATAAACTTTAATTTTCACACAGAAGAAGTGACAATTTTAACAACATGCATGGAATAAAATGACTTTTGTAGAATCGTACTCTTCTATCTGCAATGATTTTTCTCACTGGCCTGAAGAGCACACCATACAGAATTATGCATGCTCACATAAGAGATGCCCTGGATGTTAAATATTCATTCTGAAGTGATAAACACGGTGTTTTCTGGACATCACCATTATGTATGTGAGCTGTGAGATTTTGCAGATTACCTCAGAAAAACTTCTAATAAATAGCTCTGATAGATACTGGAGTAGTTCCAAGTGAATTGTTGTTTTACTTTTAAGTAATTGTGACCCTCTTTTTAATCACAAAACTCAAAAGCTAACATTCATTTAATCTTGCTAAAGATAAAAAAACTTTGGAAAACATATGAAAAAATACTTTTACTTCCCAAAGAGAATTCGCCCTATAAGACCTCAAACCTCACTACCTACCTATGACAGTAATCTGAAATAATCACTATATTGTTAAAGGAGAATGGGGAAATTCTGCTGTGACAATCATATGTATGTAGAAGAATGGAAGGAAAGGCAGCTTATGTCAGTCAAACTTGCATGAACTACACACAAAGTAGAATTTGGTAAGCAGATATTTCTGTAACCAGAACTACAGGGTCACAATGTGTTTAAACATGAGAGCATTATTAAGGTTTAACCCAAAAGAAATGCATCTTTCAAAGAATCACACAGAAACACCAAGGTTGGAAAAGACCTACAAGATCATCTAGTCCAACCATCGAATAGTACTCACTAAACCATATCCCTCAACACAAAATCCAAACTTTCCTTGAACACCTCCAGGGTCGTTTCACTTCACTTCAAGTTGCATAAAAGAAGAGGTAAAGAACATTGAGATCGCTGAACCAGAAAAAATGTCCTCTGAAACATCCCAGTTTTAGTGCAACCAGAGAGCTCATTGCACAATTAAACCAAGATTTTAAAAAGCCACTGATGTTAATAAAAAGTAAAATTGGAGGTCTCATTTTTACATGTCTAGAGTAGACAGTAGCAATCACAGTGTCTACAATTAAGCTGTTCTGAAGTTTTTCACGTTTTAGATCATTCAAAAGACAGACTTGAATTTCTAAAACTCTCCTTCATTAGTGCTTGTGTATAGCTGGGAGCAGTTCTGTGTAAAATAGGGTATCTGTAGAGCTGGGCTGAAAACTATTGCTTATTTTTGAGCAATTGAAAAAATACTGCTCCAAATAAAAGTCAGCTTAGAATATTTCTACCAACAATAATGTCAAAGTTAAAATTAGTCCAGATGCTTAGTTTGAGGACTTATCATGCTAAGGAATGAATTTTAAACGTTAACAAAAAAGCTCATTTTCAAGTGAAAAGCTCCTATTTTGGATATGGAAATCACGTGTGAAGATTCTTAGATCAAAACCAATTCATTCTAAGAAAAATGTGTGTTGCACGTACGAATAAAACAGAAATTCTTTAAATGAATTCTTTACCTAGTAAAAAAAAAAAAGTCTATTTCAGATTATAGTATTTTTTCAGTGAGATACAAGTGATTAAATTTGTGATTGTTACACACTCCTTTCTGAATTGAAGGAAGAAAGAATAGTTTTCCGTAGGCGATAGGTTGATGGTATTATCTTTCTACATACCCATTACTAACACATACCCGCATCTCCCCAGTCTTAAATACAAAATGTCCATCAAATTAGTCTGATGTGATCCTTGGGCAATTATTTCAGCACTGCTTTGGCATTCTCCAGATTTATCATCTCTGTTTTGTTTTTTTTTCTGTAGGACAACAGGTGGACAGCATCCTCAAAATCTTAGTGAAACCACTACTAACAGAAACTCACAGGTTCTTAGTATTTTATATTCCCAGTAAAGTATATAATTCCTAATTGTTTGACTGTGGTGAAATCACTGAACAACAGATCTTTTTATAAATGTTCAGAGAATTATTCAGTCTTATTAAGAGATTTGCCACATACGCAGACTTTGTATTTAGTAGCTTAGCCTAAAAATTATCAACAAAATAGTAAGCCATGTCTAAATGTCATTGAAGAACATCAGAGGAAGCTTTGAACAGCAAAAGGACAACCTGCTTTCTGTACCTGAAATCCCAGGCAGTGTTGAGAAAACATGACATGAATGTGTTTTTCATTTTCCTGTGAAAGTGCCAGCCCATTTAAAACCATTACTCATAACAGTAAATCAAAACCTCTCAGTTTTGCTTGTTAAAACCGGCTTTCAAGACAGAGAAGGAACAAAAATAAGTTTAAAAGAACATATAAATTGTCTGAACGCTGCCACAGACAATCAGTTTTAATAGCATATGTCCAAAAGCCTGCTATGGTTACTTGCTGTTCTGGGAACTTGCCAAATTAAGATACTCATCCACAAATTATTAGGAGGAAAAAAATCAAGAGAAAACTGGTAATAAACCTGAACTTATACACTTCTTTGTCTCTTCTAAGACCTTTCATTCAGCATCCATCATCATAAAATCAGTATTCTTAACACAGCATGGATTAAATCTACGATTTAATAGAGAAATACTTTTAAAAAACAGCCTGAAATTCTCTACTATTGACAAACTGTACACATTCAAGATACATCCTACCATCTAACTTCCCAGAAGAGCATCTGGGATTAATGAATGACCTAAGCATCCCTGAATCACTGAGTATTGAAAGACAGCCTAAGTTTTGTAGATAGAAAACTGTGGAGGCCATAGACCAAATCAGCAAAAAATCCTCCAGCACAATTAATAGATCTTAAAAATACTGCTGTTTTAACTTCTGGGAAATGTTTCACAGGAGGAGAGTATTTATTGGAGTACCAACTACCTCTTTTTTTTTCAAATAATTTAAGTGAGCCTCATTTCTTCAGACACTGGCAACTCTGGTTTCAGAGCTCATTTTATCACATAATGCAGAATTTCACATTGAGCTCAGTAAACATGCTGCTGGACCTGCCCTCCTCAATCAGTACTCTGCCCTGGCCCCAGCATTCAGTCCGGTCCATTAATCTGGGAACTGATCTTTGTCAGGAGGGGTGCTTTTCCAAATTGAAATATGTTTGAGAGACCCTAAATCCAGTACTCTGCATCCTGTGTGGCCTCTATCTGGCCAGTTAAAGCACTTGCACTCTTCAGAGAAATTTGTGGATCTGGAAGTGGCCAGAAAGAATTTCGTAGTCTTTATTGCTCTCTCATCTGAGAATGGAAAGCATTAGCTTTTACTTCCAAGACTGTTTCTTTCCTTTTTTAACTTTTTTTGTTTTTTGTGTGTATTGAGTATAGTGAGGATCAGATTAACTCCTTCTGGAAGATTTGCAATCTTCCTTTTGTGTATTATGTCCCACTTTACCAGCTTGAGACAAACTCCCATCCACCACTGTGAAGCATTAATTGTGTAATTTCAGTTGTGCCTGAAAGTTATGGCAATTTGGAGTGCCACACTGTCCAGTGATGGATAGTGATGTTCTTCACTTGTAGCTGCCTCCAGCCTTTTATAGAATCTACCTGTTACTCAGTGCAAGGGCTACAAGCTAAGACTGAAGATGCAGCCATGCTTCTTATAAAAGCAAAGTTTATGAAAGAATTTTAAAATATATTTTGGAGTAGTCCACGACATAAAAAAATCAACTTGCCTCTCAAAGAAGGATGTAGGATTCTTCCTCAGCTTTCTTATGGACTTTTGACCTTTTATTCTTTGAAATTGATGACTACAATGCAACATTTTAGCAAAAAGGGCATGTGATATTTCAAACTTGTATTTTCTTATATTCAACATTTCTAATATTCTAACCTGTGCTGTTTTTCACTATAGCTGAACATTTCAATTTATTTTACACATTTGTTTTCTAACTCACGATATTTTCCAGTAATCAGTGGCTACTAAGTCATCTAAGCAATGCATTATGAATATCTGCAACAGAAGGAAAGGCATTGCTAGCACGTGTTCTTAGGGAAAAAGTGTACAGGAATGCCAAAATGTCAGTTTAAAATGACGGTTGTTTCTGGACAGATGTGAAAGAGCTTAGTTTCATATTAGTCCATGTAAACCTAAATAATCTAACAATCTGGGATCTAAAATGCATGCTTTGTGCAGCATTGCATATTCAGTTGACAACTAATCTGATAAAATTTTGGTTTGCTATGGATGTCTGAAATTCTGAAAGTGTTCTCTCACAGAGTCATAAAAAATTATGATTTAGGGTGAGACTTTCAGAAGTGTTCTGTACCTGCCTTACGTCTTTTACCATGCAGTGAATGTTAGTGCATTGGATATGAGTGGCAAAATGTCTGTGAATTTTAATAAAATCTAAGTTACACAAACAATGGATGTTTTGCATCTGCAACCTTTACTGGGTACCAATCCCTCCAGACCCAGTGGTACTGACCTTCTCACTCTGCCTGATGTCTCTGCTTAAGCCAAAGGTTCATTTGTAACTGTCCCATATCACATCCTTTAGATGTCAAGCAGACTGAGTAGTGAGCAAACTTTTCCTGGAGGAAAGAAAAGTGGTAAAACAGCTCAATAAATAAAAACTACTGTGAAGTTCCAGGAAATAGCAGCTCAAACTACTCATGCTGCTATTTACAGAAAATATTTTGAGATGTTAAACACTTTTCAAAGACCACGTGGTCTTATAGAAGGATGCACACTTTACAGAGTTTGGGGTCTGGCATTGAAGTTATAGTGGTGCTGGAACAATTTGGAATTTCACAATTAATACTGCAAATTATCATTGCTCTGTAAAATATTTCCTAAAAAAAAAAAAAAAAAAAAAAAAACACCAAGACCTTAGTCAGATTAAATTCTATAAACAACCTAGTAAAATCATAAATATTTCTGAGCAACCTCTTAAGCTCTTATTCTTCCTATCTAGCATAAATAATACTCTATCTGAAATACCTTGACAAATGCAGCAATATTTCCTTTTCATCATTAATGCCCAGTGTTAAAGCTGAATATAAAACATTTTGTTAGCTTAACACTCACTTTAGGTTTCAAAAACCAATGCATTTAAAATAAACCTTTACTGAAATCTTTATTCTGTCTTTCAGTTGCAGAAGTCTAGTATGAGAACATGCATGAAATCTACAGGTTCAGTACAAAGATGGATGCATTTTTTATATCCACAGCAGGGAAATATCTATTTCCTCACCTGTCAGAATCATTTATTCAATAAAAAAAAAGAAAAAGAATATAAATTTTAAAATGCTGATTTGTTCTGCAACTTAAGAAATAGCAAAGATCCTTGAAAATTATATTATAGAATCCAAAATAGTTATTACCTCATGCAATATTTTATAAGAACTAAAGGAATCTCTGGGGAAATATATATTGCAAAGACTATCTATCTATCTATCTATCTATCTATCTATCTATCTATCTATCTATCACAAAGACTTTTACATTTTAGCTGGTTAAAACAAGAAAGTCTGTTCTTAGTGTCCTCTGTGGTTTTATTCTCCCTCACAAATATCTTTTTATTTGTCTTCACCTTAAATAGGAGTTTACAAAATTGTCTATATAGCCATGTAGATTATATACAGACATAGAATAACCTGCTTTTGGTTAATTAATAAATGGAATAAATTTTCTAGAAGGAATTTTAAAAGATGAAGTGTAAGTAGGAGGTTTTTGAAATCATGAAGAACCAGGGGTAAAGAAGCAAAAGAAAGATAGAATTAGAAAAGAAACAGGTCATTTTCTTTATTGTGCTTTTCTTTATAAGCCATAGTGAATAGTACAAGTAGTACCAGCAACTGAAAAGAGGCCTTCTGTAGGGTAGAGACTGCTCAATGTGCAAATCATTGTTTCCCATGTGACTCCTTGCTTGGAGCATTGTTTCCCACGAGTAGAAACACACATTCCTAAATTATGACAGGAAGAGTTGAAGAGGTATAAAAACTTATCACAGAATCTAAATTTTTCACTGCATTTTTTTTTCTGTAAGTAGGAAAGTAACAGAAGAGAAAAAAAATGGGCTTAAGTTTCTGTCAACATTGTAGAAAAAGCAGTACTGCAGCAACTGGTACTGATGCTACAGATACTTCCAGATTCTTGTTCTTGCAAAATTCTGTCATAATACTGGAAAATAGCAAAGTGTCAGGAGATGTCACAATAATCACACGCTCTATAAGGATGTTTTGTCTCATGCCATAAAATCAGAGATTCTAGCAGAACTCAAAACTGATTATGATTACTAATGCTCACTTTCATGTATACACCTTCTGAATTGGATTTTTTTAAAATAGACTTTTCCCCAAAAATAACAGCCTTTGGCAGCATCTGAAAGAATGACACTGCAGTGAAATCCATAACAAAGACTGTAAGCAGATGTCATGTCAAGAGGAGAACAGCATCTTGCAAAGAAAGAAAGTGACCAGGCAGTGATATATTGTGAGGATGAAACAAGCACTGGTGAGAACAAAGAACAATGAAAGCACACAATTATGCTATTTCCTCATCCACATTTCCAAACAGCTTCATTCAAAGCCCCTCCTTATAAGCTGATAACTAGGAACACTTAATTATATGACTGTAAGATGAGGAAACAGAAAAAGAAATCACAAGGCCAGGCTTAAATAAGATAGTCTGCTAACATGAAATGTATTTACTTGCTGCTCTAAACATACTTTTTTTACCTCATTATCCTGAACCAATACAGTTTCACAATCTCTGTAATCACTTTTATAAGGTATTTAATCGTATTTAATATCTTGTGTTCAAATTCAATTGAACAGCTACTCAATAGAGCTTACCATGAACTAAGAGCTTCTGGGTCACATCTGGTATTTTTTGTGTCTAGGCCAACTACACAAATTTACATGTAAGTACATATAAATGCACATTCCCTACCCTATTTGAAAGGCCAGGATATATCTTCAACTTTCCTCTCTTTTTACACATATGCCTACCAATCAATATATGTCCCATGTTTCTATTAGGAATATATCACAAAGAAAATAAATTTGCTCTTTATTTGTTTTAATTCTAGGAGATAGATGGTAGTAATGTCCCACGCACAATGCAGCTGCAAACATCTACATAAGACAAGGCTCTTCCTACCTTATATTCATTACATACATTAGATTTTTTCTCTGCCCTTATAACTGCTGATATAATTGCCATATAACTCCTGAGTCAGCTTATCCCCAAACTATTCCAAATTATGAAACTGTAATACCCAGAGTATCTTACATCACTAGAGTTCGTGATATATATTGTTCAGAGTGGAAAACGACAGAAATTGAAGAATAAGCAGCACTTCTGCACTGCATTTCTCATTTGCCACTTCTTTATAGCACTGTGCATTGTTATTCTAGATAAGTATTTAATTACTCATAAGAAACTATTTTATAATTTACATGTATGGGAACCATGCTGTGCTAGAATACGTTACATAAATAGCAGTATTATACTTTTGTACCATAGACATAAATCATCTTGTTAATTAAATTCTCACATTCGGGCATCAGCCTTTTAATCTCATGCTTCATTGACCAGGAAACAGTTGCATTTGTTTCTGGGCTTCCTAATTGTGATATATTTCTCTGATACGTAATAGTAAATCAAACCAACCTGATTCTTAAGATTTTCTGATATGAAGTGGTGGCTGAGGAAGTCAAAGGCATCCTGGCTGTGAGCTACACTTCTCATTGTGTCCTTTAGATGAGGTTCACAGGAAAAGTAGGAAGACAGTGATCATTGTGTCTCATGACTTCATGTGTAGAATTGTTGGTACGTATAACACCTGAGTGAATTATGAAAAATAAAATATTAGCCAACTTGAATATCTCCATTTCACACATCAATTTAATGAAATATTTATTCAAGAAGCATCAAAAATGTTCTGAAATCAATAGAAGAATTTTGGTTTAAAAAATCAATTTTGCCATAGGGTTAAATCCCAAAAATAAAGCCACCTGTAAGTCTACATAAATCAGTTCACTGCAGTGATTTCAGCACATTTCAAGAACAAAAACATCCCAGCAGGTTAATTTTTGAGCTGTTGTCAAAGCTCATTGCTGTCAAGATGCACTGTAAAGTGGACCCTCTGCAAAATAATAAAACTTATTATCTGTAAAAACAGATGTTGCCAGATCTGGGTTATAATCAGCTTATTTTCCCATTAATCTATAATTTAGTTAAGAATTCCTACTTTTAAAACAATCAAACAACAACAAACAACTTATTCTACTTCTGCAACTGTTAAATATTCTATTATTGGTACCATATTACAAAGTTGTTCAAGTTTATCAAGGTTGTGTCAGAGATACAGCTGCTAAATCACAGAGAAGAAGAGGAAAATAATACAGAAACAGCCTCTTCTAAAAAGAAGGAAAATTACTTACACAAGGGAGATAGAGCAGCAGAATCACACTTGTACTCAACAGAGAATGTATAATCTATTCCAAATATGTATTCAGTACCCTCTGTATAATTCAGAAAGCTTACAGTAATTCATCCTTTTTCAAATGTTTTCTGTATTATATCTCCAGTATTTTTTCAATTACTAATTAGGAAATGACTAACCAAATGCTTAGTCCACCATTTTCTTATTAATTTCACAAAGAAGTACCAGCTTTTGTTTCAGATTTTAAATCGCCTACTTGACTTTCTTCAGACTCTTTAGCATATCCTTAGAATATTCACATACCCAAGTTTTGTTGGCACAAATAGAAGACAAATTTCAAAACAATGTATGAGTATTCACAGAAATAGAATGGTAAATTTATATACACAAATCTGTTCTAGAAACAATAAAGTACTATGATTTTGCTTCTATAATCAGGCTCAGCTAAGTAGCATAGCCTAGTATTTGAAAATCTGTGGTTCTTCTTTGAGATAAAAGCACAGAAGAAATTTTGTCAAATAAACACAAACACTGTTGAGAAATCAAGACCTAATTATTGATATTGAACAAACAGAAAGAGACTACATTCATGACAAATTATTCATTAATCATTAATGATAAATTATTCATTTCACAAGTTGTAGGCATAACTAGGATGATGTACATTGATGAGTTCCCCATTTAGCTGCTTTTTAGGAAAACTATTATGTCAACTTTCATTATTTATATGTAATTCCAGTGCTACAAATCACGCCCCTTAAAACTTTACAAGTACAGCCACTGCTACTAAAAATGTGTGTGTATTACCAGTTATCACTGAGAAATTATGAAGAGAACAGGGAACAAAAAGACCAGGAATTTGATAAATTTCACATTTAACATGGTATACATCTCCCTTCTGCAAGGGACATGGGATGAAAAGGTGTCTCACTTTAGATGTAAAATCCTTGTAGTGAGAGAGTCTTAGCCTGTACAAACATTGGTTTAGTTTTGATCTAAAAAAGATTCATTAGTTTCATACCTACCAGCCTGCAGGATCATAGAAGAAACAAACACAGATCCATTTCAAATAACAGTACACAGCAATATTAATTTTTTTCAACAATGTAAGGGTTGTCATAGATTTTTGGAGGCATTTGGCAAATGCATGCAACATGCGTATGTATTAATGTGTATTAATGTATAATCATTGCGCATGCAGGGCAACAAAAGACTTTCTACGTATCAGGCAAACCTTGTAAATGAGCTGTGCCACTCTGCACATGTCCATATGCTCTCTTTCCTTATGACAGATTTGCTGTGCTAGGTGGTGAAAATAAATTCATATAAATTCATGATTTGAAAATGTTGCACTATTTCTTCTGAATAGTTTGAGCATTCATTGCCTTAAAATTAGGCCTTGGGGTCTCATTATCTCACCTGCTCTCAAGCGGTGTCACTGTACAGACCTTGAGCATTACGCTAGGCAGCTTGGCAGGTTGTGGGGAAGTCAGCAGCATAATCTAATCTGCATTCATGCAAACCAAGACTTCCATTCGGAGATTTTTTGATATAGGAATGCAAAAGGAAAATGCAACTCTTCAGACTTCCATTGTGAATTCAGGGGTTTGACTTCAGTGGTCAACAAAAACTTTCTATCACCTGAAATCTTGCCCCCTAACTCCTACAGAATTTATAGAACTAAATTCCTATTGGCTTTCTACAGTCTCACTGCTGTATAATTCTTTACTTTTAAGCTCCTTTTTCACCTTGCAGACACAAAAGCTTCCCATGCAAATATTTCTTGAAACACGGATTAGTTCTCTCACACTTAATGAAAGTCTATTTAAATTATTTTTCGGTTTTATTAACACCAGGTACTGTGAAATCTTCCAATGAACAGAATGTGTCTCTGTTCTGTTCAAACAAACCCACTCGAATGTTAACATTTTAAGGACTTATTGAGCAGATAAACTATACACATATTTAATGTCCAGACTTTGCTCCACAGAAGCAAAAGGAAACAGGAACCTTTGAGAAATTTCCTGTTGTATTGCAAATTAGAAATGTACTTTAGTTCCTTTTCATTGTACTTTGCATAATATCTGTAAGACTTCGTGTTTACTTTTCATGATTATCACAGTCAGGCTTTACCCAAATATAGGATCATCCTGTCTCACGGGACACCAGTTTCCCTGGCTGAAGAAAGGGCTGAATAACTCAAAGGACCCCAACTCTCATTTTCATTCTTAAACTTCATCACAAATCTGAAACAATTTCACACATGAATACCTTTAAAACTTCTGTAATTTGACTAAATCCTGCAAGATGGCCGCGGTGGTGACCAAGCTACCTCAGCTAAACACTTCATGGCACCAAAGCCACACTGGAGTCACAAAATGGCTGCCACTGCCAGCAGCCCTCAGAGCGCGCATTCCTCCTCGCTGGCCAACAGGTGCACGCGGACCTATAGAGAGGCAATTGCTGCACTCTGATTGGCCATCCATCCAACTGGCAGGTAGGCGCACAGCTCCCACTGGGTGGCGAGGCCTCAGCCATCAGGGGCCGCTCTGCTGGGCAGGAGCTGGTGCTGGCGGAGGTCAGGGCAGTGCTGACAGACAAAAATATCTTTGTCGTTTTATTCATCTTTGTGTGCCTGCTGTGCTATCAGCCTCTCAGATCATCCCTAAAGTTAGTTCCAGACTTGCTTTTTGACAGCAACACCGCTCGTATTTTGCATTCAGTCAACACAGAAGCACGGCATTGAACTATTTCTAGGTAATGTCACATCCCAGTTCTAGTTTAATTTCCATGTCTGTCCAAGAGATCTTAAATTCCAATCAATCTGCTTTGATCAGATTTTACTTTAAATTCTGAAATACATTCCTATTTGTGCTTATAAACATTTTCCACTTTTTCTGCCTACAGGATTCATATTAAAGCCTTAAATACTCGATAGCATCCCATTAAGACAAGCAAACAAAATCTATAACCATTTAGAGAATGGTTCAAGGAAAAAATAAGCTTTTTTAAAAAAGCTGTTCTGAACAGCTCAAACCTCTGCACAGCTATGCAACTTCTCTCTGTCTCTCAAAAATTGATTTTCGGGGCTTTGGCATGAGCTTTGCAGTGCTTAAGACAAATGGATTGTATTATTGAATCCAGCCCTCAGCAAGCTCATTTTGAAATAAATCAAAACCTGAGCCATTCCTTTCTTCAGGCCCACTGAAAACCCAGACAGAAAGAGAATTAACACTTTCACGAAAACAAACTACAAATTTTGTATGACGAAAGCAATGTATAAAACTACTACTTGTTATACTACTTAAATGGAAAGTGCAGATAACAGAAGAACACAAGCAACCTGAAAGTACATGGATAGTCATAGCCAATTAGGTAAAATTCATAATAAGGAATTATTGTGCAAAGTTGTAGCTGTCAATTGCTTTAGTTTCATTTTGACCAGTCTGAAAAATGAGGTCAGGATTGGTTGTATAATCTCACACAAGGGAGCATTTTCTGCTTGCTCACTAAAATTTTCGTTAGAACAACAACAAAAAAATCAGTTTCAAAATTCAAAATGAAGTGTAACATTGAACACCAATCACATATATTTATATATGCATTTATATATAGTTCTTTATATGGGGACATACATAAACTTTCACACAAAAATATGTTACACAAATTATTTGCCGTAGGTTCAGTGAGTCACGTTTCTTTCCCACATGTGTATGACTAATTAACAGGCATGGGCTAATCCTTTACTCTCTCTTATACCTACACAATTTGCAAGCTGGGATTGGTATGGTTGGTTCTCCCCTCCCCTGCACTACTAACTTACTGCTATGCAAAGCAGCTATCTGTTAGATTGGCACCTTGGGAACTGGCATCCCTGAGGTTTTGCAGGAGCTATGCTAGTATATGGTGGGCACTGACTTTCTGCTCCATCTCGTGACCTTATTAAAGCCATTTGCTCTGATTTTTTCCATGTGGCTGTCATCCTCCTAAGAGTTAGTAAATAGAGAATAGAACTCAGAATTCACACAGCTCCTCTGCTCACCTGCCAGTGTCCCATGACCATTATAACTTGTTTCCCAGCTGCAAGAGGCAGCTGCATCAATTTCTGTTTGTCAGGAGAATCCTACTGGGGGCTTGAATCTGAGCACTTGTACTAAAAGACATAACTGTTATTATGGGGAATAGGGATGTAAAGGGCATACTTGTTATTAGAGACATGGCAACCAGTTTTAGATTTTTTCCTTATAGCATCAGTAGCACTCTGAGTTGCTCTTACTGTGTAAGAAATATATTATTCAGTTACCCTTGCAGATGCAGCTGGTTGAGTGTAAGAGTATTCCTGAAAATTGTAACTTTAAGCCATGATTTCTTGCATTTCTAATGTTCTGAAAGATTAGGCTGGTTTTATTGTTGTTGCTTTACATATTCATGCAAATTCGTATGTATTTCAACTAGCCAACAGATCAGCCCAGGAGCCTGATCTGATGTATGAGTCTTCCAGATGGGTGAAGGGGTCACCTGAGAAAGCCAGTAAGGGGAAGACAGATCTTGGTTGTATCAAGTGTGTTTTACAGGTTAATGTAACTGTAGTGATGCAGCCCATCTACCTGGTTGTGAACAAACATAGCTTTAAATACACAAGGCCCTTCACAGCTTCAGCTTCACTTGCCTCTAACCTTACCTTCTACTTGTATCTCTTAGGTTCCTGAGTTGTTTTAGCAATGTTAGATCAAATTTCCTGTCTCTGCTATGAATGTCATTTTGTTTTCATCCAAGAGATGTCCCTGAGCTCCTCTTGACCCAATCAATTATAGAACTTATTTTTTTTGTGGCCAAGTTCCATTTTTTCTTTAATCCATTTAACCAGGCTACATTTGTTCCCTGCAAGGTGGGAAGCAGAGAAGTAGCTGGGAAATTTGATTGTTCTATAAATCTCTGAAAGCAAATAAGTTACCAGTATAAGAATGTGCATACATTAGCATACACTCAGAAAGGCTCATACAGCTTGTGCGCACAGTAGAAAGTGATCAGAGCCAAAAGGTATCATGCTCCTTTTTTTGTGATTGCAAAACTTGGGCAATGCCATACGCCTTCCTACTTGCTACCATGTCCATCAGTGTGATATTAGCAATAGCTGATCATGGAAGGGTGAGTCAGTGCAGATTATCTTTCCAAGATTTTTCTATGCATAATATCTATTTCTGCAGAAATATTACACTGATACTAGAAACTCAATTATTTTTTTTACTATATAAACCTGAACATATGGAGATAATCTCTACTGAAAATCAACGTTTATGCCAGTGACTTTCCACACAACACCAGTCCATCTTCTTCTCACAGTCTCCTTACCCTAAGTTTCTCTGAGTTTCTGATATCTGCACAAATTCCTCTCAACACATCCCCCATTCCCTACACCCCACACATGCCCAGAGTATCGCCTGTCCCTTGGAGGCTGCACAGATCTATACTATTGCCAAGCACCACTTCTTAGAGACTGGATGCTTCTCTTTATCATGTGGATGATATCCCACTGTCCTGGTGCAGGGTGCAGCATTTACCCAATTAAATTAAAACTTCAGGGGTAATTTGGGATCCAACTCTGACCAAGGACATACAGGTCTGTTGGTGTTAAGAAACTAGTCTCTTATTCAGGTGACTTGTGTGTGACATACCGACTTGCAAACATCATTCAGTGTTAAGATAACAATGGTTATGGTGATAATGTCATCATTCTGGTACGTTATTATGAAATGTTGTTAGTTCCAGTTAGAAAAAGATAAAATCTTACAAAAATAATTTTACTCTTCAACTACATTTTTTAACTCTCTTTGGGAAAAAAGTCTGGCACACTTTTACTTAGGTCAAGGTCATTTGACAAAAAATCTGCTTTCCCTTTGCCTGAGACCCACAGGGGGTCAGATCTCAAGTTCAGTAACAAGCTGTATGAGATGATGAAGATGCAATGAAGAAACAGGCCCAAAATTTCAACACTGCTAGCTGCATTTTTCTGTAAAATTCCCAAGCACTCTTAAGTTTCCTGTCTCAGGTCAAGGCATAAATTATAATTTAATTTTATTGTGACTTTCACTGTGTTCCCAAAAGCAATGAGAGCTGTAATTTGCCATTTTTGTCTAAATGGAAGGAGTACATCTTGCTCTCACTTAACCATGTAACCTTATTGACTTCAGTGAAACAAGGCAGCATGAGAACAAGTCAAGTATAACATCAATTATGCTATGTATATAGAACACTGCTTTCACCACTTATGATACCATGAAAACATTCTGAAGTTGGAAGGCTGATCCTGTTACATTAGAGCATAAGGATAAATTTATTGAAAGGACCAGGAAAAATACATTGCTTGTAACTGAGTTTTGCTTTACTATATTTCATTTGTAAACATTTCCATTTGGTCCTCCAAACTATCAAGTTAATGAAATATAATAATAAACTACCCTACTGCTATGCTTTAGGTTAGAGGATAGTTACAGCACATTATGGTTCTGCTGTTTATTTTAAATCAGGTGATGTAAAAGGAAATTTTAGGACCTTTTTGGAAACACTTTTTATGGAGAGCAAACACATAGAAGCATGCTATTTAATGAACCAATAAAGCAGCATTTCAAAGCAAATGCTAGTATACTAACCAATGAGAGAAAATTAGGCTTGCTCTAACTCCAGGAAAAGGATAAAACTGCTTCAAACTCTTCAGAGAATCTTTAGGGTTAAATTTTCACATTCTCACTTCCCCTTCAGCAGCTCCAGGAGTGAGACCTGCTCATAGACAGTTACCCCTCATGTCCATTTGCCATAAAAATAATTTTAAAACTGCTTCAGCCAAGCACAAAGGGCAGTGGGACAGGGGCTTGTGCTGGTGCAACAGAAGCTGCAGCGTGCCACACCACTTCCAACAGCCACAGCAGGCTGCCAGCTGCTTTCAGTCCATGCACTCTTTTTGAGAAGAATTTTGTCCTATTATCCACATCAGAACACTCCCTAACACAGAGAGCCACCCCACCAAATCTTCTTTGCCTATCCTTTCTAAAGATCCTATAGTCCTCCACCACAGCACTCCAGTCATGTGAGTGATCCCATTACACTTCAGTGCTGGCAACTAAGCCATAGTTTTCCTGTTGCACAATGGCTTCTTGGTACTCTGTTTGTTGCCCATGCTGCATGCACTGGTGTGAAGCAAATGCCACCATCCCTGCTCTGCAGGGTGTACAACAGGCGCGGCCATTTTGTCCCTTCCTCGCCCAGCCCTCAGTCCTGCCCTGAGAAACACACAAGGCTGCTTGGCAGTACATCGAGCATCATATCCATATCAGCACTCAGGACACACCAGTTGCATAAGACCAGCCCAAATTTGCACATTCTGTCTTGAGAAAGCCTCCAGCAGTTCAGAAACACAGCACACACATAAATAGATCTGCATAGGCATTTTGCAGCACGATTTGGCAACACAAAATTACCATAATTACAAATAATGAAGTCTCTGTCAGGCTTCAGTGATGGGAAATATGAAGCAACCACTGACAGAAAGCATCCCTTTCCCTTCCCCACATGGACACCTGTTCAGCCAGAGCTGTTTGAGCAGGGATGTGGCCAGGGAGAAGGGATGGAGATGCTTACCTTCCCAACTCTGTCAGCACAGGCCAGAGATCCCTTGGAAGCCAGCCCTTAGGAAGAGCCCAAAGCCACAGTTGTTTCTGCTCTGTGAGCCACAGGCAGTGACACAGGACAGCATTGGGAATGAGAGCTCCTGCTGCTTCAGCGTGCATGGGCAAGCCCCATAATTGGGGATCCACAGCTTTGGGGGATTTGTCCTTTATACTGTATACCAGTGCAAAGCCACAAGGAGATTTAGATTACTTTGATCTCTTCCCTATGCTTTTTATTAAACCATGTTTGTGAAAATTATAAAGAGCTGCTAAGTAAGTCTCCAAAAATAATGGGAAACAAACATTTGAGGTGCTTTAGATAATGCTGGAAGAATTTAACTCCATTTTCCTCATAGTCAGGGTGCAATAACTGGGACGTTAACATCAGCTGGTTAAGGCAGAAGTGGATGTTGTTGGCAGTCGAAAGCTTTCCCCTCACCCATTCTGGGCTGGAGCCACATGGCTGTTGTTGCCCTTGAGGAGGGAGCAAAGGAAGTCCAGGTCTGACTGAGGAACACCAAGCAAATACCCAATAAATCTCCCTTAACTCTCCAAGCTCTTCAACCTTCAGTTAACTACATACCCATAAGCCTCCCTTCTCCCTACCCTACAAACCTGTGTGGCCCTGAATTGGAGGGTGGTAGTTACAGCAGTCATCACTTACACATTTGTGAGAAGAGCACAAAATGGCCGGGCATCACTTTTCCCAAATTCATGGCTAAATGGCAAAAGTGACACAAAAGACTGTAGAGGGAAGGAAAGCTTATCAACTCACTTAGTACAATAGACTGCAAATCCACAATAAATTATATTTCCCGATGTTTTTCCAGACTAGCTTTAAAATCCTCAAGTGATCGGATGTAATCTATTATTGGAATAACAACATGAGCATCATTAGAGAAGTGTATTTCATGAAATTGAAAGGTTTAGAAAGCATAGCTACTGCATTTAATTTGTACTGCTTTATTTGGCAATCTATGTGCAGATTTGTCGCCTGTACAGCTGTCCCTAATAGGGTCATTTCTATAGTAAATGTATGATAGTTTGTACTTGAGGATGACACGAAGTTTGCAATAGCACTCCAAAACCATTCCACATTATAAAATCATTCAGCAGAGTGATTTGCTTGCTATGTGGGGTGATTGCATAGTCTGCTCTGAAAAGCTCAATTTTGCTTCTATTGAAATGCCTTGGCTTTCAAAGTGCTTAATTTTATTTCTTCTGTGGAAGATGTGTCATCAAAGTTCTGGTGAAGGGTAGGACTTTCTTCCTTCTTTATAAAGTTCATAAAATCATTTGTATCAAACTACTTCACATTTGAGATTCTGAACTGAAACTTAACAACAGAAATTCCAATGCTCTGCTCAGACATAGCAAGGCTATCTCAAAGCAAGGGAACATTAAATCAATGTCCTATTACCTGAATCCTACATGGAAGTTCATCAAATTAGTAGCCAGTAGTGACTAAAACAGTTAGCTGACTTTTTGCTAGTGACACATCTCTCCTTGACTCTCTGGCACACAGCAGCAAAATTTTCAGTGCCTCTCTTCACGGGCTGAATAATCATCGAATCATAAAGATTGGAAAAGACCACTAAGATCATCGAGTGTAACCATCAATCTATCACTACCACGCTGACTAACCATGTCCCTCAGTGCCACATCAGCCCTTTTCTTGAACACCTACTGGGATGGTGATTCCACCACTTTCCTGGGTAGCCTGCTCCTGTGAGAATCTAATACGAAGAGACTCACAGAATCACAGAATCACAGAATTGTAGGGGTTGGAAGGGACCTCTAGAGATCATCGAGACCAACCCCCCTGCCCAAGCAGGTTCCCTACACCAGGTCGCACAGGTAGGTGTCCAGGCGAGACTTGAATATCTCCAGAGAAGGAGACTCCACAACCTCCCTGGGCAGCCTGTTCCAGTGCTCCGTCACCCTCACCGTAAAGAAGTTCTTACGCACATTCGTGCGAAACTTCCTATGCTGTAGCTTATGTCCGTTTCCCCTCATCCTGTCTCCACGTACCACTGAAAAGAGACTGGCCTCACTGCTATGGCCGCCACACCTCAGATATTTATAAACCTGGATCAGGTCCCCTCTCAGTCGTCTTTTCTCAAGACTAAACAGACCCAGTTCACTTAGCCTTTCTTCATAGGGGAGATGCTCCAGGCCCTTCACCATCTTTGTGGCCCTCCGCTGGACTCTTTCCAAGAGATCCCTGTCTTTTTTGTACTGGGGAGCCCAGAACTGGACACAGTACTCCAGATGAGGCCTTACCAGGGCAGAGTAGAGTGGGAGGATCACCTCCCTTGACCTGTTGGACACGCTCTTCTTAATGCACCCCAGAATGCCATTGGCCTTTTTGGCCACGAGGGCACACTGCTGGCTCATGGCCAACCTGTCGTCCACCAGGACGCCCAGGTCCCTCTCTGCAGAGCTCCTCTCCAGCAGCTCATCCCCCAGCCTGTATTGGTGCATGCAATTATTCCTCCCTAGGTGTAAGACCCTACACTTGCTTTTGTTGAACTTCATCCGGTTTCTTAGTGCCCAGCTCTCCAGCCTGTCCAGGTCTCGCTGAATGGCAGCACAGCCTTCAGGCGTGTCAGCCAATCCTCCCAACTTCGTATCATCAGCAAACTTGCTGAGGGTGGCCACTATCCCCTCATCAAAGTCATTGATGAAGATGTTGAACAAGACCGGACCCAGCACAGACCCCTGGGGGACACCACTGGTCACAGGTCTCCAGCCAGACTCTGCACACCAACGACGACCCTCTGCGCTCTGCCACTCAGCCAGTTCTCAACCCGCCTCACTGTCCACTCGTCTATCCCACACTTCCTCAGCTTTGTTATAAGGATGTCATGGGAGACAGTATCAAATGCCTTTCTAAAATCAAGGTAGATTACATCTACCACTCTTCCTTCATCCACCCAGCATGTGACAGCATCATAGAAGGCCACCAAGTTGGTCGAGCACGACCTCCCTTGGTGAACCCATGCTGACTACTCCTGATAACCTCCTTTTCTCCCAGTTGTCTGGAGATGGTACCCAGCACAAGCTGTTCCATCACCTTTCCAGGGACAGAGGTGAGGCTGACAGGCCTATAATTACCCGGATCTTCCTTCTTGCCCTTCTTGAAGACAGGAGTGACATTGGCTATCCTCCAGTCTTCAGGGACCTCCCCTGTTATCCAAGACCTCTCAAAAATGATGGAGAGCGGTTCGGCAATGACCTCCGCCAGCTCCCTCAGCACACGTGGATGCACCCCAGCAGGTCCCATGGACTTGTGGACCTTAGTACTGCCTAGGCGCTCACGCACGTCCTCTTTCCTGACTAAAGGGAAGTCTCCCGTTCCCCAGACCCTCTCACTAACCTCCAGGGTGTGGGATTCCTGCGGGAGAGCCTTTTCACTGAAGATGGAAGTAAAGAAGGCATTCAGTATCTCTGCCTTCTCAGCATCTCCCGTTACCAGAACCCCCCCCTCACTTAGTAAGGGGCCCACATTCTCTCTAGTTTTCCTTTTGCTGTTAACACACTTGAAGAAGCCTTTTTTATTATCCTTTATCACTTTAGCTAGATTCAATTCCAGACGGGCTTTAGCCTTCCTCGTTGCATCCCTGCAGGCCCTGACTACATTCCTATATTCTTCCCAAGTGATCAGACCCTTTTTCCACATTTCATGGACCTTCTTCTTTCCTTTGAGCTTGCGCACGAGCTCCTTGCTCATCCACACAGGTCTCTTGCCACCTTTTCCTGATTTCTTGCTCACAGGGACGCACCGATCCTGAGCTTGGAAGAAGAGCTGTTTAAATGCTGACCAGCTCTCAGAGGCCCCCTTACCTTCTAACACCTGAGCCCACGGGATAGCTCCAAGTAGGTCCCGGAAGAAATCAAAGTTGGCTCTCCTAAAGTCCAGGGTAGCAATCCTACTTATTGCTTTGCTTCTTCCACTCAGGATCTTGAACTCTACCATCTCACGATCACTACAACCCAAACTGCCCCCAACCTTTACTTCCTTAACAAGTCCATCCCTGTTGGTGAGAATAAGAGAAATTATAGATCAAAATAAGAAATGGGAAATAAAATGCTGTAAATAACTGCACACAATATACTTGCATTAGTAACCATTTAAATACAATTATTCCTATTGTTTATATCACATCCCATATGTTAGTACTATATAAAATGAGATTCTATTATATTCCTGAACTGAAAAGCTCACATTTTAGTGAAAACAAACAAACAAAAGCAATCTGCAATGCAAAGCAAATAACGACAGTGAAAACTAATTAATTAACTTTCTAAGTAAGTTTCAGTTAGTAGGGAGAGGTAACACATTTGTGAGGCAGTATTAAATAGCAGACAGTGGAACAGTTGTGGTTTTAGGCGTGTGACTCCAGCAAGGCCTGAAAAAGAAACCATGGACTTGAGGCTAAAGACAGCTCACAAACAGATCTCCTTGTTTAAATTAATTAAGGTAATCACTTACTAAATTTGAACGTAAAAGCACCTTTGGAGAAGAAGGGAATCTCAGCAACAAGGAAGATGATTAGTTGCTTTAGGATAAGCTCAACAGATAACCAATTAATTATTATTATTCCAACTATTGAATCTATTGAATACATCATTTGCATCCAGTAATGCTAAGAAAATTGTTTTCTACACTCATCTTCATTGTATGAATGAGGTAAGAGATGAAGCTGTATTCTAATAAATATGCAGTTTTGTCTTTATCCACATATTTGAATAAATTCATTCAGTCATAGGGTTATTCCATTTTCTCTAAGGAGCTTTCCTGTGGACATCTGATGCATTGAATAAAGTTTGTTTCACCCAGGAAATCATATGTATATGGGTGAGGTATTCTTCACGACAGGGAGCATGCATGGTAGTGGTTTTGCTTCTATTTCTTGGCTAATGCCTGGTTTATATGGTAAACCGTGGTCTGAAAGAAGTTTCTGATGATGATAGTGGCAAGAAACAGCAGGTTATTAGGAGGCAGGGATAGAGATTGCTGGAAAAATCATTTCACTGTTTGATCTACTGCCAGGAGAAATTATAATTTGAATAGGTTCGACATCCAGTTAACTTTCCTGCTGTTTCATATCAATGTAAAAATCAAACGAATTACATTCTTGTTAACAGACTTGCCTAAAACAGATTGGTTCAAAATATCAGATATCTATACATCACAATCCACCCAAAATAGATCTCAGGTTTTATTTTATTGCAGTTTTTCAAGGAACTTTTTAAAGGAGATACAAGTATCCATTTCCTTTGATACAGAGGGTGTTTTTTTTTCCCTCTAGTTTTGCTCTCTTAAAAAGAATGAATAGATTTTTGGAACAAAAGAAATCTGGGCAGTAGGTCCGCCACAATAAAGGAAGAAGGGAAAGGAAGATATTGCAGAGCATAATAAACGTGACAATGAGCTTTCCGGAAATCTCAGCATCTCTTTTAAACCCACACAGTCATAGAAGCAGAGTTCAGGAGGATTCCAATGGGACTTGTGTCTGTACAAGGATAATGAGACCAGAGATGTCTCTGAATAAGAAACAGCTGAACTTTAAGATAATTACCTGAAACCAGAGCCTCTAAAAGTAAAATGAGGCTTTTCCTTTTGAAGTTTTAAAAGAATTCTAAAACTAATCCTTATCTGTCAACTTAAGCAGTGTTCTACTTATTTTATCTTGAACCTTTGTTATCGGTAAACCAAACAAAAACCACTTTTGGTCAGTGTTGCCCAGTGACTAAACTTGACTTTACATAAAATCATAGAATGGCTTGGGTTGGAAGAGACCCCAAGGATCATCGAGTTCCAAACCCGCTGCCACAGACAGGGACACCAGCTTCCAAATCTGGTACTAGAACAGATTGCCCAGGGCCTGATCCAACCTGGTCTTGAACACCTCCAGGAACAGAGCATCCACAGCCTCCCTAGGCAAACATTTTTAAGCATAGGTTTTTGAAGTCTACTTTCAGATTTCCAAATTTAATTGATACCCCCTTCAGAAAACTGGAGGAAAAATGATTCCCTGCAAGACAAACCTTAAGGTGACAAGGAATCCTCCTTGTTTGAGAACGCTGCTTGAGAACAAAGAGTGATAAGGAGTTGCATTATAGTTCTACATTTTAATTATTGAAGATAACATAAAAAAGTCTGTTTTCCTCAGTTCAATGGGGAAAAATATTAATTACAATCTACGGCATTCTAACATACTATATAAAACACAAAGGATTCCGTAGCCATAACATGGGAGGCTGAAGGAGACAATGTTCCCCAGGGCTGTGGCTTTGGGGAGGCTGGAGAATGCCAGGAAAGTTGTGCAAAGGACTTTACAGCCTTTGTGAATGCACACACTCAAGAGCAAATGCCCTGACTGGCTCAGAAATCAACTTCAGCTTGTACTGAGTCCCTGGTTTTACAAACCTGGGTTCCACACCTCAGACAAGAGGCATGCATAGATATTTCCAAATATCCACCTGCAATTTAACATTCTTATGTTAGGCTTTAACAAGTACATGTAGTTTTGAGAACACTGTCCAGAGTGGCTTTTCTAAAATATAAGTTTTCATTATTTTCAGTATTTAGTATGGTTTTACTAAAGACAAGCAAAAAAAATTAGCTTTTAAGAGTTGTTTCCTTCTCTCCCTCCTCCCTCCCAGCGCTAGAGAAATTTGCAAAGGGAAATTTGCCTAAAACAGAGAGGCAGAAGTCCTGGCTGTGTGACTGACAATACGATCAGGCCTTCGGCTTTACACAGCGTGCCAGCATCGGCAGCATTAGATCACTGATGCAGGTCATTTTCTGAGAGACAAATAGCATTGTCACCAGAGTGTGCATTAGACAACTGCTGGGTACATTTCTTTCAATAACTTCAGCTGTAGCCTTATCTCAAATCTTAATTTTAAAATCCAGAGCTGTCGTTTGTCTGCAAGGTGTTTAGGCTTGCTTTAAAACCATTACACTTCAATGCTAACCTGCTGGTGCTAAGAAGCATTTCCAGTGAATGTTTTATTCAGAGATACTTAAGAGAGAGTTTTGTCAGACGTGCTTCCTGTCATCCTTTATTACATTAGATCTTTTGATATTTGAGCAGAAGACATAGAAATAAAAATGAAGGTCAGTGAAATGGGAGGAATATGAAATTTCTTTCACTATTCCCGTTTTCACATTGTCCATCAAAACTCAGCTTGAAAATGTCAGGTAACGTGAGCTTCATTTTCATTTTAGTTGCTTAACTGTATCACGCTGTAATAACTTAATGGCTATGCAGAAGATTTATCATGAGGAACAGGGATTACGGTCAGAAAAGTCTCCTAGATTACTGTTCTCTATACAGGGGATTCAGTGCTAATTATACAGATTATGTGATTTGGTATTTTCAAAGGAATGTCCCTACATATTAGAGTACAAAAGCAAATATTTAAAGCCTTAGAGTTAGTATGAGCATCTTAATTTCTGAGACTGCAATAGTGAGCTGTAAACCTCAAGCAAACAGGCAGCCTTTCTCCAGCTATTCAGTGCTTACACTCCTAGTCATGAGAAGAAATAAAAAATAAGATGTATTTAAGTGTTTCCAAGCTTTAAAAAGGCTTCACTTAAAAAATTAAGAACATTTTCACATCTAAACATGTTCACATCTGAATTAATATGATGGTTGGATTTCCATTCATATCTAAAAATTCTGATCATTAAATTTTCCATCGCTTCAAGCAATATCCTCACTAAAGCAGACTCAGATTTTTAGCTATAGCCCAAAAATATGAAAGGAGCACTGATCAACAACTATTGCAATTATGTAGTGAAATGCTATATTAGATTCTAAATCTCTACTCTTATGTCTCTCAGCATCTTCATTACAAAAACTATCCATCTTAAAGAGCCATTTCATCAGAACAGGTCATTTCTCTCCCCACCACAGACAAGATGTAGCAGTTGATACAAAGCAGCCGTGCCTGCAGTGGCTGCTGTAGCTTAATTGTCATTTAGGAGAATTTGAGAGAGATTTTATCTCGACTGCTTTCTCTCATTTCTATGCTGAAAGGGAAGCATGATAGATAGCAAAGCACAAAACAGAGAGGCTTGTAGGCAGGAGTGTCAGAAGTCAGAGTTGTTAGTTTACGGATTGTGGTCTGCTTATTTTTTACATTGCTCTTTTCCTACTGCAGAGTAAGGACTCTAAAGGCCTTATTTATTTTGAAAATCGTGGTATTCATATTAAAATGCTTGAGAACATGAAAATCTTCACCTGGGCATAGCCGAGTTCCTTACTATTTTTTGTGAAGTTTAGCTCCTACCACAGAGCCAACAAAATGAGAAGACAATATCATACTCCTAAAGCAATGTCTTATAGGACTGCTAGGCAGACATGCTGGACATGGTGATGGGACAGAGGTAGCAACGACAATTTTAAAGGCAACAATGGAAAACGTAGTCAAATGTGAGTTGAAAAGCATAGGCTCTCTTTGACTTTGCTACTGCTAATTTCAGTTATTATGAGATACAATACCATATACAGGGAATATAAAATTCTCATCTGGAATTTAAGATACCAGAAGGATCACTGGCTCTTCTAATGGATCATATGTTAAAATAGGAAAAGTCATATGCTACATTTGCAACACTGGTGTGCTGCATCTTCTTATAATCCAAGACCTGCCACTGCTAAATCTGATCTGCAGCATTGAACTATTTATCAGTTGAGCAGCACCACCTTTACAGCTATGCATTGCCCAGGCCAGTTACATGCACGGGAGCCAAAAAACCAGGCATCAGCAGGACTTCCAGAGAGCTTTCGTAAATCAGCCTTTACTTAGAAGGCAGACTACATTTCTCACATTCACAGTCTGTGGCCCTCTGTTTGTTGCTGACAGGGAGCTGCTGTACATCCCTGTAGGAAGCTGCAGATGTTCCTTAGCTAACTGGCCTTCCAGCAGGCAACAGAAGGTCATAGTAAAAAGCTATATTTCTTAGGACAGTATCTGACATGTCAGTCTAGGCTCTGTTCAAAAGATGCTTTCAAAAATAACTGCTATCAAAACGGGCCTGATAACATAGTAGGAAATTATCGTGGAATCATTTCAGAAGTATTTAACACTATTCTGGTGCACTTAAGGAGGAGACTAAGCAACACAGAGCTTGCAAACATCAAAGGACTCATCCCAGTAGAGAAGAAACAGAGGTGGTAGCACGCCTGCAGCACAAGAAGATCAAGATGCAACTCATTTATAGATTTAAATGTCAAAACTGTAACTGGAAACTGTATCTATACAGGCACATGATCTCAGAGCAAGGAGAACCAGCAGTGGGAAGGAAGAATCTCTCCTCAGTTAACCTCTGACAACACTGGTTGTATAAATACTATTTATTCTGGGAGGCCCAGACAGGTCGCAGTGATTCTCACAAAAACTAGAGGAAAGAGAGCCACAGTCTTGGGCAAAACCTCTTTCACTAGTGGGAAGCACTGCACTCAAGCTCTGTGTCCCTCTGGCAGACCTCAGCAATTAGATACCTGAGCTAGTTTTGCTCCCTGAAGGTCTTTTCCTGTACACTGAGATGCAAACAGCTGCACTTTTCAGGCAAACCCTCAGGCAAAGTCTTTGCTGTAACATTCAATTGAAGATTCAGCTGTTAGGGACAGAAGAAAAAGTACTGCAGGTGACTTTATCAGGCACCTACTGCAAACCAAAAAGCTCCTCCCAGATGTGATTCCTGTAATTAAACATCCTGTTTAGACAGAATGCAGAACAGAAAAATGGGCTGCACGCTCAATTCTGCCTTGCTGAGAGTACTTCTGCAATCACTTTGCTCTTGCTCATCAAGTCATTGAATTGCTTAATATCCGCTGGCCATCAGAGAGCAGAAAGCATACAGTGAGGCTGCATACAATCGCAAATAATATAAACACCTCACTGAGTGCCTCTAGTACCACGCGCTGCCCTTTAAAGCCTAGGATTTTCCCAGGCTGTGAAACCCCCTGAAAAAATGTACTCTGCCACTTCGGATAGTGAACCGCTTTAGGGAAGTGTGCCAAAATGTAATGCTACCTGCATCCCCCGTGGTGCTACCCTATACCTACAGCAGCTACCGTCATTACTGATTTCTGAACTTTTAGCACAGTTGTCGTGCTAAAACTGCCAATCTGACCAGCCCATGAATTACAGACCAAGAGGAACTCCACATGCTCATCCCTAACGTGCTTACTTCCTTCTCTCTGAGTCGCACTGGAGCCCAGCAGGGCAGGGCAGAGCTGTAGCACCATGATGCACTGCTGCTGTGAGGTACCCTGCCTCATAGCGTATCGGAGGAGAGGGCATCATGAGCACTGCAAACAGGAGCAAGATACTGAGAAGCCTTCGCATCTCCCACTAAGTTCAATTGTATTTACACAGCCAAATTTTGTACAGAACTTGTAACAAAGGGACAGTAGCTCTGCTAATCAGAAGTATTTTTCCTGGGTAGAATGATATGATTGAAATAACAAATTACAGCATGTTGTTACAGTGTTGTGGTCTTGACAAAGTTGTACAGAAACAAAAAGTCAAAGTACTTAAAAACATTTTTTTCATTCCTTGGCATTTAATCTTAAATGTCAATAGTAAAGATATAACAAAATGAATTTAATAGGTTGTGCAGGCACTGGAGATGACACCAAATGGAGAAGAAAGGCAGAGCTGAAATGCCCTGCTATATTGCTTTTCTGCAGGTATCAGATAAAGTTACAGCTAAACAACTTCTAAAAGTCACTGAAAAAGTAACTTCATTTCTGTGCACAGGTTTTCAAAGATATAAAGGAGATCAGTACACACATCTCTAAACATCCATCTGCACTTCATTTTACCCTGGGTGAAGTGGGATTTATGGGGCAGAGAGCACTAGGAGAGATCTCGTACCCACCAGCCCAGCTGCATCCGCAGCCTCTCCATGCCTCTGGTGCTGGATAGTTTGGGTTTTGTGTGGATGCAGGAGCATGGTGGTGTCTTTGCCACACCTGGGTCTCAGCCCTGCCCTCATGGTGCCGCCACACACAGCCAGCCTCCATCTCAGCAGCAAGCAGTGTGTCCAGTGAGCAGGGGAAGCAACATGCTTCTCTCCCGCTGAAGCTGCATCATCGTGTGGAAAAGGTCCAGGATGATAGGGAACAATAGTTTTACCCAGTAGTGAAAATACAGTAGAAATAATTTAGTTGTTCTAGTACATATTCTTTGGACTGGCTTCCTATAGGGACTGTATAATTCATAATCCATCCTATGGAAGATCTCCCGTTCCCTCTGAAGGCAGTTATTAAACAGAAGATGCCTAGGGGCACTGTTTAGGTGATAGAGGCCTAATTTATGAGTGGCGTTTAAGGCTTCAGATGTCAGCTGTAATAAAGACAGCACTCTGCTGTCTCTCTCTCCCTCTAGAATTTAAGATGCTGGAGTGAGCTGAAATTTAAGTTCTTAGGTGTCTCCAGAGGTGTACAGGGGGAGGCAGATGCCTCAGAATGCAAAATCTTGTATTGCAGTCTCTGGCTTGTGATCCAAAGCAAACTTTTTTGTCCTCCATTTTCTTGTATCTACAGGGCTGGCTGACAAATTACCTACCTCTCAGTTCAATATATCTACTTTTAGAAACTTGCAGTTTTGTTCTTGTCACTGCTGGTTTCATCATTCCTCAAATTAAAAGATGATATGTCTAAAATTTTAGTTACTTGACCAAGGCAACCGAGAAACCATTTTTCACATGTGATACAATCTGATGGTTTTTCTTCCATATGTGTCAGATATGGCCAAAATTTAAAGGTTGGTTCTTGCTAGCCAAGATAATAATCTGGTATTGTGTGCATCAAAAAATCCTTCCAGTAGTTCCAAAACAGAAGATAGGGCACCTAAAGAATGCTTGTATATTTTGATTGTTCTTATCAATAAAATGCTGAAAACCTTATCTCCTCCCAACATCTTAAATTAGATAGCCTACTCTCATATAGCTTGTCAGATCAGTCTTAAAAACAGTTTGTGCTTTTTGGAAGATTTTTGCCCATGGCAAAGCAGTCTTCTTACATATGTTTTTCATACAAGTTGTCATTCTGAAATACCTAAAAATTATTATGCAAGATTGAATTTTCTGCTCTGCTTTTCTACATGGCAAGGACTATTTCTAGTACTTTACCAAAAAGACAACATATCACCACATTAAAATTGCTTTTATTGTCATAAGTTCAGTGCACTAACTTCAAGTCACCACCATTTTGTCTGGCTGCACTGGAATGTGGTGAGATGGAATGAATGCAGTCCTTGCAACATAAAGTGTTTATAACAAAGAAATTAGAGCAGGAAGATGACTGAGATAACTGGCTTTCCCCGACTTTTATTTTTTTTAGATCTTTGTACCTCAACATTCTGGATGCTTTCTGATAGTGACTACATTGCGTGTCTACACTGCTCCCAGGGGGTAACTTTTTCCTTAAGTGAGTTGAATGGTTTCCCAAAAGCCAAGAACCAGAAGGTGAACCATTCTGCCACTTTGTTACCTAGCAAAGGCCCATTTCCATCAGCTTTAGTCTGAAGACAAGTGTCAGCAGAAGGGAGACTCAGGCGTGAAACCAGTGGAAAACTACTGACACTAATCAGAAACCTCGGTGATCTATCCTTCCTTACTTTTACCACTAATTATTATATAACTTCATTTAGATGCAGGAAGTTATTTTTAAAAGTTTCCTGGGAGATCTCAAAACCCAAAGTGTTTTATAAAGGTAATAAATGACTTAATCACAACCTTGGACATAAATCATTTATGACACCAAGTGCTTTCATTACCTTAGATGCACTATAGAGAAAAAATCATTGGCAAACCAAAAGCAAGCCCAAATCTAACCTGAGGAATGTCGTGACTTAGATTAGAGGAACAGAAAAAAATAATGCATACTGGCTCTTAGCAACCTAGAGGTGGACACTTTAGCCAGAGTGAAAGCATACCAATTTTCATCACTCTCAAAACATTCGGGTGGAACGTGTAAATACGTTTGGCCTGATGACAGAAGGTCAACCCCACATGCAAGAAGTGCAGGGACCTGATGAGAGTGATTGATAGGCTATCTTCAAAACTGTGCCCTGGGATTTCATTTTGCCACAGTATTATATAACCCCTGACAAGCGATGAGCAGCCTACCCCTCGTTACACCATCTGGAGGAAAAAACAACAGCAAAAAAGCCCTGAATACACTTTTTGCTTTGGCAAAGGCACATGTGGGAGAATTGCCTACCTGAGCCAAGAGCTGTCTTCTGCTTCTAAAAAGAATCTGGCTGATTCAGAGGCTTGTGACAGCCCCTCACAATGTTTTCATTTTATGTCAAAATCAGAAAATCACATCAATCTTTCAAATAGTGCCACACTCTCAAACACTACACTATTCATGCCCTTTAAAACTGCTATATGCACGAACAAGTTTCCTGTTAAAATCCAATTATATTTCCCATTCATGTTCTGATGTGATCTCAGGAGAGTCTAAAGATACAAAGAATCATTAGGTCTTGTGAAAACAAATGAAAAAATGAAAAAAGATGAGTTTTTTTCAAGTCTCAATAAGTACTTGAATTGATTTCCAAAACATCCCAGCCACTGCTAAAATTTAAACCTAAATATTTAATAAGCAAGCAAAGGCTTTTTGTTTCATTACTCATCTTCAACTGATAAAGAACTAATTGATTGATGTTATCCTGGTGGAACAAAAGCTTGGGGACACTGCGATAGTCCCAGGGGCATACTGGGTAGCCCTGAGCCCTTGGTTGATCAGCTGAGGCAGGAGCACAGCCCCAGAATGGGGCTACCCTACTCTTCCCCAGTCTCATGCCTGCAATGTCTGTTAGCTGTGCTGATCCAGATTTTTGCACAGCTGTGAGGCAGAGAACCATCTTCCGGCTTTTTCTAACGCAGTACTGCTCAGACAATGGAGCACACCCTTCCAGCTGAGCCACACACAGCTGAGGAGGGGCAAAGCAACACCGTTGCCTCCCCTTGCCCACATAGAGACTTTTGTTCCCCCTCACCAAGAGGAGGGAACCAGGACCTGTCAAGGGGCTGCCCTGTGGGCAGGTGGGCTGCCTAAACTGCCTGCCCTCGTCTACATCATCATGTGAATGAATTTATGCAACCCTTTTTCTGCAGGAGGCATGGATGGAAAGGGGTAGGGAGGGAGGGAAGATGATGAGGAATAAGAGTTTAAAAAAATGAATAAATAAATCTGAAAAAAAGATCTTCTCGGAAAGCTATTTGACATATATTTGATCCGGGCAGTGCACAGAGGGGAGGGGGGGGGAAGAATCGGAATGGAATTATTTTCCCAGATTCATGTGTGTTTTTCACAGAACAAATTAATGCCTCATTGAAAAGGTGATTTGCAGTTGGCATTTAAGGCAGCCTTGCTGCCTGGCTCTGGAATTATTCCCATTGTTGTTCACACAAAGAGAAAATAAACTCAACCACTTGGCTTCCTTTTCCCTGAAATGTATGTCTAAGATCACAGCTTAGAAAGGAAACTAAAATGGCAGATGGCAACATCTTTGTGAAGTATGTGCACACTGAGGTATACAGGCTGGCAAATTAATTTGTTCAAAGAAAAGGAAGAGAAAGCGAGGACTTTTCTTAGTGTGAAAGAATGATAATAACTTGAAGCTGTCTTTAGAATGTCTTGGGTAGCTCTTAGTTGTGTTGTTACCACACAGTCAAAAGAAAACGAAGAAATTATATACGTGTCTTTGCTGCGAGGCATTACTCTTCATTGCATTGGTAGCAAGAAAGGTTTATAGAGAATACTGTGAAGCTTTGTGTATTTAGGTTGTCTGTCTTCCCCTCATCTTGAGCCACACTGTGTGGGGGACCCCAGAGTGGGCATCAGACAGGGACAGGGCAAGCACCCCCTGCTCTCCAGCAGATCTTACTGTGCGGGAGCTCCAGGATATCAATCCTTTCCTTCCTAGCAGCACAGCAATAGGTCCTGATGCATGCATCAGTCCTCCCATTTCCTTCTCCCCCCACAGGAGAAGGTCTGAGTCAGAGGTCACCTTCCTGCCTGGCACCAGAGCAATCATGGGCTGTGTCACCTGACAGACTGCACCACAAAGCGTTCGATCACACAGCAAAGCTCTGCTTCTCCCATGGCCCAAGTGATCCCACAACAGTTGACCCGACAGCTGCTTTACTGCATTTCATGTAATTTTAGCTTCATGCTGCTTTTGATATCCAAAAAAGCTGAGACATAAATGGAACTACAGATTACAGAGTTCTTTAAAATCTCTTTTGTTCAAGAGATCTCTCAGATTAAAATAATACTGAAAGGAGATTGCCAAAAGCAAGAGAAGGGTTTAGGATGTTGACAGAGACCTGCACAGAGTTTAAACGTGCTCAGAAGAATCCCTGCTGTTCCCAGCCATGCTATGAAACAAACACTTTCCTCCAGGGAAGGTCTGAGGTCAGGTTATTGATACAGCAATCTCTTCTGATTCCACCCAGAGACTAAGCACCCCCAAAGTTTGGAAAATGATCAAAAGGAGGGTTTGATCTTCTGTTCCTGCTGTAAGAGTCTCCCAGAAGAATGTCTCTCTGTGAAATAGCTCTATTTAATTCCTACAGCCCTGAGGTGTCTGTCAAGATTTGGACCCTAAAGTTGCTTGGCAGATTTTATTACTGTGTTACCTGCTTCCTTGGGGTATACAGCTGCTCAGAGAGCTTGTGTTTATGAAGCTCTTGGAGGCCACAGATGGAAAGCAAGGAAAAGCAATCTATATTTTACACTGTGTGTCCATGTACCCTCTTTTCTTCTTAAGGCTTGGCCTTGAATACATGGGTAAGTGAGGTATGATATGATTCCCCTTGGGCACAATGAAAGAACATATTTATTGTTTATTGCTTCACAAAGCTGATTTCTATCAGTAGTGCATTACATTTATATCAAAGCAGAAGCCAACACATCCCAAAGAAAAGTGGGTGGTGGAAAGAGAATTGTGCCTGCTGAGCTGCATGAGAATGAGGGCTGATGGCTGCACTGTCTGCCAGGGATGCTAACAACGCAATGCACTACGGCACAACAGCAGAAAGCCCCGAGCAGTGCTGCACGCACATCTCTGCACGATCTCTGGAGCAGCACTGTAATCACATGCTTTACCTGTGCCACAGCAGAGTCTAGGTAAGCACCAAGCTGGGAGGAGGAAGGCTGCTTTCCCTGCTTTTCAGCCCTGAATATGCTTCAGGCCTTATTTTATATAACACTGCTTTGCATGTGTTTTGAGAAATTCTTCCATATAGACAAATCTACATTTACACCTACATTGACTCACGAGGGACCATGAAGCTACAGGAGAGTCTCCAGTTATTCTGAGAAGTTGCAATTGCGATGGTTACGCTTCCATAGTCACAATAGGAAAAAGAGAAAGCAAGGCATGCTGGCAGTATAATGAGCCCACAGAAATGGGCCCTGTTGCATTTACAGAAAGACAAATGCACACGCACACACATTTGGAAAAAGTTTGCTTGGCTATTTTCTTGGTTACTAGTCCTGCAATTACCCCTAATTAGGGCTCATGGACAAAGGATGTAAGAAAGCAGAGCTAATATTGCTGACTACTCACACTACTCTTTCAGGATTTGAAATTTATGCTCCCCAGTGAAAATTCTGAAAGTATATATGAAGGACATCTCTAATAGCATAATGATAAAAGTGAGTTGAAAGAGGAATTCAGATTTACTCTTTACTAGAATGCAGTTCTTCCAGCATCCTTATGAGATCCCCCAGATGATCAGCCGTATTCTGTCCACTCAGGAGGCAGAGTTATTAACTGAGATATTGCCACAAACAGTTCATCAATGGCAATTTCTGAGAAAACTTCAATTTTTGCCTACAGTAACAGAGCTCAGGTTAAACTCTGATCTGGTCACAAACAGAAAAGCTGTTGACTAGCTCTTTCTCTGTTAAATGATCCATGTGTACTAGCTGAAAGAGCCTGACATTACCATGCTCTCAAATGATAATAGTTTTGCAAAAACATCTTTCTTGCAGCTGAATTTGTTCTTGTTTAGTCCACAGTAAAAGTAGGCATTCATTTATTTTTTAAGTTTGAGCAAAACCTCATCTACCATTTAGTTATACACACTGATATACAGCATGAAAAGAAATACACCTGCAGCCCTTGCACACTCAGTTGTGTACAGCCAGCAGACACAGGTCAGGCCCATCTGAGCCAAGCTGCCCCAAGGGTGTGCAGAGCTCCTGCACCAACCAGTGGCCACACTGGATCCTCCGGGGCTCCACTTGTTCATGGCCAAGCCAACAAAATGTTATTCCTTTCCTTTCAGTGCAAAGAGGGGGCAAATCCCACTTTTCCCAGGGATCCTTCTCTGTAAAGTAACCTGCATGGCTGGAGGTCAGCTGGAGGGGGGGCACAGGCCTTAAGGCCTCATGGCCAAGCTGTAACCACAGTTGTTTGACAGGTTTAAGGCTATACTATCAGAAAACCATGCCAATAACTCAAGGAATCTCAATCACGACTAACCTACCCAACTGCCAAAAAAAAAAGTGTATAGCTAGGAAATATTTTTCATGTATTGGAGAATAAGACATAAAGCTGAAGTAAGCCCCATATTTTCCAGGTTGGTGACAAAACTCATTTCTAGATATACTTTTTATGCTACAGTTGCATAGGAGACAGGTGCAATTTTGAAACAACAGCTTGCCCTGAATGCATGAAAACTACTTCTCAAAGGTAATTAGAAGCTTCAGCTTGACTTATATGTTGCTCACAGTGAGAAATACTTCACAATGCTACTTTTCATTAATTAGTGTAATGCAAAGATGAAAAAAACTGAGCTACATCTTCCTGGATGAACAGAGCAGGGCTCTGTGATGTCTTGGACACAGAACATATTTCCAGGGAAATGAGAAAACAGGGCTTGTCTGGCCACTGAGTCACCACATCCAACACATCTGACAACATGTAATGTTTTTTCTTAAGCACAAAAAGTTGGAGTGACCTATTTTGTGATCATCACTTGTTACAAAAAGTTTCAGTCTTGCTGTGGAAAAAGTGAATTCAAGCAATTCTTTAGCTTTTTAAAAAAATCTTTCTGATTTTAAGCCACTCTGTTTTGGGGCTTATCAGTACACTGGCCAACCTTTCTGGGGAAACCAAGCTACCATCTCATAGACTGCTCCGATTGTGAGATGATGAAACAGCTAGAAGGCATCTTTCTTGAAGAGCAACATATGATTTTTGAATCTGCAGTTTGCAGAGTTTGGCCACTAAGGCTTTGCACTGAGGAGTGGACTTGCCCACTGAAACTCTGGCCTCTGTAGAAATTAAAAATGCCTTATATATCAGTTGAAAGAAACGTATTTACACTCATGTTACACCTTTTAATATATTCAAAAGAAATATTGACATAATGTTCATAATCTCCAGAAATCAGACTACTCATAAAATAATTAAGCATCCAGTCCAGGAATAGCTGCCGTTTACAAGCTCTCTTCTCAAGAATTATCTGGGTAGTTTAGATGCGAGACATTTTTCAAGGGGATGTACTTAACCTCATCATTCACAGATAAAAGATACAACAATTACAATAAATATAGTTATTGTACACACACAACCAAGATAGAGAAGAAACCCTTCAATAAATATCTGTCAATAGGAGCTATGCTCTAAGATCATAAATATTTATTTATGCACCAATAATCAATTTGTTCCCAATTTGATCAGGTTAAAAAGCAAAGTTCCCCAAGCATCACAACAGATACCTGAGTGGGTAGGTTCAAAACTCTTTTAGAATTTTTCCAAAAGTTTTAATTGTTTGTATTTTTCCTCCAATGCTCCCCTGATAGCAGATGAGTTATGGGAAGCAGATTCATTATCCAGTTCAATGAGTTATCATCACCAAAGACAAAGTGTGATTTCAGGTGTTCCAGTTTCCACATAATTGTTACTCCTCCTGTTCACGACAAAGATTAATTGGGATTGGCAGTGCTGCTAGGGTAGGCACCTGTATGATCAGGGCCATTGTCATCTATTCTTAGTGCTACAACCCAGACCACCACATCACAGGCATCAATAAGAAAACAAAGGAAATGAAATAGTGAAATTTAAGAAGGTTAAGACAAAAACAGCAGCGTATTTAATTTCAAACACATTACTTGAAGATAATTTAACTTACCAACTGGTAATAAATTATGTAAAATTGTTTCTTGAGTAATATTTTGTTAAAGCTGTTCTAAAGGTCTTCCCCTTCAGGAAAAAAAGAAAATAAGAACTCAGAGCCTCATTTCTTTGTGCTAAACTTTCATTAGATGCAAAATATTGTAACCTATTTGCTGGTACATGAGCTAAGGAACCTTGCTGTGAGATCTCACAATAGAGCACAGCACAATAGCTAAAGAGAATAATGGTTGTGGCTGTGGTAACCCAAAGTGATATATATTATTTGCATCAGTTTATAACCATACTGGGATGCAATTTATACATCACTGCTGTAACAGGACAATGATTGATGCAGTCACAAATGACCTATCACAACATGAAGTCGCAAAGTATTTTCTAAAACTGTTTCTAAAAAAGCATTCATGGGAAAAAATGCACATGACGTCTGACATCTGACATCTCTTGGGCAACTTCAAAAAAAAAGAAAAAAAGAAAAGAAAAAGATTTTCTCTCAAAATTGCTCTGCTCTTTAAGTTCAAGTCCTTTATTTCTTTTCTCTCCCTTTAGCCAGTGCTAAGAGTATTTGATAAAAATGCTGCTACTGCCTGCTGATTGGTACATCCCAAATTCCAGTATTATTTTGACTTGAGTAAAATCTAGCTTTTAACCATTCTGGATTAATATGAGACCGAGCATAACCAGTTTGCTAAAATTTAGAAACTTAGCCATCACACAACCAGTCCTCAGGATGTACCTGGTCCTTTCATCTCCTGATGACCTCAAGTCAGCTGTGCAATACTACATCTGTAGATCTGGAAGGAGGCTGTGGTGTTACAAACACACAATTACTGTGGTCAACAGGATTGTTTAAAAACAAACAAACAACAATAATAAACCACAGATTATTAATGGGGCTACTGAAAATGAGACTGTGGAGACTTGCTGAATGGGATTTAAAAAAATAATTAAAAATCTTCTGAAAACTAGACTTTAAAAAACCATACTTTTCTTAGCAAGCCAACTGCATGCTTTGCTTATATGTAAAGCCCAAACACAGACAGACAGTGCTCAGTTTGAGCAAGGTTGAATCTCAGCATATTACTACTTCATCAAGGAACATCAGCCGAGGAACAGCCCCTTATGCCAAGCTCACATTGCCTAACCAATAACTTACCACAATCCCTTCAGTCATGTTAAGTCTGACATCTGCATCAATCCAAATATTTCAAAATATTTTTTTCAAATGTTTTATCTCCTGTGATTGAAAACTGTTCTTTGCAGCTTAGTCATGGTGGAATTTTTTTACCCTTTTCCTTGTAAATTATTTGATTGAGAAAAAAAAATCCTTTCTTAAGAAAGAAAAATGCAAAGCAATGAAAATTCAGTTTAATCATCTTATTTAGGCTGTCTGAGCAGCTCTTGAAAAAAAACAGAAAATCCTGTTTTTATACACATATATATTGAATACATATTAAGTGGAAAATACAGAATAGTCACTCGTAAACAGACTTACTTTCATTTGGAATGTCTTATAGCTGGTAAAATACTCTGCAGCTTTAAAGTTTCAGTAGCATGGGCACATTTACTGGAGGTTTTAACTAGAACATGTATTTTCCCTATCAAAGACTCAGAAACTTTGAATAAAACTTGCTAATCCCCAGTTATACTTATTGTTACTGACGTTAAGAGTGGGTAGTAAGCGTTAGGACTTTAAAAATATTTCTCAAATTTATTTCCAGAGATCAATTCTTTATCTCAGTGATGGAAGATAGCATAAAACATCTGCAAATCAGCATTTATGCAAAAATAACTCTTAGTATGAAATCTGCCTTGGGCAAAGTACATGATCAATATTTCTGTGAGCAAGAAATTGTTCTCTTTGTACAAAGAGTATATCTTAACACACTGCCTGATTTTCAGAAAATACACGTTTTCATTGCCTTTGGTGGCAGAGAAGGAAAGCCAGCCTCTTTTCACATATGACAGTTTGGGCCCCCAGGTGGGAGGCACTGATTTTTGCAAAAAGCACGGACCTGAAATTAATTCTCTTACTTTCCTCCCTCTAGCCCAAAACTTTGGCTTCTATTGCAATATCTTTCCGCATACACTCTAGTAAGAAAGGTCTTCCTCTGCAGTACTGATTTGGTTTCCTGTCTATTTCACTGGGCACAGCAAAAGCATTTAGAGCATGTAAGAAATCTTCAAATGAAGTTGCCGGAAAAGATCTTGCAATCTCCTGTTACATACCTGTGCCATCTGTACAGAATTTTCTCAAGAAATTACTGTGAAAACATAGAGCCAAGATCATAACAGCATCCCCAGATTCCTTTGTGGACGTGTTTCAAATGTTCAGGGTAATTATCTTCTTGATAAGACTCAACAATAATCACGCTTGGGTATTTTAAGGATTTCTTAAATGGTGAAGACTTTTGAGTGTCTTGGCCTATATATACAGATGAAAGCCATAATTATAGGAAACTTGCAAAAATCTCTCTTTAGGGAAAATGAGTAGAGTTTGCTACATTTACGAAATATTTTAGCAGCTGCATTCCCTCCCATTTTCTGGGAAAGTAAATAGGTACATGTTGTCAGAGATGCACAGCATTATTTTGAGTCACACTGAGCCAGGGAGGTCCACAGGTGCTGAGATGAGCAGTATCAGCCTCCTGGGGCTTCTTGCCTGGCTCTGCCCTACAGCTCAGCACTGTGCCTGACCCAGCCACTACGTGTGCCACAGCTGTAGATATGATATGGTGTGAGTTACAGACACAGCACCATGCCAGGCTTCAAGAGCTGCAGTGCGTGCCATAGCCTTCCACCAGGACCTAGTTTCACCAATCCAATTGCATTCACATATGAAAACCAAGCTGGGCATTCTTGAAAGAAAACATCAACAACCTCTGAGAAGAAACGGCATTACTCTAAAATACAGGTCCCATCCTGCCATGGGTGCATGGTATTTGCTGGCCTGAAAATTGCCCACAAACAGCTAGCAAGATTCTCAGATGTGCTCATTACCTAGAGAATTATTCTCAATGTGCAGTCAGCCTGTAAAAGGTCTGTGCATACAAACAGTCTCCATCAGGTCAATTACTTGCAGAAGTTGCACAGTGCTTTTTCTGTGCTGTGACTGGGTGACTTGTCTGGCTTGCACAGCGTGAGCTGTGAATAGTGCAATTAAGTGCAAAACGTTGAGTCACAATATGGAAACATGACAGTAAGCATTTGCTTTTCATAATCATCTACCATAATAAAGTTTGAGACTTTGCTTACTAATAGCATGACAATTAGGCTGGGAAGGGGTCAGATTGAATTAAAACGTTTTTAAGGACAAAGATCTAGCAGCTCAACATTGCTGCTACCCTGCAAGACAGAAATAAGGAGGTGATGAGTCTCCTTGGCTGTGCCAGCATCCGCAAACACAACATAACCTGTCCCAACCAACAAAATCCAGAGCGATGAAAGCTTTCTGCTCTCCCTATGACAATCTACATCCTGCTACTGGGGCCTTCAAATACAGTGCAACACAGTTCAAGAACATAATGGAAAAATTGAGTTTTATTTTGTATTTGTACTATCTGCCGAGTTTGCCTGTGCTATTTTCTGCTAATCTGTTCCCCCCATAGCAAAAAGTTCAGTGAAAGCAGGAATGTGAACTTTAGTCTTCACCTCACAGCAGAGAAGAAATGGCAGAATGGGCCACTGCAGGAAAGAAAGGAGTTCTCCTCTTATTGTTTGGGTTTTTTCCACCCCTCACCTCTCAATTTCCTTAAAAGTAATTAAATCTAAAACTTCACTTGTCATGAAAATTAGAGCAGTTCACTTTTATCCACTTAGCCTGCACTTCACTGATAAATTACTCTGGGGATGTTGTGAACCACTCTAAACTGTTATTTTTCCAGAAAAGGGAAAGGAAAAAACCAGAATTTAACAGGAAAAAAAAAAAAATCAAACTTGTTTCAAGGGATAGCAGTGCAAGGACCAGGATGAGATGTTTGTTCTGGACAGCCATTATCTGTAGATCTCATAATCGATCAGAAACATTCCCTCGAATAGCAGGGAATGTTTCTTAGAAATGGTGTAAGGCTTTTGTTGCTTCTAATCATTTCTGAGCACATGAGACTGGAGATCACAGCCAGGACATTACTGAACTAAAAAGCTATTTTTTGTAATTTTGCAGTTTTTAAAGATGCTGTCGTTACAATTTCATTTTGCCTCAGCTACCTGGAGAGCACTCATGTTAACTAATGTATTTACTTTTATTAAAGATGTCTAAAAAATAGAGAATGCAATATGTAGTTTCCTAAACTAACGTGTACAGAATATTAGCTGCATTCAGGTTTCCCCATATACTTGAGTCCTTTAAATACACTGACCCATATAGATCACACTCCACATTTTAAAATCCGTTCTTGCTGATTTCTTTATTAATAGCCTTCTAGATCTTAGACTAATTGCTCTATTTTTGTTACGTTTCCCCAGTGGGGTTTACAGGGCAGGCAGTTATCAGGGATTCACAACGAAGCCTGAAAATAACCTAAAGGTCCAGCACGTTGCCCTTAGAACTGCATCCCAGTGCACGCAGTGGGTTCTCATGACAGGATACCTCTACTCTCCAAGCACTGAAATGGCAGCCACGTATATATTTTATCATGGCTATGTTTATTTACCGGGGTGCATGTGGAGGCTGAGTCATTGTATTCTGAGGCCTTATGGGACAATCAAAGGCCTCACCTAAAAAATACTATTCCCAAAAGTTAACTGCTACTGATTAATGGGAAAAGATCACAAATCCCAAAGGCTGTGGGAAGCAGTAAAGGAAACTGCAGATAACCACCGCCTTATTAAATTGCCTGGATTATAGGGCAAAACCTATTGGCACTGACAAAGATCTGCAGCAAGCTACAAACTCAAATTTTCCTATTTCGTGTAAGGGAGGAAGGGTCACTAAACAGCTGAAAGCAGATCTAATGAGGATCAGCAGGACAGCGCTAGCTATAAGGATCTATGAGCTTTTGTGGGAGTTATATTTAGTTTAAATTTAGCAAGTGTTGGATGTTTCTTTGTTGTTTTATACCTCAGTGTGAAACGGTGATACGAGATAACAGTCTGCTAACCTGTCTAGCTGGGGCTGCCAGTTCAAAACCCACAGTGCCCATCACCTGTCAGGGGACCCTGCTCCAGGAACCTGCAGGCCACACTTTTAGCTGCTTTTAGGGGAAGAAGGGAGACCATAAATACCCAACAGATGGAAAGCATACATGCCTTGATAAGCATCTTGATTTAACCCAAACAATGTGCCACAGCAGCATGGAAACAGAAAGCACGTTTCTTAGACAGAGATTCTGTCTTTTCCTTTGAATCCATGTATGTTTTATATTTCCAAAGTAAACATTTAATATTTCAAAGACTCATCTGAAAAGCTGTCTGCTGCTTGCTTCTACTACCCTTTAGCTCAGAGGTAATGTAACAATAAAAAACCAGCAACCTGGAGCCTGCGGGCACTCTTCACATACTGGCGAGTCTTGGAGAGCCAGCACTGATCCTGCGGGTACAGGGTAGCTTGTCTCATTTCCATGAAAAAACAATAAACAGACTCAATTCCCAGGAACCATGCAAGCTCTGGGGCTGGCTCATTCTCACACCACAGCAGGAGGACTGCCAGAGACAGAGGGGTGCACAGGGCTCTGCTTGCAGGCCAGCCAAGTAGCAAAGCTGATGGGCTGCCAGGATGGTTTGTCTGCATGGCATATATGCGGTGTCTTCTCATGAAAAGTAAAGCCTGGTTTGCAAGGAGAGGAGGAGAAAGCCAACAGGAATAACTGATTGTGTTAATTTATTTCTAGAGTTTTCTGGAGTCTCTTGGGGTGCTGATCTTTACATGGGTAAGATGACGTACAACTCTCCCTTTCTCCTTCGTCTTCTACTTTGCATTTGCCCATCAGTACAACTCTGTCTTATTTCCAAAAAAAATGCCATTGTTGGCTTGGGAAACATCACCAATATTTAGACTAAAAAGGATCTGAAGGTACTCATGTGCATAGTTGCCACAAATGCTATTAAGCCTAAAATAGCATACATTATTTATCATTAAGTAATTTTAAAATGTTCCATGGCATATTTTGAAAAACTGTAAAAGTCCAGAATAAAAAGCTAGGAAGAAAGTACTAAAAAACAGAAAATGATTTTTATATATGCTTTTAAAAGTACCTCAAAAGCCAACATGCTATGCATGCTTAATCTTTATTTATATATGTATATATTTATAATCTACGAGGCATTATCCATCTTAAAAGCATTACTTCATTTAGATTGCTGTATTCTAGCACCCTATCACACATTGTAGAACTCTCATAAAAGCTGAAAAGAACAGCCAAGAAATGCATTAAGAGACTTAGCTTATTAATGGCCAGTCCCATATAGACTCATTTTTCTTGCCATAGGCTTTTATGATCTAGCAATAGAAAATTTTTCTTCATCTTTTTCAGAAATAACAGAGAGTTCCAAGAAATGGAAGCTGTTGCTAGTAAAAGAAGAAAAGCTGAGTATCATCAGGGTTAATGACTCCTACTTGAGATCCATGAATGATTACAGAGTTACACTTCTATATCGAACTTTCCAGTGCCATTAGTAATATGCTGCCTGTCTGGGACATCGGTACCCTCATGGTGAGAAGACTATTTCTTCTTCACACCAAATAGAAGAGCTACAGGAACAATGGCTTCTAAGGTCTCATGCTTGTACGTTTTGACAGTAGTTTGCTGGGCAAGCGCTCTCTGGTACTTAAGTATAACTCGTCCTACTTCTTCCTACACTGGCCACAGACAGGTAAATAGCATATCAATAGCCAGAAAAAATGTCTCCTTTGGCAACATAAGAACTCGACCTATCAATCCACATTCCTTTGACTTTCTCATCAATGAACCTAATAAATGCGAGAAGAGTGTCCCTTTCTTGGTCATTCTTATCAGCACAACTCACAAAGAGTTTGATGCAAGGCAAGCAATTCGGGAAACATGGGGAGACGAAAACAATTTTAAAGGAATTAAGATTGCCACTCTATTTCTTCTTGGGAAAAATGCAGATCCTGTATTAAATCAGATGGTAGAGCAAGAAAGCCAAATTTTTCATGACATTATTGTAGAGGATTTTATTGACTCCTATCATAACCTCACTCTGAAAACATTAATGGGAATGAGGTGGGTAGCAACATATTGTTCAAAAGCAAAGTACGTTATGAAGACAGACAGTGATATTTTTGTAAATATGGATAATCTTATTTATAAGCTGCTCAAGCCTAACACCAAGCCAAGGAGAAGGTACTTCACTGGTTACGTTATCAACGGAGGGCCAATACGAGACGTTCGCAGCAAGTGGTACATGCCCAGAGATTTGTATCCTGACAGCAATTACCCACCCTTCTGTTCGGGCACTGGCTACATTTTTTCAGCAGATGTAGCAGAACTGATTTACAAAACTTCCCTTCACACCAGACTCCTCCATCTTGAAGACGTGTATGTCGGACTCTGCCTTCGGAAGCTGGGCATCCACCCCTTCCAGAATAGTGGCTTCAACCACTGGAAAATGGCCTACAGCTTGTGCAGGTATCGCAGGGTGATCACGGTGCACCAGATAACACCAGAGGAAATGCATAGAATTTGGAATGACATGTCGAGCAAGAAGCATCTTAGATGCTAAGATTTTTACAGATGTAAATACCTTTTTTAAATTTTGCTTTACTCTGGTTATTTTTTGACAAAGTGATGTACTGATTTACAGGTTAAACTGTGGGATGTTACTGTGAGAGGATTTTTAACGACTGATTTCTCATTCTCATTTTGACTACTGGTTTACAGACTTCAGGCTCTTCTCACAAGGACATTACACCAGTCAAAAGGATCTGTAGTCAAAGCTCAGATTTTGTATATTATCCTCTATCACACATATCAGCTCCTGCATCTGTATGTGAAAGGACAGTAATAAGCTATCGTGAGCTGCTTAACAGTTCATGCCCCAGCCTCTGAGATAAGACTCGGGCCCTACGAAATGAAGAATATACTTTTATCCCCTTTTGACACCCAACAATCATCCCTATTTAGAGCTTTGTTAATAAATTGAACACTATGTATTTGCAAAGATCTCATATGCCTACCTTGGCATCTATGTCTTACAGAACAACGTGTGCAGTTCCCAAGCAGGTTGCTGATGGTGCAATAGCAGAATTTAGACAGGTAAGAACATCAAAGTCTCACAGGCCTTAGAACCAAACTCACACACAGAAGCATATTTTTATCCCCCAAATAAATCATTTCACAAAATACTTCATTTCTCACCACTGTTACAAGTAGACCCAAAAATATCTAATTCAACTTTGAAATGAAATAGAATCTGTAAATTAAATGCAAGATGGGAAACATATGGAAAGTCATCTTAAACATCAGTGATAATTTTAAAGTGAGTGCAACATTTCTCATTAGTATCGGTGCCTGTGAATCTCTCTCTTTTTAGGAGTACATTAATGAGTATACGATAACAAGATTATTTTTTATTTGGAAAGAAGATCGAATGACTTGTATAGAAACACATAATTTTATCAAATGATAAAATGGTTAGTTAATAAGCAGCATATTTCATCAGCATCAGTTGGTATACTATTTACCTGAAAATAAATCTAACACAAAAGAACACTTAAGGGTAAACTCTGTTTTTTGCTACAGTGCATATAAAAATGAGATTAAACCATGTTTTTAATGGTTTTTGTGCAATGCATTTTCTGTTGATTGGACAACACGCAACTTCCATAGAAAAATAGAGAGCTTTTTTTTAAAAAAAAATCCTTCTGCCTTTGTAATCAACCTGCAGCTCTCCACCGCAGAACCAACGCTCACCAGAACTTAGAAATCCCGGGGCATGTGATAAAAATCAAATATGCAAGATTGTATTCAGGTTTTGTAATGTACTTTGATGTTCTAAATATGAATGCTAATGAGATGTGATGAAAATTATTTCCTGAAAAACTCTTCAGTGTGTTCATACCATCCCTACTCAGCACTGCCTTTCAAAAAAGAACTAAAATGTGATATCGCTTAGCAAGTAACTCGGAATGAGGAATTCATAGGCAAGCCACAGGTCTCAAATTCACCAAGTGTATTACTGGCTCTGGATTACTCACACCGTCCACAGCACACTCATAGGCTTCATTCATTTCAGTGGGAGATATCCGTAACATGAAAAACTGTTAAGAATGCACATTATTCAGGATGTCTATAAAGTTGTCAGAAATTAACTGAACCAGAATTTAAAGGAAAACTCTGTACCGATTTTGCCATTGGTGTACATAGTACTTTATAGTAATTGAATGAGGATCCTACCCCAAAAGGTTTGCAGCTTCAAGACATATTGTTAGTCTTATTCACAGGTACAACACTATTGTTTCAAAGGGAATTACTGGTAAAATAAGGTGAAGGGTATCTGGCATTTGATCTACATACAGTAAATGCCTCAGAGATCTACTTTAAATCTAAAAGATGAAGCTACAGAACAGATAGCACTGCAGTTACTTGCTAATCAACAGGAGCTCGTGAAAATCAGTAATTTTATACAAAAATACTGAATCTCCTGCAGGATAATTAAGATTTATCCTTCTCTAGTTGACCCAGTCCTTGTTAAAGTTGCTCTTGCTTCCTTACAAATTCAGAACTCCAACAAAACAAGGTCCAACTAATTGCATATATGTATATAAGAAACAGAGAGTGAAATTCAGCTTTTTTTAACCAAGTCCCAAAATATGCAGTTAGGGAAGGAAAGCTAGGGTGGAATTCATTCCCAACCCTCAGTAGGTCACAGAGCATGAATGTAACCATACTAGGGCACACTTTGTAGTAATTACAACCAAGGCTGCAATCTCTTCTACCATTTGTTGACACTGTGTTGTAATTTGGGATTTCTGAATCCACAATCATATGGATTTGGTGGCTTTAATTCTTCTACTGATGATTCTATAGTCTGTTGCTAGTAAAACCAAGGACGGCAGGGCTCCCAGTCCTGATACCTCAGGCCTCAAGTAGCACAGCAGCCTTGAATTACTCCTAGTAGAAGTAGACTGCATTAACAATTGGAGCGTGCACCTTGAAAATAACATCTTCAAAAATATATTTCCTGCCATTTATAAATAGATAGATCTTCAATGACAATGTAAATTTTCACCTTGGAAACTATGTACATATTCCTAAGGCATTTTCTTCTGTATTCAGCTGTATATATGTGTGTAGGGTCTGCTTGCTATGTAGTATTCTGTTATGCATGGAGCTGAATTAGGCATTATATTTGTCCAGTGTTTCAAGAGCCTTAAGCATGTGTGCCCTAACTTTTGAATGTACAAGACTTTTTTCTTTTATTGTCAAGTGAATTTAAATCTACAAAACCTAATTTTCTACTTCTATTAGTTTTCTCATAGTAGGCTTCACTAGATTGTTACACATAAATAAAGAGATTAATTTTCCCTTTGCTCAGAAATTGCATTATTTCAACCTAGAGCTAGAAAGGGAAACCATGACAGCCATGCATCTACTTGTGGACAGCATGGGTTTTATTTTCCCTTTCACTTAGAAGTGCTTGTGTCACCTTGGGTACTGTTAAATAACAGTGTTTGCATTGAGCTTCCTTTAAACAAAAGTAGTATTTGCTCCTTAAAGGTCATTTTATTTCACTGGGCATGGGACAAATGACAATTTGGTTAAGATGTTCTGGCTTCTAGTCACTTCAAAACTGTGAAGTAATCATATTTTTATTTCAAAGCATCCACTAACAAAGCACTCTGAACTAAGAATCTATGGGAAAGTGTCTCTCTTTTGGAGAAACTTTTCACAAAACACTTTTTGGCTAAATTTATGAGAGTATTTAGACAGAAGTCTCAAGATTCATTTTCCGTCTTTCCTAATAATAATCTTAAGTATCAATTTTCATTTGTTACGGGGATTTTCGTCTTTATAACGTAGATGGCAATGGCATTTGTAAATGAAGAGTGTAATTAACTAGAAAAGCTTGTCAACAGTAACCAAACTTTACGTGTATCATTATATACGACTGGCTGTACTTATGTATTTATTTGTCTAAATTGTATATATTGTTTTATCTCCGGTGTCTGTAGGAGTGCATTCTTTTAGATTAAAGTATTATTTACAGTTTTGTGGAATTGCCAGCAAAGCTGCTAACCAAGATACTATTTTTTTGTATCAATGTCAAATAATAAAAAAAAAAAAGAACAACAAAGTCAAATGAAAAATTGAAGGTGTCACAGAGTTTTCTTCATTTCTGTTTAGGAATGTAAGTGGTATTATCTGAAAGTATGATACCAATAAGTAGGTTCATTTTTCAGGAAGAAGAATATTATCCTGTGAAAGCAGATTTTAGGAAAATGATTGGGAAAAAGAAAGGATAAAAATATTACTTTACTGTTTGCACAGCAACTTAAGCTGATGTCCATACTGATCAGGCATACTACTTCATTTGGCTCCAAAGAGCTAATCTTATAACAGCCATGGCAATATCTAGCAAATTAGCAGATGCTCTCCTCATCTGCTTTGGCATCCCCAGCTCATGCAATCAGTTTGACAGCCTCAAAGAAGAGGAGCTCTTCGGCTCCACTAGCCCTGTAATATGAGGGACCTCCTGGTACCTGGTATGTTTACAGCCATCCAAAAGCTACATATAGGAAAAAAGCACAAGCGTCCCCAAACCCACATCTCATTAAACCACAAACTCATTCTGAGGTTGCTGCATGGCTGCTGGGAGGGCATCCACAGGCACCAACCAACAGGAAGTGGTCAAAAGAGGACCTCCTCACACACAGTTACAGGGCTCCTGCTTCCACATGCCCCAGCCAGGAGCATTAAAGAGGAAGCACATTCCGAACGCACCCAGCTTATTTTGTTAGTCTAATGTTGGGCTTTGCTCCTGATACAAGTACATTAAGATGCTATTTTTCAGGTGGGAAGGCCTGGGAGGCCTTAGGGTTTTCACATCAAAATAAGGAAAGAAGAAAAGCAAAAGCATAAGAGCAATATGAAGTCCTTTTGCTCCATGAACCAGTGAGAATCAGGATACTTTTTTTTTTTTTGTATCAATGTCAAATAATAAAAAGGTGTTACGTATCATTTTCTTCATTTCGTTCTAGAAACATAACTGGTATTATCTGAAAGTATGATATCAATAAATAGGTTCACTTTTCACAAGGAAGAATATTATCCTGTCAAAGCACATACGTCTCCCTCCACCCTCACCTTTGCAATTTCTGGCTCAGAACTCAGTTTCTAACCAGTTGTTTTTTCCTGGGGTCACCTCTTTCAGGAGCAGCTGGAGGCTGCTACAGACTTGTCAGGCACCCTGAAGTGCCTGCAGTGACACTGCCACCTACAAGTTATAGCAAGGCGAGCTTTAAAACAACCTAGAACTTCATGTGCAGGAAAAGCCCCTCCAATCACTTGCAGATTTTTCTCATTTTCAACACAGCCGCCTAAGTCTAATTGCAACACTTACATGGTGCTTAATTAATATACAGCTTAGAGATATACAGATATTAGCACTTGTAGGATAGATTTCATGTAGCTTGATTATCTTAATTACAAGCATTCTATTTTCTCATTTACTTAATTGATTGTCATAGATTTCCAAAGAAATTTTTACTGCCTTAAGTGAAAACAATATATTAAAGAAAGCTGCTGAAGCTATCCAATTGAAACAGCAAAGTGCCACATAGAACATGAAACATCCTACTGAATAATACCTGCTTACTTTTCCCTTGTTAAAAAGAGTAATTTATGAAATTGAAGCAGGAGAGTCATCTGAAAAAGAATAATAAATATGCATTATTGATTCAACTGCATCTGTAATAGAGTTGTCTCAAGCATCTCCTCTGATGACAGCCTAACTCAGGGAAAAAAGGTCCATTTTTCTGCTAGGTCTGCACATCAGCTGATTCTGCATTATAGCTCTGCCTCACCTGAAAGAGCTAAGGAGAGCAAGAGGTGATTTACTCTTCACGCAAGGTTTATCCTGGAACATTTCTTCTGCAAAGGCAGCGTTACACGACAAGCTGTGCAGAATTATGTGCAATGGTTTTGTAATGCAGGCAACTTTTATTCAGGGCAAGCTAATATCCCAAATTTGAGTTGTCCTAGGCATTATCATCTACCATATCTGCAGCCAAGCCAAGACTACTAGAAAAATTATGATCTCAAAATCCTTTTTTTCCTTTAGGAGTTTCTTTACTCCACCATCTTCTAAAGGCTGCAGGAGAAAGCAGATCTTCAGGTGCATCAGTATAGCAGTAAAAGGAGGAAGCTGAGAGCTCCCTGGAGTTCTTGTGAAGAAGCAGCAGGAGGCCCAGAGCACAGAATTATTTAGCTGACATCCGTCCTCTTAGCAATGACAGCAGCCATCCAGTGAGAGGCCATAGCCAGTATCTGGACTCTGATCCTGGTGCACGGTGACTGAGCTCCAGTTTAGCACTCACATGAGGAGGAAGGAGACATGATAAGATGTAGAATCATTAAGGTTGGAAAAGACCACTAAGATCATGTAGTCCAACCATAAAGGTACAGTGGCATATGAAATAATCCACTTCTAAAGCAATTTAGAACATTTATAAGAATATGTTCAAAGAAAGCAGTGCCAAAGTGTAACAAGAGCAGAAAAGAATAAGATATTTGAAACATTCTAAATTTTTTTTTATTATTTATGCAACTTCATTAAAATCCCTTCTCAAAAAGAATCTTGAATTGTAAGACGTTTCAGCAGTAATCCATTATCCATCAGATCTTATCCTCATACATATTCAGAGACAATGGAATAAAAAAACTGGTCTCCATTATCTGCCGTACTGCAGATTACATCTGGATTGAGCTATGTAAAGCAAATCGGATCTGATCCAAGTCACAGTGCAAATCAGTGTCATGGGGATTTGTGCGTGTATTTAAAAGAGCCAAATTCAATCCTCTGTGTCTAACTTAAGTATTACTCCTGTTCAAAGTGAAGTCACCTGGGATAGCACCTTGATTTCTGGGGAAGAACACTATAATCCAGGCAGTTCTTTAATCACCAGAAATTTCATCTCTTACCAAATGCAAGCAAGAAAACAAGTCAAGGAGCAACCTCTCCAGTTTCCCCTTAAACCCAATCCTTATGAATATAAAGTAGAACACAAGACCTATGGGTTTGTGAGCTGTTCAGCACTTAACTCGTGGCAGAAGAGAGCTCTCTGTCAGTTCACTAACATGTTATATTCTGCTCATAAAAAGTCTGTTTGGCAGCACTAAAAAACACATGCCTCCAGCAAGAACAGGAGCCCTACAGGGCCGTATCTGCTCCTTGCAATCACTGCTTTTTCATTCCCTAAGTTGCCTTTGGTTTTGCAGTTATTGCACAGGAGAAAAAATGGTGGTATAAATTTCCTAAACTTCTTTCACCTAGGAGAATCTCAATGATCTCTAATTTAGAGTAATTTTATTTCCCCTTCATTTTTTTCCTTCTGCACTTCTGATATGATTCACTTTGCTGCTGTGTCCCCTATGCTTTTCATTTTCCTTCCACTTTTACATGACACATCATCTTCTCACCAACCAACATATCCACCCAAAACAGTCATAAAATTGAACATAAAGAGATGGCCTCTACCTGAGGAGTTTACAGCCCTACATAGTCCAGTGTGATTTAGAGGACAAACAGTCCTATAAAAAATATAGAATATACAACTGCTCTTTCAAGAGCCTTTTCTACAACACTACCTGGTCCAGGTTTTAAGTACATGGGAAGTTCTATCATCTTTCATCTTGCCTCTGCCTGAAGAGATCACTGCGCAGCCTAACAGGTCTTGCTATCACACGTTTTCCCAATTTTTGTTTGTTTGTTTTCCTCACATAATCATAAATAGCTCACAAGAATTCAAAACAACATGGTTTTTTTTTTCCCCACATTTTAACTTAATCAAGTACATCTCCATCCACAATTTCAGTGCTTCAATCTTTATATCTTTTAATCTTTATATGTTCCCGCTCCCCACGTTGCCTGCCCTTGCCTCACATCTTCCTAATGACCAAGCATCCAGCACTGAACCTATTACAAGTGTATTTGCATGAAGGCTGAGCACAGCAGTGCTTTTCTCTCTTTCTCCACTTCTGATGTCTCAGGGACTGGGATATTGGATTCCTTTCACCAGGCAGGACAATTTGTCTTATATTATCACATTTGAAACAGAAAATTTACTTTTGCTATCTGAAGCAGATAGCAAGTCTGCAGAGCTGGAGTAACTACAGACAGAGCATGTATTGACATACCCATGTAATCTTTAAAGTACCTACTTAATGAACCTCACATAAATTCCCCCCCCACAAAAGCCACAGAAAAGTCCTGACCAACCAGGAGGAAGCCATTGAGGTCCACCGAGGCTTTATCTGAAGTTTGCCATCACTTTGGAACCACTTAGCTTCTGGTTTTATTAAACTTCAGATGCAGGCTAGTCTGTGAAATGAAGTGTTACTGTCTCTGGAGAGTCCTATTATGTAGGAACAAGAATGACTTGGTACTTCCCAGGCACTATTTTATTCCAGCCATTTACATCAGATCTGTACTTTGAATTACAAACTCAGCTGATGGCAAGGTTGATGATGGGCTGCTTTAATTGGTCTTTAAAAGCCAGTTTTATTTACTGCCTTGTTCCTTGTATTCAGCATTTCTACACATGGGGATGAAAGTAACATGCCAGAATAAAGAATATATACAGCATATAATTAAAACTACATTTTTAAATAGATGAACATACATGCACACAACGCAAGTGTTGGCATATACTTAGAAGTGCAGGTTACAAAAGCATGCATTTTAATTTGTATTTTGCTGCAATTCAGCTGTTACTTAGAACAGACGGGTGAGTCGTGAAACATTTTTAAACTGATTTAATTACTTGTAGAAGTATCGGCTTGTGTTAATTAGGTGCAATAAATTACACAGTGGTTCACAGATCCCTTTAAAAGGCTTTCTGAACACAAAATACAATGAGCTTTTTTCTCAGTATCAATAAGAAAATAAATGGAGCTTTGCAAACCAGTATTTCACAGCAGCTATTGTTGATCAGTTTAGCACTACAGAAATAAGATTAAAAAAACACACAAGACAAAAATGTACTTAATGTGAGATATCATCACATATTTGCACCTCAGAGGGAGATGAGTCCCACAGATGTCACGTAGACCACACAGCTATCCATATGCTCAGAACAAACAGGTTAAGCAAATGTAAACTGGTAACGCTTACTCTCTACCCTAAACATCTTTCGTGAGTGCAATCAAGGCTCCTAGAATGGGATTACTTCTGTTGCCCTGGTACAGGGCAAAGTCATTTCTAAAACATGAGAAAGTAAGTGCAGGTACACATACTGAACATGCACTAGCCTAGAAAATATTCTTTATTCACATTAGCACTTAAGTTCCAGATGCTGTCTCTCATCTTGATTTCCAGGGATATTCCTTAATACTAACTTCCACACCCAAGCACCCTGTCCATGAAAATAAACTACAAACAAAATAATGCATCCAGTGATGCAGTAGATAAGTAGAAAAATCCAATAAGAAAAGTGCATCTCAACTGGAAAACCAAACCAAAAACAGAGGGGAAGGGACTCCTTTGCAGCAAAATTAGGGATGCAGAGACTAGCAAGGAAGCCTTTCCAATTGAGGATGCAGCTGGTCCTTACCATCTCTGAGAAAAAGGCTACCCTCACAACATGTTTCCTGAGGAAGTACAAATGAAGAACTTCCCAACCCGCATTGATCCTAAAGATCTTACATCCTGAAGATTTGCATCAGCCTCGGATTTGGCTGCTTCCTAGTATGCATAATAAGGCAGAAACCTGGTAGAATGCTTGGTCACACCTTGGTGCGAAGCTTCCATTGGGAACTAACATATTTTACCTAGGAGAACAACTGACAGCCCCTAAACTTTACATTTTGTTTCTAGGCGGTAAGGAGAGAAAGCACTTGGCACATGAAGTTGTCTCATTTGTGATAGATGATTATTTCCTGGACATTTTAGATGATGAAATGCTTTTTTTTTTTATGCTTTGGAAATTGCTGTGCTGGAAATGCCATGGAAAACAAGCTTGCACTTTTATCTTCTGCTAAACCCAAGAGAAATATCAATTCAGAGGAGTATATAACATTGCATTTGAATGCTGGGACTGCCACTTCAGTAAGTAAACAAAAAACTGTCAGTATTAACACTACCACCTGTCCATGTTTTCCCTTTCCAGCTCAGACACTGGATCATCAATCATATTTCATTCTCTTCATTTTCATGCCCTTCACTTTGAAAATACCTAACAGCTGATTTTTTTGTGAGCATAACTTCAGTAAGGCCATTGAAAGAAAAAAATGCTTAATGTACTGCAAACAATTTTAAAGAAAACAGAAACAAATGCATTGGATAAGTTTTACTCACATAACCACACAGGCTGGCAACATGCACATGAAATTCAGAAACAAGATGAGAAACATTCTGAGGTTCCTCGACATACGCTGAGAGGATAGGGTGACAGCTCATGAGGAAAGATTACAGCAGACAGCATTTTACCTATTGTGCTGTTTATAAGGGAGAAGAATAAAACAAGAACATTACGGGCACAGGTGATGTAAAGAGAGACAGAGACAAGAAACATGTCCCTGGGACACTGCCTGGTCTCCCTGTCTTTTAGCAGACATCAGGCATTACAGCCAAGGCTGTCAGCAAACCAACAGAGGAATGAAATAGGCATGCCACATGCCAAACTCGTTCAAAAGAAGGGAGTAATGGCAAAAGAGAGGAACAGACAAGCTGGAAAGGGCATGTCAGCAAAGACAAGCCAAAGAAGAAAAGCAATGGAGAGCAGATTGAAGATAAGAAAGAAATTCACTACTGCTTTCCATCTTCTCCTCATCACCAGTTCTCCCTCCCGCAAATTCTTCCCCAAAGAGCGTTCCCCAGAAAGAAATAAGGGAGTGTTTACAATTAAAACGTAGATAAGTTAACAGCAAAGCACTTCACCAAAGGATTGTTACCTGAAGCACCTGCTGTGGATGTTCTGTAACTGTGTTTTTTTTCCAACATTTTGACAATTTGAGTCTCTGACATTTTTTACTTCTGGGGAAAATTTCTATTCAAATTTTATTTGTTTCTGAGTAGTTGAAAGATTTTCTCCACTGGCTAGCCCACAGAAATGTCCCATTATGTCACTAAAGCATTATAACATTAGAAAGCAAGCAGAACAGAAATTCTCCCCCTAAAGTAGCATGGGAGGATATTGTTTTGGGATTTGTTTTTTGTTGGTTTTTACTGAATAATGGCTAACAGCTTAATTCATTTTTACACTAAGAGTAATAATGTTTTGTTCCATATAAGCAATACAGAAGTGGAAGAAATCATGCTGGGGAGGGACAGAGTGTCACGTCATACAAAAAAGCACATGAATGTGCCCATGGAGTTTGGCGCTGATAAAGGATCAGTGATGTTAGGATGGCACAGCCCTCCTTCCCACCTGGGTGATTTATCACCTCCTGGCCAATAATGGATATATCAGAAAAAGTCACAGACAACATTCCAACTGAGACTTAAATACAATGACCAGACACAGAAATCTTAGGGTGGATTTACGAAATTTGGAAACTAGGCTGCAGAATTTCTATTGTAAGTGAGACACTCCACCTATGACTTTGGCATATTTGAACCTTGTGTCAGATAATAACGAGGCTTTAGAAAAGCATGTGTTCCGAAGATCCACATTCACCACCGTCCCTGATCCATGCATTTATCCTCAGTTTTCTGTAACGCTAAGACACACATTCGTTTTGAGTAGTAACTCACAGTGGATAAGGCAGCTCCATCTGGGGGATCTGCAGCTCCCTGGAACACATCAGACATTTGGCAGCAGATTTATCTCAACAGTTCTTAGAATGCTATAAAAAGCGCAGTTTCACAAACGTGTGCACGTACCCACACAGTGATGCAATGCAGCACTCCCGAGAAGAGTAGCCTGCACTGTCTTCTTCCCACAACTCATCCCAACATGCTTTGCAATAAATTCAGTTCTAACAATGCATTTAAAAATATATTTGCTATCAAATTTAAATTACGACGGACTTAATTCAGCCGTAAGTACGTGCTCCATTTCCTTGACGTAACGTCACCATTGGTCAGAACTACCAAAGTTTGCTTTGATTTATCTTTTTTTCTGGCAAAATTTCTTCCATGCTAGGTTGAAAGAATATCTAAAATAGAAAGAAGTTGTTAATAAAACGTTGAACTATTAAATAAAAAATAAATTTAAAAATAAAATCTTGATGAATCTCAAATTCATCAAGAAATTAGCTTCACCTATCTGAACATTTAAATGGAGTATATATAGATACCACTCTGCCTCTTGCAAAGGGAATTTGTACCTTCCTTCCAAGTTTTTCCAGTATCTGGAATACTTGGACCTTACACACACATAATCTTCCTTGGTATTACCTTACAGTACACCCAGACAGCAGCACAGTTGAAGCCTACAGGAGAGGCAAGTTTTGAAATCCTCCATAGATGGCAATAATTTTGTTTTTATAAAAATTATTTGCATCAGTAGAGATTTCTTCCGTGGCCAATACAAGGATTATGATTCCTGTTAGATAAGCAGTAGAAGTCTTCATTTCCACTGTTTGTTATGGATTTGTGCTAGCTGGTGCCACCATGTATGCTTATTTCTCTCCAATGGAACCTTCCCAAGGGTTCTCCCCAGATCTGGGTGCATGGAGCTGAAGTGGTTCGGTTTGTTTATTTCCCAAGTGCTTTTAAAAGAAGCTGTAACAAATTGTTTAAGAGCACAGATTCCTTTTTATCAAGCATTAGTAATGCTCCATTAGTTTAATTTGTGTTGACATACAAACAGAACCCAGGACTAATTGGAAAAACTCGAGTTCATAGTTGAAAAACACTGCATGTACACATCAAGAACCAAATATTGAAAGGAAGCCCCAATTACATACACTTGAAGCACCAGCTACCAGATGGGCTTGGAATTACTCTCCACACTACAAATAACTGTGTAGGCACTGATCTGTGGCTTTGTTTTGTTCTTAACCATAGCAGTAGCTTTTAAAAACTACAAATGACTGCTGAGGTAAATCAAACCTAGAGAAGTTTGTATTACCAAACATGTAAGATTGCTCTGCAGTCTGCTGAGCAGTGTCTCAGCCTGCAATGCTGGCAGCCAAACCACAGAACTGAAAATAAGCTCTGAGCCTTCCTTGAAGGGGCAGCTCCAGCCCCTAAAAGGAGCCCACACAGGAAGCTGTGAGAGGATCCCAAAGATTTCCCAATCAGCAGATTGTCCAAGGAAAGGGAGGACAAAGGGAAGGAGGGTGCCAGGAGGGCCATGAGGATGCACAGAAGGCTGGAGCACCTCTCCTGCAAAGAGGGGCTGAGGCAGCTGTGCTTGTTCAGTTAGAAGAGAAGGCTCTGGGGAGACCTCAGTGCAACTTTCCAGTACTTCAAGGGAGCTTATAATCGGGAGGGAGACTGACTTTTTACTCAGTATGATAGGGATAGGACAAGGGGGAATGGCTTTAAACTAAAAGGAAACATTTAGATTAGATATTAGGAGAAACTTCTTTATTCAGTGAGGCCCTGGCACAGCTGCCCAGAGGAGCTGTGGATGCCCCATCCCTGGAGGTGCTCAAGGCCAGGTTGGATGGGGCCGTGGGCAGCCTGAGCAGGTATGGGGCAACCAGTCTGCAGCACAGGCTGCAAGGTCCTGATCTATGATTCTGTAAATATAAGATATTCTATCTATATCTATCTATCTATATATTCTATGAATAACTTAATATGTGGTTAATACAAGTCTACTTCCAAGAGAACAAATGGTGATGACAGTTGGGTGTAGGAAAAAAAACCTTCAAAAAAATCTCATGGGAAAAAATGAAGTTTCAAAGTTTTAAGGTATAAATCACTTTTCTGTGTGTTGCCTTGCCAGTAATTAGCATAATAAATACACAAGGTGCATTTGTAACCCCGGGACACCTGGCATATACAACAAAATGGAACTTTGGAATTATTAAACAGGCATGATTTCATGTTAGGCTAAATAACATTTTATGCCTCAAATAATCTGAACATCTATTATCTGCTTGTTCTGCTCTACTACTTGGAAGTATAGCCCTCATTAAGCCAAAATAGTATCAAACATTTTCTCAATGACAATTTTACAGCAAGTAAAATGTCATCATTAATTTGTAACTCTGAAACTGTACATCTAACCAACTGTATTTTGCTTGTAAATTAGAAAATAAATCAGTTTACTTTCCTGGACCGAGTCCGAATTTTAAATTCAGTTTGCAGCAATTTTTTGCATCCAGCAGCTGTCTATATTTTACACTGGCACTGATGTGGCCTGCCACAAAGTCACCAAGTACTCCTGCAAAGGCATTGTTAGGCTTTTGCCATAGAAGAGGAGGAACATTCAGTCGACTCCAGCACTGTCAGCTCTTAACATAAGCTCTCATGTTGGCTACAACAATTTATGTGGCATGTACAAATTTAAAAGCCCCAGCAGACTTTGGGATGGAGTAAGCACACGTGGACACACTACAAGACCTCGCCCACAGTTCCTTGGTTAAAAAAAATATCACTGCCTATAAAATAAGACTCTGACTACGTTGACAACTAGATATAATAAACAAACAAACAAACAAAGAGGGAAAGCATGAAGCATATCTGCATGAACACTGCCAGACCCCTCCAATACACACTGTCTTCAGACACAACAGGCTCAGACTCAAAGAGTTCTCAGCTTCATAAATCCATCAAGGAAACCCCACTATACAGGTACCCAGTGCGTGATCATGATGTAGTTGTAAGGACCTGTGTAATGTACAGAATGTCAAGTTTTCCATCCAAGACTGCAGATTTTTTTCTTCCCTCCAGGTGGATTTCCAAAAAATAAAGGAATAAAAAAGTAAAGAAATAATGCTATCAAGTACCACACAAGCGCGAAAGTTCTCTCAGCTTTTCAATCTTTTGTGAAGCATTGGGTTTACGGATGACTGGCCTATGCCCGACCTGACAGACAGATTTACAAGGTTAGCACTGAGCCTAATCAGGAACAATCAGCAAACTCTTTCTCTCTGGTGTCATTTTCTGCTTGGATGGCTGTGCTGTGCTATTATAAATAGGAAAAGCTCGCAGCACAAGCAGGGTGGAAGACTTCAGGGAGATTTTAGTAATCACCTTCCATTCAAATCACACCTACTCTCTAATCACGATTGGATTCTTTTTCATTTTATAGCCCCAGGTGTAAACTGAGCAGCTCATAATCAACACAGATAGGGAGTGAAATTTTAGTCCCACAGAAGCTATTGTAAAATCTTATTAATTCACGGGGCCAAGATTTCAGTAATGGCTTTTCCCTCTGGATTATCTGTTCTAATTTAAGGTGGTTTTCTCCGCCCTCTTCTAACATAGGTCACTCTGAAAGTAGTGCCTCCAATTGATTTCCACCGAAAATACAACAGCTACAAAGAGCACAATAACACTATTTGATAGAGAAAATTCTCAGCTACAAAGCATTACTTAAAAAGCCACCAACGCTAGCTCTGCATTTTCACTAGCAATGAACAAGAGCCTGCATGTTGCATTTATAAATATCTGCAGCAACAGAGGTGTCCCATTGTGCCAATACTGAAATGCACCATCCACCGCCTCACTGCGCTCACATCCACTGTTTGGACAACAGTTCAGCAAGCATTGATGAATGCCAGTGGGTGCAATTCTTTCCACACGAAGGAATTACATCTGTTGGCCTAGGCCCTACGCCCTTTTCCTGACCACTATTGCAACAAGATGCAGAAGGCATCTATGTGCACACAGATGGGGGCTCACAGCAACCATGGCACCACAGCAGGGAGGTGGCAGCCAGGGGCTGGGCAGTGCTGGAAGCCTTTTTGCCCAGCTCTCTGCCACTGTCATGTTGTGTCTCCAGGCATTCCATTCCAGGCGCCGTTCTCCAGTTGGGTTTTGTTCTTGACTAGTCAATACCAAAACAGAAGCACAAAACTGGGCATTATCAAATGGTATTCATTTGCCAGAACAAAACAAAACAATTGAACAACAAGCAAAGTTTCCTTGGCCTTGAGACGAAGCCACGCAGGTACAGGCTCTAACATGACAGGACATCAGCTTCGGCATTGTATTATTTCTTTCCCCATATAGAACTCCTTAGAAAGCCAGTTCCCAGGTCTCAGAAATACCAACATAGACCTCTGCCTTAAAGACGCATTCCAATTTAGAACTGCAGTCTATTTTCCAGAACACTGAAAAGCTTCAAAACTGAGAAATATTATTCTTATTATTTTTTTGCCCTTTGTGTGTTTTTATATGAAGCATAGAGCCTGCTTCTTCAAAGCTACCAGACACACGCTGGTCATTCTGGTTCATCATTTATAATAGTCATGGTGAGAGCCACATGCACTACCTTTATGTGAAAAGACCACTGTGTCACAAAACAGCCCCAAATTCCTTTATGCTGAGATGCCATGCCTCAATTACCCTCCAAGGAAACAAAGCCAGATCTATAGGATCTGCAGTGCACATTTAAAAAAGCTTTGTGTTCAAAGAAAATCAGGAACCACAGCACTCCTGTGGTATTAGTAGCACCTTTCCTTAAAGAATGTCACTGTTTCATGGATGAGGGAGAACTAAAGAATCCTTTAGGTTCTTTTCAAAAGGAAAAATAAGTTTTACATTTGACAAACAGCGATTTTTTTAATTCATAAAATTTGTTCCTATGGGGGAAAATACAAAATAAAAATGAGATAAATGTATTTTCTATCTATTCCAATTCTATTTCTCATAGCTTCTCTTCTGCATAAACAGATCCACTTGCATAAGTGATTTTCTACACTCCTCTGAGAGAATAAACAAGCCTAGTTTCCACATTTGAAGATTAGATGGCAAAATATTCATGTCCTGAGAAGGACGAGATTGCCTCCCTCTTGGCTTACCCAATGAAAATTAAATATTTCTCCTTCTTGCCATACACTCTATGTCTCTGTAATTGCTCATTGATCTGCTACTGCCCATATTCTGAACACCACTGGAAGCAAACAGCTTCACAAACACTGAGTTTGGTTCAACATCCCAGAGTTCAATGACTATGCAAAGCAGCTTGACAAACACCAACCTAGCAATCAGAAAGCAGCAATAAAACCACATCCTCATATGCGTTGTAACACTGGGTTTACTCATAGCAAGAAAATGAATGACTAAAATGTCTTAATGATCAACTAATAAGCCTGGATATTTAATCAGTTGGACCACTGTGTAATAAAACAAGAAAAACAGATGTGGTTGGAGGTTTTTATAGCTTGAGCAAATCCAGTTGCACAGGGAATGTGAACATGCGAGCTCCTGTTGCCTTTCCAACTTCTTATTTCAAAGCAATTAGCATCCTTGGTGCATGCACATGCATGAGTACGTCACTAGACAGCAGAAAGTCTGCCCGCTTCATGCAGTAGAAAAAACACCACAGCAATTCACTCAATAAAGTTATACTGCAATTGATTTGAGAAAAAAGACATCAACTGTTATTGGTTATCAGCAAGGTCTCATTTTCTGCTGCTCTGAAAAACACTGTGTGAGGGAAGCATTTTCTGCTCCCTGCTAAATAAAATCAGCATTTTCAATGCACTCAATTAGCAGTGTTTTAGGTCTGTATCAGATTCATCATCACAGCTAATTGATTTCAGGCATGGGCCAATCTCACCATCCAACATCGTTATGCAGAGGTAGGTGGTGAAAAGGAAAAGACATCTCCAATTAAGAGAAGCAGAGGGGGAGGCACATCATTTACAGGTTGCACACGGCATTTCTCTCACAGGGAGAGTATGGTTAGAAATATTCTGAAGGAATGGAATGACCCACAATCAAATTTTACAAGGCTGCTTTGAAAGCCCTCAGATAGGATATTTTCAGTTAGACCAAGCCGGCTGAAAAACACTCATCTGTACTTCAGGAGAGAACATGGAAGAGAAAAATTCAATGGTGTTTCCTGTCTTAATTACCTGCCGCCCTTTACAACTGATAGGTCAGTCATAAAGCAGAAGTATGCTCTGGGGTAGAGAGGTCTATAGAGGAAATAACAGTAACAAAGTGTTTAATATTTCTAGAAAGCCAAAACAATGATCATAACTTGCTAGCTGTATCACAGCTTGCATACAGCTCCCTGTATGTGCTGCTGGAATAATCTGAGGTCAGCACTTACCAGAGGAAGGAAAGATGCACTCCTGCTTTCTTTGCCTAGAAGTGAATGTTGCTGGGAGTGGGAGGTAGCTTTCCTAGCCCATAGCCCATGCTGGAATTCCAGCAGAGAAAAGGCCGGAAATGTCCCTCTTCTCCCACGCCTTTATGCAGGCACAGACCTGTCATTCCCCAGACCTGTTTTCATGTTAAGTTGCATGTTTATGTGTGTCCTCTTTAACACTTTGAAAATAAAACAGAACTGTACTTCCCTTCATCTGTTGACTTCCATCTCAGTGCTACTACTCTGCTAGAGCAGAGGGCACAGCAGGCCTGGCTCCACAGACAGACATCAGCCCACAAAGCCTGCCAATACCCAGCACCATGTAATCGGTCCCACAGAAATTTAGAGCCATTTAATGAAGCCCTGTTTTCCTGGTCTCAGAGAGCATTAAGCAGCACCTCACCTGTTCCAGCTTCACCTCATTAATTAGAGACCTCCTCCTCTGAGTGCAGGAAGGTGCCTCAGATAGTCAGCACAAGACTGTCCAGCAATGCTGCTGTACCACATGCACAACTCGTGCCATGCCACAAGTGAGAATCGCATCCATCTTCCTCATGTATACACAAAGAAGTAAATAGCTGCTGGTTTTCTTTTCTCGTTACCCAGACCACGTGGATAGGGTATTAACAAAGCTAATTCCTATTATAATTGGTGTGCACCATACTACACCATTCACTTCTACCATATTTTCTATTACAACCCGCTATATATTTATTTTTACCTCTTTTTCATCTCTGTGTAGTTGAGGGCAGAAGTGAACTTCATTTTTCAAGGCTTTAAAGCTTAAACTGCCATTTCTCTCAGGCCATTTTGCTTACATTCTATTAACAATACCTTAGCAGCAACAGAAAAAAAAAAAAACCATTAAAAAGCAGCAGTAACACAGCTGTGACAAAGAGCACTGCTGCATGAATTTGCTGTCTCACTAAGCCAGGGAAGCTCAGTGAAGCATTTTCATGTTTCTGCTTCAGACCGCAAATGAGCAACAACTGAAGATTTATCTGGGTACAGTACTGCGGACTGCTTTGATTAAAGTATTTACATTCCTCCTCATTTAGATACCTCCTGCAGTCCCAACCAGCATGGCCTTCCAGCACTTCGGACAGTTGCTGCTCACACTGCAGCACCTTTTTCCCTCATGAGGGGTGGCTGGTGAGCAGCATGCCATTCTCCTCAGCTAAAGTATTCCAGTTTCATTTATAGACCTGTGAAAACAACAAGCTACCCCGAATGTTCATTTGCGTGCCTGAAAAAGGCAGCTAACTACTTTGCAGATGGACTAGTCGATGCTAGTGCAACATTTAGAGGAGCATGCATTAATATACGTAACAAAAAAAATAATCAAACAGCAAAGGCCCAAACATAGCTCCTTCTGGTAGTAGCCACCCAGCCTCAGTGCTACAGGTAACAAACTGTTTCACTGAGAAGCAGTGCCTTCTGATGTGCTCCCACTTTGATACAAAGGCTGATGGTGAGTAATTAGCTGTGCTACACCACAGCCTTCCCCAGCTCAGAGGCAAGCAGCCCAGCCCTCAGCCACCTCAGTACAATACCAGGCCTGTGACAGGGCTGATGTGGAAGAGAAGCTGAGCAAATCATCCATAATGCCACAGTAGCACCTCACAGGTAGGGAAAGACACGATTTTTGTTCATGACAGGCTCACTTACCATTTGTTGGCTCTCTTCAGCCACTGCAGGCCAGGCTTAACTCTGCAGAACAGAGGACTCTTCCACACAAAGCCCCAGCAGCCACATTGCTAAAGCCTGCTCCTGGGCATGTGGCTTTCCACACAGCTGGTCCTGAGGGCACCAGCCACCTGGGCAGGACCTTAACTGTCCCAGCAAGGCCCAGCTGCAGCCATCAGCCCATAGCTGGGCCAGAAGCAGCCGGTCACAGCTCCAGCCCTGCCCTGGGCCCCATTCTGCTCCCTCCCTCTACTCTCTGACACTGACATCCCTCAAGGATAAAAATATTGCCCCAGAATAATTTACTGAAATATAAACACTTCAGGAGTTAAAAGTCTTAAAAATGGCTTCAGCAAATACAAACACTGCTTCCTCCCTGTATTTCACACAGGGAGCTAAATCCCTTGCACAGGTGCCACTTGTCAGCTAAATAAAAACAATCAACATTTATAACATCAGAAATGTCCACAGAGTAAGCAAATTCAACTGTTTGTGCAATATGCTTTTATTTTTATCCTTTGCAGTCATCTTGGAGTAATCATGTAAACAAGAGGATGGAATGGAATTACACTGAGTCATACGCAAGTGGCTCTAGAACACCTCAACAATTATGACAAGGCATTATAAATAACTTCTCTTAATAATATATATTTGCTGTTTTCAGTACATTAAAGAGCTGCCGTTTATCTAGGATTAGCTAGGAAGTAGTTGAAATTGTAACGTCCAAGGAACTTGTCTCCAGATTCAATAATCTTCCTAAGATTCACTAGCTCCATAATATCTAGACCACAGGTTAAGCATAAGACTACTTGGATCAGAAATGTTTTCTCATAGAGTTTTACTGAATCATTGCAGAAAGCCCTATTATTCTCACTCCACATTGGTATTTTCCAGAATTTCAAGTAAAGCTTCAATTCTGTTGTTCAAGTTTTCATCACCTGTATGAAACCATTTTCTATCATTCAGGATTAGTCAAATCAGAGATGGACACAATAAGCAGTCTACCTTAACGACAATAGTTTAAAGTAGTTCTAGCTTATAGACTCCTCAAAAAAGCACAATTAAAATACTCTAACACCTTTGCTACTATATAACCCCTCCTTGCTCAAATTATATATATAGTACCATATACACGGTACTTATAGAAAATTGAGATTGTTCTAAATTTTAGCAGCCTCAGGCACATACTTAAAACATTAATGTCTTCAAGGCACCTCCCACACCCTTCAACAATCAGTTTGTGGACTGGTTTTTAGACACAATCAAAGCTTACTAATGCCTACTTGACTTGAAGAAAAAAAGAAAAAAAGCCCCAGAATATGTCAAAGATATACCTGAAACATTTTTAAATAAAGAAAGATTAACTGCAAATAGTATGTAATCAAGTCCAATAGTTTTCTTATTTCTAGGGTGTGTAATGCATAAATATATGAAAAATAAAATTCACAGTCAGTTTTAAAACTAGAATTCAAGTTCAGCTAGTAATTCTCAACTTTTGTATTTATGTTAACTTCTAAATATAACATAACAGAGGCAGTATTATCATCCACAAGTACAGGAAAATAGTATCACTCAAAACTTTAGGAAAGAAGATATAAAATTCCTTTTGTAACCAATAAATATAGCCACCTGAGTGCATTTCCACAGGCTTTTCACTTAGGGGAAATCCAAATCAACTGCTAAGAGACATTTAGTAGCATTTTGAATGTTAGCAGCAGCGGTGTAGCTGTGGGCTTTGCTCGTTCTGACTTTGTGAATTGCTAGAGGATGAAGCAGAACTCAGTGTTTGGTGCATTAATTTTCCTTTGCATCTAAGCTGGCTTCTTCGCAATCTCACAACTCGGCTTGGGGTCAAGGGACAGACATCAGCTGACACTTAACTGAGCAAACCCAATCAGTTTCACTTCATCAGGAATCTCAGTGCCATCGCAGCCAGAGGCCTGCAAGTACAAACAGAAATGTTTAGTTTATCACATTAAAAAGCAGTGTTTGACAGTCCTGGCTTTACAATTTCCCTGTACTACCTAGTGAGCAAACAGTTTACTTGAAGAAAATTTCTCAGACTGCTTGGTGTATTTTCTGTCAGCATCAGTCAATGCATTCTTCATTTTAGCTAAATCTATATTTCAAAAAAAACAAACAAAAAAAAAAGATGAAAAGAAAGGCTGGGAAATGAACAAATGAGAAACAAAACACTTTCTGCAGCTATTCCAAAAGGTCACTTAAAGACCAAAATTCTTTAACTTAAACTTTCCAGAGCCGAATATGCTTTTCATTGGAGCATGCTGTTTTCACTTGTGGAGAGCAAATAACCTACATATACAGAATGTACCTTTTGCTAGTGCGCTGCAGACACCAAATGTCTGAAAAACCCTTATGACCCCAACTATCGAGTCTGCTTGAAATACCAACCCACTGAAAATTTCAACACGAGACTAGAGGAGTTTATGAAGAGTAAAACCTAATGGTTACAGGAGAACATCTTTCTGACCGTATCGTCTAGTTCTTTAGATTGAAAAATTCAGAATCTTTACTAATGTCTATTGCAGTACAAACTGGCACAAATCTACTTATGTTTTGCAAATATAAGAACAGTAAGAATATAAGAATATCTTGCTTTAAGTCTGCTTTAAAATAACACACACTATGTAGGCAAAATATTTTAATACTTTGATTTTTAAATACAAAAATCAGACTACATAGCTCAGAAAGTACATTTTTTAATTCGTTCTTTACCTATGTAGTAAATAATTTGAAGTAAAATCAAATGTGTAATGGCAGACTATGCAAAATTGCCTTTGGACTTTTTGGCAGCTCCCCCCAAGAACAATTGGTTCACTCCATACAAATGCTCTTGACCCTCTAATACCCTCAATTTTTTGCAGCTGAATCTTTTCATAGAATTTAGTCTGTGCATATCCAATATCAGGACAAACATTCTCAGACAACACACACAATGTTCACCCAGTGACATTATCCACTAAATTCTCACAACCAAAAATAAACTTATTTAGTAATTGTGGAAACATTACATCAAGCTACTCCTTTAAATTTCCTTTTATTATACTCTCTTCATCCTGGTGAAGTAGCAAGTTGAAGTCTTAAGTCATCACCACTGGTCATAATTAAGATACCTCAACGTTTTATTAATTGGGAATTTACTAAAATTTACTGAATGGAGTTTGAATTTTGTATGTAAACTATCATGATATAAGGAGCTAGTATTATTTTCACCATTCTACACTCTAGCTAGCTGTAAAATCCTTACATAAAGTGCTAATTAAGCTACATAATAATGTTGTTATATTGCAAATTGTCAAGATTACTTGTGTATTAGAGCAGCCTCCTTTCCTAAGTGTAGACAGCTGAATCATGCAGAAAAACCTTGATTCTGTGTTAGCCAAGACAACTAAAAGAGATTCAATACTACATATGTTCTGTAGAACTGCATCATTGTAAGATCAAAGATGCATTTAAATACACACAAAGGAGATCAAATCTTAACAACAGACTCAGAAGTCTCACTTAAATTAATGCCAAAATAATAAAGAAGTTCATTATAGACAAATACGGTTAAGACACAGGTTCTTCTTGTTTCCCAGAAGATTGAAATGCTTTGGTGTGTGTACAAAAATACTACACCAGAAAAAGAAATTTGCAAGCAGAGAGATACTAACCAGATTTCTTGTCCACAAATAATAACTAATCCCAAACTAAAGAACACTTTTCAATTGAATTCTCTGAATGGATATAGGATTAGCCAGATTTAGACTCCGAATCTCCATGAGATATTTACCAAGAAAATGTGTTTTAGTTAAACTGTATACAAGTGCTCTCAAATCCTGCTAACAGGTAACAAAAGCAAATGACAGTCTTCCTAGGCACCTCCACTACACAGGAGCAGGTAGAAATTGAACTTGAATTAAATAAATCAAAGGTAAGAATAAATTAAGATACTTCTTGTGGTTATGTTCAATTCCCAGGAAGTAAGTTAAAAATGTCAGGAAGAAACTTTGGTTAAAAATTAACCTCGGGAACTGTTACCTAACCAGTAGAACTTACCTTAAGAAGGGAAAGAGACACTGAATTACAACTGACTATTAATTCTGATCTTGGTAAAGCCTAGGAGTATTTTCTCACTGGAATCTGAAATATGTGACACTGACTGCTCCCCAGCATTTAAGTAATAAATCCAGCTGAAACACAGAAATATCCCAATCTAAATTAGATGGTTGTTTTGTTTTTTGCTTTTGTTTTTGTTTTCAACATACACAAACATTAACTGGATACTATGGAATATTAAATTTTGAAGTTTAAAGCCTCTAATTAAAGAGCATGAATTAGAAACAACCCAGACTTCTAAATAGACTCTGGTATATCTATGTTTCTAAATGGTCTTCCCGAGATGCCATCAGCTGAATAATAATATCATAGTCAGATGTTTAGACTGCAAGAACAGATAATCTGGAAAAAAAAAAAGCATCAACTTTTAAGCTGTATTTAGATTGTAAGGGCCATTTGAGTTACATGTCCCACACCATGATCCCCTCCTAAAAGCAAACACATTCTGCTGACTTTACTGGACTGTAGAGGAAAAATGAAGCTAAATTATTTAATTGTTAAAACTACTCAAATCTATATTTAAAAAACTGACATAGGAAGAACAATCCTGAATTAACACATGATCATCAGCTAGGTCACTTACTCTAAAAACGTCTCCCTACAGCCCATAATAAGCAGCTGCTTTTAAAAACAAAGCTATGATTCTGGAGACCTACTTACCTAATAGACACTCAGTCTAGTCTTTCACATGTGTCTGAGTCACTCTCAGCAACGGGTGCTGAAAGCTAATTGGCAAGAGTTTGGTATTTACAGGGCTAATCTTTCAACAGCTTTAGGGATCCATATTTTTCAACTTGATTTTAGAAGACATAGAAACAAACACAGCACATCTATTCTGACTTAAGTTTTTTGGGATGTTAAGCTATTAATTCATCCATCAGGACGGCATCAAAATCAACCAAAATTGAGATACATGTTCCAAGGCAAAATGTGCACCTCAAAACAGTCATGGGCATATACCTGTGGTTTGACACGCTATATAGATAAACTTTTAATTGTGGATTTTCAGTTAAAAGAAGGTTGATGAGAACTAAGGACAAGAGAGCAGTAGAAAGGGTGATCTGCATTTAACTGAAATGCTGGCAGGTGTTGGTAGAAGTGGAGTTGGAACAATGTGTCCTCAGAACTGATGTGAGTTCCTCCCCCTGCACAGTTATGGAGCTATATGACTGTACGTATCTCTAATGTCCTGTCAAAATTGGTTTTAGGTTCTCTCTCTCACACACAGTAATTTCAATCATCTCATCTGTCAACACACTTATTCAACAAAACAGTGAAAATGAGATAAAACACAAACTGCACTAATGTTACAATAATTAGTCTCTTTCTTCCTCTCAGGCTTTTCAGAATATTTAAAACCATTTCCTTTACACAGGTTAAGTTCTTTCATTGAGGACTACCCACATTCAGTAAGGAAATTACTGCACAAACTAGACTTTGGCACAGGCTCCTCAGGCCAGCGGTCACAGCACCACACCTGCCGCAGCTCAAGAATTGTTCAGACAAAGCTCTCAGAAATATGGTTTGAATTTTGAGTGGTCCTGTGAGGAGCCAGGAGATGGATTTGATGATCCCTGTGGCTGTCCCTTCTAACTCAGGATATTCTATGAACTGATGAGCAAGCATTTCTCCTGCTTGCTCTTCCAGCTGTGCAGCACAGCTGCTCAATAGCATTGCTCTGTGCATAAGTAATTCTCTGCAGCTAGAAGTTTTCCTTGCAGAAGAAGTTGACACACTCCCTGTTCTGTTTCTCTAAGTAATATCTAAGTTTGTATGCAATTGTTCTCTAAGAATTTCTCCCGAACTCTTGCAGTTCCTCCTCCACCTTATCAAAGTCAGAAGTTTCATTAAATTCACATATAATTAATAAACTTTGACAACTGCATTGGATGATGGAATCCAACTGGTTAAAAATATATTAGGAGAGAGAAAAGAGAATGAGAAAGGACATAAAAATACAGTTGCTTTCACCAGCAGGTAGTCAGAAGAGTTACTGTTCCAGGCAGGAAGATTTGTTCAAACATTACAAGCTCAAATCTTTAGGAGTAGTTTCTTACAACGTTTTCTAACTGATACAGAGAAGGTCAGAAAAAGTTTTTCAGTTTTTGTCAGATGGTTGGCACAGCATTCAACACTATTTGAGAAAGAATCAACAGGCTGCTTTTTAATATGAAAACATTTATGTTTCTGAAGCTGCATGTACTGTATGACTCATTACCAATTCTCACTTACCAGCTTAAAAGTTAATGTTTTCAAGGCCTTTGGATCATCTACAATCTTCTGTAAGTTAGCAGCAACTGTAAAATAAAGTATGAAGAAAATGATTTACAGAAAATTGCATTCAACATAGCATCAGACCTCGTATTCATGCTGGATTATCTTAATTACACACACATACGTGCCTGCACATTAGCACTTGAATCATTTAATTACTCTCCAGTTGTAGTGCAGATGTCAGAGAGCAGTCAGACTGCCATAAACCTGTTCCCTCTCTTTTGCTGTTATTTTATGCCTGTGTGAATTGAGTCAGAGAAAAAAGTCAGACTGAGAACCTAGTGATAGCAAAAACTCAACTACTAATTTTCAGCCTAGTCTACTGCCTAAGATTGCTTAACAACCTGACAAATGCAAGTGCAAGGAAAGTTGCAAGCAAGTAGCAAAGGATAAGCAGAATCACAGCTGTCAAGACTTCTGCCAACAACCTGGGCCTCCATCAGCACAGGATTCTAGTATAAGGCTGAGTTCAATTTCTCCTCTATCTTCTGCTTCTTTAATGAGAGAACATTCCTGTTTCTGAAACTGCTTCACCTGGCTGTATGCTTATGCTTCTGACTGTTATCCAGGCCAGTAATAGTACCCATACAGAACCATAGCAATCTGTTACAGGTCAGTGAACCAGGAGAAAAAAAAAAAAAGAAAAAAACCCAGCAAAAATAAGGGTGATAAAAAAACCATAAAAACTGATTTTTAAACTGCTCTCTCAGTAAGCTTGATCAAGGTTCCCAATGCAACAGCAGTAAACACTAACTAGATCTAGAGATCAAGAGAACAGAAAAGGAAGGAGAAAAATAAATTCTTTTTGTATGAAAGCACCTAAAATGCATTTTAAATTGCTGTGTTGGTTCTTACGATTTTTATTTTTTATATACAATGTTTTTAACATTTATCTTGATCAAAAAACTTGGCTGTCTTTTGGCTGTTGGTTTGCTAAATTGTTCCCCATCTTCATGCTAGATCTGAGCTGAGACTGAGTAACTGGAGCACCTCTGTTCAAAAGTGACTGATAAGCACAAGACATCATTAACCAGACATCAACATAAGAAAAAGGCTCCATGCTTTGCAGAGCTACTGAAACAATAAACACGTTAAGTAGCAGATTTCTTAGTACACTGCATAGGTAAGTATCATAAGATAGATGTTCTCTGTAAATAATATTTGCCACAGATTTTGTAAGGTGGAAAATAAGACTGCAGCAAACCTATGTGGCAAGTTGAAGGTACTACTGCCACATGTAGATTTGTAGCATGCATCAAATTCAGGTTCCTACCTCCTCCATTGATTCTAATACCACAGTGACAGTTTTTACTTTAGTGCCTGGTAATGTATGATTCACTGCACATACCAGAATGGAATTTGGCCTCATGTAAGGAAATACAGTATTTGGCTAGGGAATTTACAGAGGTAAACAAGTATGCCAACATAAGCTCTGTCGCCATTAAATGCAAACCAAAATTTTGGGGGTCTTATTTTCTCTGTATCATTGAGATGGCCCAGAGTACTGTTTGTAGACGTGTACAAATTCAACTGAAGATTAAAAGATGTTTGAAACTAAAAACAAACCTTAAGAAATAAGCACAAGGTACATTCTGTACAGAACGCTTCTTGGAAAGAACAAATAATTAACCTTCACAGTTAAATGAATTCAACAACAGTCATTACAATAGAAAGTCTTTCCAATTTTAAAGCTTTGTTATTCATAATCTTCTTTATTCTAGTCATTACAAATGGTTTTGATTCTAATCACACAATTCACTTACACAATCAGTAAGTCATTTTTTATTGCAGTATCTCCCCTACCTAGCAAAATACATGCAAATACAGATAAATATTAATTGTAGTAAAAAGCATTAATAATCTACAGAAGAATCTCACCAAAAAATTGTGCCCTGATAGCTCCCGAAAACACAACACAATATCTTCAAGCTTGTGTGTCTTCAGAATCTATTAAATAAGATCACGCATTCAAGAGCAGTTCAGTCTTACCCAAGGCCTCATAAAACATTTCTTTAAAATAAATAAAGAAAGAAATTATCCAGCTTTTGTTAGCTGGCTTCACCAAAATAGAGATACAGAGCTACAAACTGAGATAAGATCTTGGATCTCTCAGGTCCAAAGACTTCTAACTTCACCTATTATAAAATGATGAGTTTCAGATGGGCACTTGCCTTAAAGAGGAACAGCTGTTCACTTAATGTTATCCAGCTGCAGGACAACTATGGCAAGTCAGCATGCTGCCTGGTTACTGCACCTGAATGCAAGAACTGCCACCTGCCTTTAGGCAAAATTACTGCTCCTACATTTGCACATACTGCCCAGTTTATCAGCAAGTGTTTTAATAAACTATTGCACAGGGGACATACGCACTGAGGTCTTCACAAGTAGCATCAAAATGTTAAAAAGCTTAATGCCTTCCTGCTGATTCTTCACCAAGAAGAAATTCAAATCTTCAAAGCAAAAACTGCATAAACTATAATGTAAATACTTAATGTAAATGTATATATAAATAGTTAATTCTATTTACTTATCTTTATTAAAATCCATAACAAAAAGCAGTGATATTTAGGTGGGTGACATTCTTGAAGAAAAACTGCTTTTCAAAGAGCAGTGCTCATTTAAAGTCTACAGTTTTCTGCGTTTGTCTCAACTTTCACTACGAATGCAAGCCAAAAGCTTTTACATATAAAATGCTGGAAAAGCATCACATGGAAGAATATGAAATACCCATTATTTTTGTTTCTTTGATAGGCCACAATTAGAGTGGGATGTGTTTAATCAAACAGAAGATTAGGAGAATTTTAAGAGAGTAATGCCAATTGTTTTCAGGCTACACTTGAAAAAGAGAAAGACCTACACTGAGTCCATAATATTAGAATAAAAATTCACATAAAAATGGGAACACCTGCAGTCTCCCAAAGAGATATCTTTTCAATTTCAATTATATACATTCAGCATTGTTAAAGTAAAACAAGTATTTCACTAGTGACTTTTGATATTGTTATGTATTTTCTGGCTTTTCTAGAATAGCAACAAAAATGAGTTTGCCAGAATATTGTAATTACTACCATTCTATCAAGTCATCATGAATGAAAAAACAAACCAAAACAAACAACAACAACAACAAAAAACACCTGTCTCCTTCTGCAATATCTGAAAATTCAGGTCACTATCAATCAAGAATGAAACATGCATGATTACCTAGCAAAACCACATAGTTCTGTTGACAGCTTGATCCTTTTCCTAACTCCCTGCCTTCTTCTTGCTAGATGTCTTGTCCTTACCAAAAACACAAGGCCAACAAATTACACCCAACAGTCTGAATTTGGATACATAAGTCTGCATTTCAGGAAACTAAAAACGCGTTTTGTTTTGTTTTTTTTTTTTTAAGAGATAATGATGATCTTTTGCACCTTTGTGTAAGCCAACAGTTTTAGGTACTTCAGTAAGTAAAGGCATGCCTAATGCTGAACAGCTTAAAGATGTTGACTCAACTAATAACTGGAATCGTTCAGTGCCTGATGTAAATAGCTACAAAGAAATAGCAGTAATGCCAAAACTGCAGGTGTCCATGGCATCTCGAGTTTAGTTATTTTCTTCCAGAAATAGAGCCTGAAGCACAGGCAGCAGGAGCCATCCAAGCAGCTGAAAATCCTTCCTGACAACCAGCTTGCAGGGCTTCCAGTTACTTGCCCAGAAAGTTGAGATGCCATCTTCACTACAAAGGTGACATTCTCAAGGTTACAAAAATGAAAGTTAACACGCACCAGAGCTCAGCCAACTTTAAATGAAATTAAATTAAGCTATTTGCTGCATTTAATACTATTATTACATATTTATTTCCAGAAGTTTAGGACTGTTATCAAACCTACCCAATTTGGATGATGAAGTATGCTGTGTCTTGACAGATACCTGGAAATTCCTATCAGATATGCTCACAACAATAAACAATGTTCCTACATACAAGCAGCTGCTGCTACTGTACAGCCCTGTTCAGAATTACTGGTTGCATCAAGAAAAAAAATATATATATCTCTTAAGCAGTACTGCTCTTAAGTGGCCACAGCTACTGAATTTAGCATCTTTTCATTGAGGAAACCTACATTGACTCACTAACCCTCCCAGTAAGGTTACACAAAAAGTTCTCATATTTCTTAGATATGAAAAAATGAGCCTAAAGTTACTAAATGCAGATTAATCCAGTCACATCTGCAAATGCTATTGGAATCCTAAGGGAAAAGAGAGAAAAGTAACCATCTCTCTCTCTCTCTCTCTCTCTCTCACTCTACCTATCCTTCTCCATGCTCTCAACAATTTATTTTTTTTTTGCAACTTAGTGAACAAAGTCAATTTAATACAGTAATGCTCTCCTTCATCAAGTGAGAACAGGTTTACCTTAGGAGTTTTTACAGAGGACTGTGGCACTGAAGAGGGAGGAATCATTCTCTCCACTGATGCTTAAGCTATTTGAAAAGCGAGGACATTTTAAAACACATCTCTGGATTCTACTTCACACCTCATCTCTAAGATAAGTATAACTACAGTTTAAGTGGACAAAGCCATTTTCATTGAAGTACTCTGAAGTCATGCCTTGCATACTGTACTTCTGAAATTCATAGCAGATTATCACGGTAGTCTGCAATCAGCACTGACAGTTTGAAAAACTTGTGAGGAATTTGCTGCTTCCATGGGGCCTGAATATACTAGATCCAATATTTTATTTTGCAAAGTGTATTCTCAAGACATTTCGGCCATGCTGCTATACAAGTCAGAAGAAACATGGACAAGATAACTGCACAACAGAATCAAGCAGTGATGGAAGAACCTTTGGCAGCAAAGCTTGCAAGTAAACAGAGCACACTTCAAATTACGTCTTGGAGCAAATACCCTCTTCAAATGTTAGCAACAGTTAGCACAATAGACTTTTGTTGTTTACAGCAATAAATGAGATGCTGTTCAGCTTGCTTCAGAAGGCTTCTGAAGGACATACAATCAACCCCTGCACCACAAATCATTCCAGGTTCTCTTGCAGGTTTTGTTCAGAGACAAATGGTCGTGCCACTCTATCAGAGTAAGTACCTGCACTTGTGGAGCGTACAGTAGGATAAAAAGGTCAAAACCAGCATATAAATACACACAACACAGACAGCTAATTGCAGATGTAATAAATAAAAAGCCCTCATAGCCAGTGTCCTCTAGCACGTACATTTATTTATTTAGCATACACTACAAAACACTCTCTACATTTTCAGCTGACATCAGTGATAATTTTAAAATAATTTTTAAATAAGTGGTCAGTACAAGCCACTGTAACAGACAAAAAAATGCCTTCTTCAAGATCACAAAAAAATATCCATAACAGACTGAGCATACGTGGGGCAGCCTCAAATAGCTGTTTCTCTAATGACTGGAGCCTGCCTGGTTATTTAGAATTCTTAACACAGCATGAAATCTAACCCTAATGGCTTGAGAATAGGGAAAAGTTCTCAGAAAGTTAAAATTAATGAGACAGTAAATAAAGCTATATGAATACAGTAGAATCATTTCCTGTACAATGCCAGTGCAGCCAAATGAGCCAGGGCCATCTGGCATAAACACAGACAAGTAGTATCCAGTGTCTGAGACAATATTTCTGTGATATTCTCAAAACAATAATGATTTGCATACTCTTCCATTTGATGAAAAATGGATGGGGAACTTCTGACACTAGGTTTGACAACTTGGAGAGCTATTGCATATATATTCAGATACAAGGAAAAGCAGACATTATTCAGGTACAAAATTACTGATGCTAAAAAAACCTGGGAAAATAAAAAAAATGTGTTTAATAAATGAAAAGGCAAAATTGCTTATATGTAATCCAAAATGCAGTCTGTAAGAAATAGCAAGAAGCAGCCACCTTCAGCTGCTCCCTACTTCATCCAAATGTATTGCTATTAGAAAGGCCAAATTCAAAGCACCACAGATTTATTGGCTCTCCCCTGACTGTTCCAAATATTACCTCTCCCCCAGATGCAGGGGTTTATTTTGCGATTCCCAGCTGATACATGAGTTCTACTTAATAACTGCTTTGGGAGTCTACCGATTTGAGGATTAATGCTGTATCTTCCTGTGCAGGTCTCAAGAAGCAGGAAGTCTGAGTGACAAATTAGAGCTTTTCTCCAAAGAGCTGAATTTATGATGCGTACTCGTGAGGCAGTTTCACTTATTGCAAGACATCCATTGCAATCTAAATACTCATTTGTATTTCACACTGCACAGTGATTTTCATGCATTTGCAAGATCAGAACCAAATCAAAACCAAGCTTTGAAACCTAGCCAGCATTGGATTATAGTATATTATGCAAACAATTGTAGCAATCAACCTTTATAGCTTTTTGGTAACGATTCCTCCAGATCTCTTGATTATTACTATCTCGTGTTTTTCAATAGCTCACAAACTGCATGAAAAATTAAAAATCTCTCCAAAGAGGTCAGAAAGGTCTCATAAGTGGGAATGCTTCTATTCATTCATCCATTCAGGATGCTAGTCAAAATCCCTTTTGTTTATGTTGCTTGAGAACAGTAGCAAGGGAAATATTAAAGCATTTTGAGATCTGTGACAGCTAACTTAACAAGTGTTTATTGCTGGAGGACTGCAAGGAGCTAGACATGATTCTCATAAGAAAGAAATGAAAGAAAATAGAGAAATCAACAGCAAGCTTGGCTTCTATTTTCTGAAGCTGCTATTGAATGCTGATGAGGGAGAAACATTAAAAACATTTAGAGATGTATTATTTATGAAGAGGCTGTCATTAGGAATTTATCAAAGGAAGATTAAGGCTCACAAATTTGTCTGAATTCTCTTTGCTGAATCGGGAGATATAAAGACAGTGGAAATGATTTATTCCATTTCAAATTTGATACTTTAATATCCAAGATTTTGATTTGCAGCTTTACAGTCAGAAAACACAGTTGCAGGAGAACAGCATTCATCAGCAGAATAACAGAGGGCCAAACAAAGTTCCCACTTGAACAGTGGAAAACTGAAAAGATCTCCTTTAGTATCTTTATGAACAGGACTGCAATTACATGGCGGTCAGCAATTCCCCACAGCTTAAAGTGATTATTAAAACCACTTAAGCCCTGAGATTCACATGGTTTCTAAGTTCCAGTACAGCAGACACAGTAGAAACCAGGAATGCAAGTTTTCTTGTGTGTGTGAAGTACCAGGCAAAAGGTTAAGCTTACTCGCCATCTTTCAAAAGACTTTCAAGGACACCAGTGTATTCTCTTCCAAGGGCTAGAAGAGAACTGAGACCAAAGCTTTGGCTAATAACCAACTATGCCATGTTACTCAAGAGTAGAAGAGGCAAAACTATGGAAGAGGCATCGGGGGCATATACTCCTGACTGACTTTTAAGAACAAATCAAACCCTTAAATATTTATCCTCCCTCAAAGCACAACAATAACGAGCTTGTGGAATAAGAATACATCTCAAAGCCCTTCACCTTACTATCCACTAACATGGAGAATTAATACCCAGAGGTCACAGACAAAAACTGGAAAACTGAGGAGTGACAAAATATACAAGATGTTTTTCTAGATAACTTGACTGAAGAATTCCCACCCAATTGAAAGAATGTATTTTATGAAGCAGAAACACTACACTGAGATGGAAGAAATAATTTTAATGCTAGAAACATATCTATTTCAATTCTAGTAGCACATGATTATCAAACACCCAAATTCTCAATTATTTAGTATCCACTTCTGATCCCAAGGCAAAGTATTACATTCAACACTTTTAGATCCCCTGCCAAGAAAAAAATCTGAAAATATGATACTTTTTATTAAATTAAAATACAACTGCAACTGGCAAATGGTACCATTTCCCAGAAGCTTATAAAAAATGGAAGACTGAGTTTTCAGGATATTTTTGTTCTCCCGTAGTGTGTGAAGAAGTCTTAGTCAAACTACTGCACGTTTAAAATAGTATCATAAAGATATGTAGAACATATCTGAATATTTAAATTCTTATGTATTCCAGAGTTAGATTCTACATGCATTTAATGGAGATAGACAATTCCTAGAGGAATTCAGAGGGCTAAGGTATGAATATACAATCATAGTTTCCCCTTCACTTTGAAGAAAAGTGTTTTGATAAACTTGAGTTTTCTAAGCCACAGTGCAGTCTCAATTTAACATCTGAAACAAAAATTTAGATCTGCTGCCCAACACTGCTAGTAAGAACGTTTAACAAGCCTGAAATATTACAGTATATCAAGCTCATAAATTTTCTATACAAAAGAATGAGTCATTACCAGTGACTGAACACAGAAAGCAAGTGCTAGCTTTTAGACAAAGGTTTTGTTGCCTCTCAAACAGCTGTCAAAACATCAAAGCCAGCTCAACAAGTATCTTTATCGTGCCAGATTAGAGTTGAAATGTAGGTCTATACAGAAATAAAGCAGGTCACATTCTGCCATGCATATTATCACTGGTAACCTCCTCTCTTCATCAGATGTTCACATCTCTCCTTTTCTGAGTTCTGCTATGAATTATAGAAAATTATAGATTTTGTTCTGACAAAACTATTAAGATGATGAAATGGCAGTCAGGCTACTTCAATACCTTGTTTGAAACTTGAAACAACAAAAAATACACATAGAAAAGCCTTGATTTCAGGAGTTAGGTTTTGAAATGGACTACCTCTAGTTTTTAAGTACATCTTTAAATCCTTATTTTGACATACTAACTACTTGCAGGAAAAGTGAATGCCAAGGAAACAAACAACAACAACAACTAAATTACTGTTGAAAAGGGGAACATTACTTACACTGCTGTCTTAGCAAGTTCTGATTCAAATTCACAGCTGCCTTTTTTTTTTTTTAAATAAGAAAATAGAAACAAATGAAAGACCTTAAAACCACAACTCAGACCGATGAGAAAATAGGGAATGCTTTAGTTTTAAGTTTATCACCTGCTGTATCAGGCAGAACCTAAACTAACCCCACTGATAAACAGATGAATTTGTTCCTCACAAATTGGGAACTGCTTGACTGGGTGCTGAAAAAAAAAAAAAAAAAAAGGAGACTTCTCTGAAAGCAACTACAACTCCACCTTTTTTTTTCCTCCTGAAAGTAATGAAAAACTATTTGATTGTTCCTTTAAGATGAACATATTTCCAATGATGTGTGTACAGATTAATTTGGTTACACTGACAACTTCTTATGCATTTATGTCATGTCACAGCTCAGCCACTAAAGCCATTACAGCAGCAGCTGCTATTTACCCAACACAGTGTTCTTTTCCACCATCCTGAACATCTGAGTTTCCATTACACAGAAAATTCAGTGAGGTGGGAAGTGCATGAAACCAGCCTTGTTCACACAATATACTTTTTCAAATGCACCTTTTACACAGGACATATATAGCTAAAATAACTTTTAAGGAGCAATTAGATGCAAAGCTTGATTACCTGAGGGTGTATCTCAAACCTCCAGAACTCCCGACAGTCTAGTCATTATGAGTCACTCTTCAATGCATTAGCTCTAAATGAGCCAGATGTGTTGAAATATTTAAGTCCTAGGTAAGCTCTAGGGATTTTAGAGAGATTCTCCTATTGCTAAAGCATGTGCATCTCTTGCTAAAAAGAAACACAGCTATGTGCACACTCTAAAGGCACACGAGAGTTTCTACATAATGCCTTAAAATGCAGCACCATTTCTGCTGTATGTACGTTTCTTTTCCAGGTAATAAATTGAAAAGTAAACACATTATTTAGTCTATGCTTGAAATGAATTTTTACAGTCTGTTAGGGCATTTTCTCATTAGTAAATTTATGAGTACCTCAAGCTTTAGAATATTTAAAACGTGATACACAACTAAAAAAAAATCAATTATTTCATTCATTTTGAACAACTGACAGAAGAAAAAAAGTTTCTAGTAAACTTCCCCAAAGATCATAAAAATCAAGTGTTCTGATCTCAAACCGTGATTGTTATTAAATGGCAAAACTATGGTGCCTCAAGTGGTAGTGCTAAACCAGTTTGTGTACCCTTAGCAATACTACTGTCCTTTGCAAAGCTATATATTTACGCAATACATTTTCAATTTATGCAGCACAGTCTTATTTTACCGTAATCAGAAAATATGCTGGAATTAGTTGAACAAAAAGGCATCGCTTCATTCAGTTTCAAGAAGGATTAATCCAACACGACTGCAAACAAAACCAGATAAGCAAAAGCACAATAAGAGCAAGGATACACTGAGCAACTCTGTGATAGTTTCTATGAATTTGATTATCAGTGTCGCTGTGGGTTAAGATTCTGTTACAGACAGTATACTAATAAATTGTGCTTCTGCTATTTCAGTTTCTCATTGAAGTATGGAAGTTCAGCATCAGCACATAGGACACTATAAGACAATCAGATGTTTCAATTTCAAGTCCTTCGATACTCTTCATTAATATTATTTACTGTTTAACATTTCTTGAAACCATTCATTCTGGATTTGGCCTGATATGCATTCTTTGCGTTTATGGTCAGCTTAGTGATCAAGAACCATGACCTTCTTATTCTAGAGGACCAATACCAGCATATCTACTTACCACAGTAACCACATCAAATAAAAATTCACACACAAAACCAACCAACAACAACAACAACAAAAAAAAAACCCACATCCCAATATGGCATTTATTGTAATTGCAAATATATAAGATGTTGGCAGAAATACTTGCTACAATCAAAATATGATCTCATTTCAAAATACGATCTATTCCTTTTTCAGCTGTTTCTTCTAAACATACTTGACCTTTCACAAATAGGCAGCTTTTGCTTTGCCTTACTGAAAGCTGCTTCTCTAGTTACCAGGTGTTGGCAACTGGGTCTGGATCTGAAGACAAAAGGCAGATATCAATTTGTCAATAGGAAATGTTTGATGTATTTAAATGTGGGGGTACATCTTCCATGACTCTTGAGGTATTCACAGATACTTGTTGACAAAAACTTCTAAAATTAAAGTTAAATTAATATAGTGACGAACAACTGTATGTTTCTTGACTGCAAATCTACAGGAGCTTTTATTTAAATTTCGTTTGGGAAGAAGCATTTTTTCCCCTCTAAATAGCTATAGACAGCTCCCTTTAGATTCTGAAATTTAAGGATTGCATTCAGAAGATCTACAGCTTTGATGAAATTACATACACAACAGTGAAGCAGGACTGCAACTATGTGATTTCCAACAGAACTGAGTGTTTATATGATTAGACTTTCCTTTATGGCATAAAAAAATCCAAACAAAGCATTAGTATGTGAAGATTAACTAGCTAATATACATATATTGCACATTCATAGACATTTTATCTGAAAACATTCTGAAAATATTACAGATCTTTCACATGATTTAACAGCTATTTCAGAGCTGCATAAAAATACCTCATCAAGTAGATGTCTACATATAGCCACCAAGACTCATTCTCCCCTGGCCAATTCAAAATCCAGTCTTCTTTAAACTAAATTTTTTGTACTGATTCCCTTGATCTAGGGACCTCCTGTGAAACAATGCTACTGTCAATAAGAACAGAAACCAGTCAATTGTAGTGAGAACTGAGCATGCAAGATAGGATTTTTATATGTCCACAGAACAGGTAGTTGAACTTATTGCTTATCAGAATGGAAATCTTCCTAGGATGCCTGTGTTAAGTGAAGCGAATCCAGCAGGACTCAGAAGGTGAAGTGTGTTGATGCTAAGCAGTGAGTTCTGTAAAACCTGCATGTCAACTAGTCCCTACTAACAGCTTTAGCTCACATATGGCCAATACCTTTCACAGCAGCTTTTGCTGACTCTGGTTCAAGTATGCATTCAGAAAATCAGCTGTAATGCCAATAAATTGTTAAGTTCAAAGCAAATATGTATTTTCACTTTTTTTTTTTTTAAATCACAGTTTGTCTCAACTTTTTTTTTTTTTTTTTTTTTTTTTTTTTAAAGAAACTACAGGAACAACTTTCACAAGGCTAACTTAGAAATCTGTTTTCATTTCTTGAATAACTAGTGATAGAACTAGAGGGAATGGCTTCAAGCTGTGCCAGGGAAGATTTAGGCTGGATGTTAGGAAATACTACTTTCCTGAAAGAGTGATCAGGCACTGGAATGGGCTGCCCAAGGAGAAGATGGAGTCACCGACCCTGGAGGTGTTCAAGGAACGTTTGGATTTTGTGTTGAGGAACATGGTTTAGTGAGAACTATTGGTGATGGGTGGATGGTTGGACTGGATGATCTTGTAGGTCTTTTCCAACCCTGGTGTATCTGCGATTTCTGTGATTCATATTATAGAGACTGAATTTCTGCATGGATCTGGTGAAGAAGGTTAACTAAACTCATCTCCACTATTCATAGTCAAGAAGATTATAAACCTTTTAATTTGGAGTGAACAAGGTGGCAAAATCATTTTACAAAGAAAATGAGTTTTGTAAGAGGATTTGTATTTTCAGCACCATCTGTTCTTTTATACGACCTCCTGCTTTAAACTAAGGAAGTGAAATATTTTTCAAGACCGTACTGTGATAGTGGAGGTGACAGCTCAAAATGTGCTCAATTTCTTGTAAACGGATGTGGCCAGGTCCTTCAAATCTTTGCCTGCATAATCCAATGCTGCAGAAAGTTGCCTTTTTTTTTTTTTAATGGAGTTGGTTGGTTTTTAGAATTCACAGATTTGTTTGGTAAAGATATCCATACTAACTGATAGGAACTTTTACAACTGCAACACAAAGATCAAGCTACTGGTATTTCTCCAGCTCTCACGTGCTTAACATTTACTAAAACATTCTGATTTTGGCAACTATTTCTAGTGGCACTGAACAACCACAAGAAGAGTTGCAACTGCAGGGAAAGGAATACTTAAGAAACTAATCATATTTGTCAGACAGTGAATTGTATTAAAAAATAAAAATCACTGAAACACAATAGAAAAAGAGAAGTATCCTTCCTCTCAACTGCCAGAAAACATTTCCAATTATCTTTGAACACAATTTCCCCCAGATTCTGAATTCTGGTATGCTTTTACTTCTACGAACTCTACATAATACTTACTAATTTCAGGGTTGCCAAAGTATATTTTGAATAATCCCACTCCAAAATCATTTTATTGTTAAACAAAAAAATTAAGTTAGTGTAGAAATGATCAATCATTGAATTCTAAATGGTCCTACAGGAGATTTATTATCCCTTTTAAATCAGTGAAGAGATCCAACTTCCAAAACACAATTCTTCGACTGGTATCAAACTGCTTTGTTGAACAAACTATGCATTCATGGAAGCAAAATTAGGACAAAGAAAATTTCGTAACAATCAACAACAGAGAATACATTTTTTCACATTCATTTAACACAAGCTTGTCACAAGAGCATAATTGCAAAGAAAAATGTAATTTACCTATAACTACATCGTGGCCATCAACCAGGCCTGCAGAGAACAGCTCCTGAGAAACACCATCTGCTGTATCTGTCCAAAAGGTGAAGTAAGTATGAGAATACAGAAAAACAACAAAAAGTATCAATCACCCAAAGTTTCAAAACACCCATAAGTCACAAGCTTGAATTCAATTTTATTGTTCATTAGGAGGGAGAAAATGATGTGATGATTTTATTCATTACAAATACCATACAGACCTTTCCAGAGCACTGGCATTTCTTCTCTATTATTTAAATAGGTACTCTTATGTGGTTTACAATTTCAGTATTTTCACAACCAAGAAAATAAATTGTTTGGGGGCATTTTCACTTGTGCTTCCATCTTCTCTACTGTATATCTAGATAGAGAAGCGTAATATCAGGTTTTCTTGTTTGTTATCAGCGGGGCAAGGGAGTTACACAGTCATTATTTTCTTTGAGCTCTGAGCTCAGAACAGGCTTTATGTATGGTGACCCAGAAGATTCAGAGCTTTGGATGGATGTTGACTGCTGTAACTGAGTAGCTTAATTCCCAAGTCTCTATGCCTACTAATGGTTACTGGATAATTATTGCATAAAGATTTTGGAAGGCTTAGAGTAAGTGGGGAAACAGTGGGAATAAGCCTATGTTCCACCAAGGTATCAACTGCACATGACATTAATGCACGTATCAACATGAAATCAACATGGAGTCCATGTTTTGAGGCAGAACACTTAGAAAATCTCCTCAGGTAAAACACAGACGAAAAAACAGCATCACTGAATGAGTTAGAATTTCTGTAGAGATTTGAGGGTGAGAATACTGGCTATCTCAGTAACTATTAGGAATAGTCATCATGTACTCTATGATATATCCTCCATTTTCCAACCAAGTACAAATTTTTGCATAGCTTATGTAACTGCTTAGCAAGTATTTAAGTAATTCTTTCAACAGTGACTAAATCAGGGAGCTCTGTGCCCAACTGAGTAAAGAAATCTTTCTCATTATTATTCATTACCAAAATTCATGAGAAATGCAAGTAGACAACAGAGTACACCCACAAAACTACTGTATAAGATAGATAATATGATATACAGGAAAAAAAAAGATACCTGTTCCAATTTGGACTTTTTTTTTTTTTTAAAGTGGAAGCTCTGTGTAAAGACTATTCTAAGTAGCATATATTGACTTCTGAAAAAAAAATAAAATATATATATATATATGTTCACAGCTTAAAGGGTTGCTATGTAACAAGGATGATACCTTCTTTCTCAACATATCATCCCTTGTGTATTTTATTGCAGTAATACCTGGTATCCTTCAAATAAAAATAAATTTTATGACTTAAAACTCTTAGCACTGGAAAGCCAGAGTTCTACAAGCTTCTACAACTGGAATCCTAAGTTTCAATGCCAGAATTTATTTCTGCTGATGAGATGAAAGCTACAGATGCAATTAAACTGCCAACTGAAGACATCTGAAAAATGGTGTATACCTCATACTTTTTTAACAGAAATTTTTATTACGTAGGGCAAAGAAACTCAAATATTATCACTATCACCATATATATTTTTCATACCTACCATATGCCATTTCTTGTTATGTTATCAAAATGTAAAAAAAAAAAAAAGTAAATCCCAAAGCCATAAATATCATGATACAAGCTCTTACATACCACATAGATCACTTGAGTAAGACATGAAATTGATAAAGTATACTGCAGAGAAAATCAAACGTACACAGTACATTATGCAACCTAGCCACCAGAATTTACACACATCTCATGTTCTTGTTCAAGTTAAGTCCAATATGAAGCTCTGCATACTAGAGAACATTTCAGAGAGATAGCTTATATTAACCAGAAGTACAAATCAATTTCTGAAAAACCCTTTTGAACAATTAACAAATAATTCAATTGAAAGAGCCTTACCTCTGCCTGGAGTAAACTCAAAACGTATATCATTAAGTTCTTTTCTGGAGTTTCTGAAAAACATTCAGTGCATACATTAAAATTTAATGAAGAAAAGCTTGTTCAAACTAACAATTATCAGTTTTATAAGTGAATTGCTTTTAAATATGTGAGGAGTACATAGTTTTATGTTCTAATATTACCTCAACTTGTGGGCACATCTAAGAAACTTAGAAAAAAAGGCTAAAAGCCACATTAATTATTTTTTAAAATATAATTAGAAAATAGATTTTTTACAAAGAATCATGATTAGTAAAAACAGTTGCAAATAGTTGCTTGAGCCTAGCAAGGACATCATTTAGCTTTGCAGCTGGATATAAATTTTGGCTACAACAGTCACTGTGTCCAAGGGCCAGGCCCTTGCCTGCTGTTCCCACCCCAGATCAGGGAGGTCAGCAATAGCTGCTGAGAATCTCATCTTTGATATTGTTTGAAGGAGATGCCCAATAACTTTTACAACTTTTACACCTACGCTACTTAGAATTGCTACATTTCTGCTAATTTTCACCTAATGACTCATATTCATGATCATCTCTCCTGTTTAATAGTGAAACTATATGAAATTAGCATAGGACATAGCATAAAAAAAATAACAGACTAGTTTTAGTGACAACTACTCAGGCCCTCTACCTAGACAATACAAATAACATTGATAACCATGTTTTTGCAAAAAGGACTTTCCTCAACTTGAAAAATACTGTTTTCCCAACATATCCTGACAGAAGGCTTTACCACATTTTCATGGCAGTGTTTTGGTGAAAATCAGCAAAAAGATCTTAGGCTGAAAAATGTCTGTAGAACCTAAAGGATGAAATAGAACCTCTAATAAATATTTTTCTTTCCATCTTCAAGAGACATTCTGCTATACTGGCTCTAACAGTTCAGTACAGTCTGAATGGCACATATCACCCTTCTCCAAGAGTAACAAAATATTCGCTTGTTTTTAAAACCCTCTACTGGAGATCAAATACACAGAGAGAATCTCACTTAAGAGACTGAAAAGCAGTTTTTGATGCATAGCGTCTAGAAAGCTGTTCTGAAATGAATAACTTCACATACTGACCACCATTGTCTCAACAGGGATGTTCTTCATACATATAAAATAAGCAGCATAGCATGAAAACCAAAGGTTTTCTGCCTTCATGTTTGCTCTTGAGAGTGCTTTAAACAGTTAAGTGTTTAACTGAACTCAACAAATTCCTTTATAATCTCATATTGTGTCCAAACCACCATCTCTTGCACATTTTCCATTTAATAATTTCTACCATCTACAAAACATTAGCCTCTTCACTAAACAGACATCCATCTTGTTTTTGGAAATGGCAATCTGACTGAGCATAGGGATGAACTTAATTGCTGTAGCATGCTTTTTCCAATGAATTGCTAAATCCACTTGAAAAGCTAATAGCAACAGAATGCATTTTGCAGTCCATTATTCTTCTCCCCAGCAAGGAGAAGAACTGTAAGCAACCTCAGATTTCAGCATACCAAGCCATGAAGTCTTGCTGTGGGAAAACTAAATCCAATAGGCAGGCATACCCAGCTGTGCCTCAAGAGCTATTATCACTTGCTAAATACTTACAAAAATATTAGAGGCAAAAAGCAGCAACATGCAGGAAAACAAAAACCAGTGATTGGCAACATAGACAAAAGCAATATAGCAAAGCCTGAAAAATAAGTATGCCACATGCAGCGTTTAAAATGAAGAGTACTCATTTACTGAACATACTGAATGCTTCAAAGCTGAAGGAGTTTCAGGTACCCAAAATTCTACCCTAAAAAGCTATGGGAGTTTAAGTGTGGATAATGCAAAGCTGTGGATAATGCAGCTAGATCGGTACAGATTTACTAGGCTCATTTACTTCTGTTGTAAAAATCTGCTGCCGTTATATGGAATGATGCACTTAATCTATTTTTATTCAACAAAGAATTAGTAGGAATCTCAATTCTCCAGCCCCCACCCTTCCAAAAGCCCTGGATGGCTTTCTGTCTAGAAGCAAACACACACAACCCATCTCTGAGCTCCCTTTTGACACGTCACTCCCCTCTGCTGAAATTTATCACAACTAACGAGCTTATTAAACCGCTTTCCAAAAAGGGGAAGTCTTACAGTAATTCAGACTTCTCTAAAATAAAATAAAGTAAAAAAGCTGTTTAGACTGAATGTGGGACTCGGCTCAGACTAACATACACTCTCCCTGCATATACTTTTGAAGAAACAAATCAAAGGAATAACAACTTTTTTCACACTTCTGCAGAAAGAAATAAGGAAGTTTTGCTTATTAGCAGCTACACTGGATTGCTCCAGCCTGCGTATCTTTTTTCACAGCTGAGAAGGACTTCTGTAGATTTAGCACTCTTCCAGACAACTACTTAGAAACTAGTTCATTAGGCTCTCAGATTGCCTTTCCCCAAATCTCCCATAAAACATTCACCACATAAAAAGGCACCAAGTCATTATGAACTCTCACAAAAATTACCCATTTTCTAACAGACCAACATAGCTATGTGAGACCAGCTGCTCCCAATACAGACTGTTTCCTAAAGAAAGATGAAAATGAGGTAGTGAGTTTTATTTTGTTTTTAAATTGCAAAATGTCCCAAATAGAAGTTATGAGTCAAATTTGTTTATTAAAGTGAAGGTGAAAATTCAAGACAACTCAAGCCAACTTTGCTGTCTCTACTTTTATACTCAACTATTTTAAATTTAGTTGCTGCTTTCTGTTTAATTGCATACTATAATTCAGGAAATAAAATAAAGGAAGTTTATCAAGATAAATTGCTAAAAGCTTTTTTGCTTATGGTTCCATTATCTTCCAGACATTTATTGATTTCCATAAATTATTGATTCCATTATGTATTTATCTACCAAACGGAAGATGCACTTATTTCTCCCCTAAAAGCTGTTCGGCCTCTTCTCCAGTTTTCAGACTCTTCTCTGGTTCTAGTTCGTCACTGTATTTCCAAATTAGTCTTCTAGTTCCCTTGCTACTCTTTGGTGACAACTGTTTGGGCTTGCTGATTTATTTGCATGCAGTTTCCAAGTACAATTTCATTTGTTCATTAGGGTTCTTTTTTTTCCCCACTTATATCCATTGCAGCCTTATCATGCAGCAGCACACAGAGGCTTTATTACTACTAAGCAGAAATAGGATTCGAAGAAAGGCACGTATATCTTCATGATCAATAATTTTATTTTCCTCACCATTTCTTAATGGTCCCTAGTTTCTCTAATGCATTTATGAAAAACAGCTATTTCTAAAATTGCAAATTCACACCTTTTTGCTACCCCTTGTAATACCTCTTATTTGCTTCTTGCTTTGTGCCATTATAGACTCATATCCTTGATTATCAAGGATACAGACACCTCATCTCTTTTAAAGAGTAGTAAGTTTTAAATATTTTTGTGCATTTTAGTACACTGCATTTTATTTTTTTCCCATATGTTGTTTTTAACTATGTAGTCACTTCCAACAGGACTAATTCAAGACATCTGCTTTAAATAAGAACAACATCCAAATCAGCCACGTTAAGACATTTTGTTGGCCACCTTCCTTGCTACATCATTTTAGAATTTAAAATTTCGCACCTTAAAAAAAGCGTATTTCTGATGGGAAAAAAAAACACAGTGAAGTTTTGGGTCACTTGATGTGCACATAAAAATTGCTAGAGTTGTTTTCTGATTTTCTAGGAAGTAGTGCTTCATCAAAGAACCAGAAAAAAAAAACGTGAGCCAACTTCATTGCATAGTCCCATCCTGGCTGTTAGAACAGCCTGTTTAAAAAGAAATTATTTGCATAACAATGCTTATGTTCACCAAGATCAAGATTAGAGAATAAACAGCTGCCTAGATTGACGTGGTTGTACTGGACAAGTCCTAAGAAAAGATTTCAGGCATCCACATTTCAAGACACAGACTTAGAAATAACTACTTGATTTTCTAATTCCTGCTATATTAAACGTTCTGCACACTTGATAGATGTACATGAAATATTGCCTAATGTGTGAGGTTAAGAAATCAGTTTGGGTAACAATAACACTGTAAATAGGAGATGTTAAACGTTGGTATGTCTTCTGCCCTTCAAAATCATGTAAGTGAGATTCAAGAAAACTGTACATAGTGGAACTAAAATTTAAGTTCTAACTCCTAGGATAGCTTGATTATGTATCAAGCAGTTTTTCATTCTTTTTTTTTCTACTTTATTTTCTCACAAGTTTACCCATTGCTTCTTTTGCAGTTATATTAAAGGTCACCTTCTATTTTCAGGAAGTTTCAGCATCTTCTCTGTAAACCTCAGGGAGAGTGTATTCCTAGGTGATATGCATGCAACAGCAGCTGAAGTATCAGCATGTATATTGTCTTCCTTCCTGAAACAATTTTTAAAAACTTAAAATACGGTAATCCAAAAGAACGGCGTGTGCATGTGTGTCTAACAGCATACATTTAGTCTCTGCATCTCTTGCTGAAAAAAAAAATCATATTTATACAAAGTTTAGGTCTTGCAGGTGCTTTTCTCCTCCAAAATCATTTGAGCTGCATTAAAACTACCACGGAAGCAAACTAAGTTATGCTGGCAGTAAAAAAGCAATTCAGCATAGCTTAGGAAATAAGGGCAAGCAGTATGGCATTTGCACTGCCTCATTGCAGTTGCCACTGTACTTACAACAGCAGAAGCATTTAAATGACGACCTGCTCATTTAGACTGAAGGAAAAAAAACAGAAATTCGTGTAATAATGGAGCTGTCTAATCAAAGTGAGAGCTAGGCTGTACATTCTGGAGATGTACCCATTTGATCTCCATTACATGTCTCTGGGGCAAGATCTTTGCGTGTACAATGCAAGAAATGCAATTAAAGGAAAAGCCCAAAAGACAACAATTAATAAGCTTTTTTTAAAAGAAGAATTTTGTTTCCATGTTTTCCTTTGTTATTCAAATGGAGGGAGGAAGGAGGGTGTATTGTTTGGCCCTACCAATTGGTATTCAAATTTAAAAGGTCATCTTCCTTTTCATCACAATTTGTCATCCATTTCTCACTTTCACGTGCTTAATGTACCTGGAATCCAGCAGAACAGTAACCAAAGAGCTAATAAAAGTAAATCTGTTTGTTAAGCTAATTTTGCAAATTAGAATCTCCTCTTGGATCATACAAATACAACAGAAGAGAGTATTTACTGTAAAGAAGCATTAGCCTCCTGAGGATTCACCGCATGATTCCATAAATCCCTTTCTGTTTAACACTGCCATGCTCAGCTACCATTTATTAATCAATAACCAGGCTCCTCCACTACACACCACCACACTCTCAGGAACAGATTATGTCTATTCTGAATTGTGAAGATAGATAGTTCTTTTCAGCTTATTTCTAATGATTCAGTTAAGTTCTAGATTAAATGGAAGGATCGTTTTTGTTAACTTTCAGTAGCAGCAGAACAAATGACTAAAGTCTGCCAGCTTCCAGATTGCCACCAACCAGAATAGGACTAAAATCTCCCCATTTCAGGTCGATATCTTACTAATGCCTACCCTCTGAAGTCCACTTAAACTTTACCACATACTTCAGTGGCTTTCTGAAGAAACTGTTACGACTTTACAACTTATCCCTGTCCATATACTCTATCAAAAGAAAGAAATACAGTTAGCAGAAGTTAATAAAAACATTGCCACTACCATTTAATGATGTTTACATGCTCTTACATAAAGAGCAAATCTGAGAAATGAAGCAATATATTTTAAGCTATTCTATTTCAAGAGGCAGCAGTAATAGGGATGATAAAACACAGCCAAACCATGATTTCAAGGCTGAAAAGCAGCCAATGCCATAATCAAGTACTGTCATTTGATTATTATGTTTTTGGAATGAGACAACAGCTATTAAAAATTCTGCTTGCCACCAACCACACAGGAAAGGGGTGTGTTCATCACCATTGGAAGTCACCAAGTTACTTGCATGGGTTGCAACATGATCAGTTCAGAACACAGCCCACAGCTCCAGGGTAGTCAACTACTCCAAATGACGAAACCTTTACTATGATTTTAATCAGAGCTGAGCAGTCTCAAGTTACATAAGCCTTAAGACTTCTGCAATAGAAAAAGAAAACTCTAGTAGACATCAAAATAAAACAGCAGTTCTGTAAAACTGTTTGTCATTTCAGAAGCTGCATATGAACATGGGTCCTTCCTCTGTCTGCAATATACACCCCAAAATCTTCTTTCCTCGACACAGAAATGCTAAAGGGATTTATCTATATACCTAAACATGCTTTTAAATTGGACTTTCCTCTTTCTGCAGTTGCTGATGCCAAAACCTAAATCAAAGCAAAGTTATAATCCCTTCAATTTCAATTTCTTGTTATATTCTATGATTTATTCCAAGCTAAGTCAAACAGTAAACTCTGGATGAGGTGTTTTTTTAATTTGTTTTTAAATCTCATTTCTCAGTTTTACATTTCTCTACTTAGGTCCTTGCACATTTAACTTTTGCTTAGTGAAACGAGCATTACCAATCAAGGCTGGATGTGGCTCTGGGCAGCCTGCTTAGCAGTTGGCAACCCTGCCCAAGGCCGGGGGATGAAACTAGATGATCCTTGAGGTCCTTTTCAACTCAGGCCACACTATGATTTTATGTTTCTATGCCCTATTTGTGATGAAACAAAGTGTTCACTTACATCATCTTTTTGAACACTCACACTTCCTATCTGCTCTCATATGAGCAGATGGAAATGGCTAGAGTTATCAGTTTTATTACTGCAGAGAGGGCAACATTTGTTAATTTTTTCCCTAAAATAAATCATTCATTAAAATAAAAAGAATTTTGTCAGTTTTTTAAGCAGTGGTAAGTTTTAATTTGTGAAAAGCATCAATATTTTTTAACTGGTTGAAATGCACTGAAGAGCAATTTCCCAAAAAGTTGAAAACAACAATTGTTGTATAGTGGCACTTTTTCCCTATATTACTTGAGGTTTTTAGTTCATGGCCGGATGCATTGCATTCAAACAAGCAGTATGAAAACTCATTCACTGAACCTTGAGAAGTTTCTTGGACACAGAAAATCAAAAAGAAACTTTGCAATACAATAAGACAACAAAATGAAATAAAAAGTTCTATTGTTTTTTAAATTAGCCTCAGTAACTTCATCACATGCAATTAATTGCCCACAAAATATACAACGGCAACTATGCAGATTAAACACTTAAATTCCTTGCCATTTAAATATTTAGACATCCAAATCTTGATAACCTACGTTTGATAAGAAAAACTAAAACAACATTCCTTGGTTCAATAACAAACAATTGTAAATACAACCTTTTTTTTAAGAACATTTTCTATTAAGTGATTGTATATAAGCAAAGTTTTAGATGTGGTTGTTAATTGAAACATTTTTCAGTGTTCAATTTTCAATAAAAATATATCAAGGCATAAAAGCATCCTTAAATTGTGAATAAGAAATGCACCATTTACCATTTTTAATGAGCAAGCTCTGAAGGATATAGAGGTAAACATGGAAAACAGAATTAGAATCTATAGTTTAATCAAAGGTTCCTGCTTACTGATTTCAGTCATGATTTACTCAAGATTAAACGGGCTATTTAAATCAAGTCCTCCATACTGTGAAAATAAAATTCACTTCAGTAACCATATTCCCACAGCAGCCTGAGGGAGGGCAAATGCTGTGGAGGTGATGACAAAACATCATATAGGAGAGCGTTCAATAGCATTATTAGAGGTACAGTTATTTCAAGAATTCTACAAATAGTTTTGTTACTGGATCCATTTCCAGCCTATAGAGTAGCACTGTTGCTTTCCAGTTGTAAATCCACCACGCACCTGGGAGTTATTCTGTGAATTTTGTCATTAAATATAGTAGAGAACAGAAACCATTCTAAATAAACAAAAATAATGAAGAATGCCTAACCTTTGGTGTAGGATATATATTAGTCCCCCTTCTTGCAAACCAGGGGAGTCACCAGAAAAGCCAGAAATGGCACCATCAAATAAAAAAGAATTGAAAATTTTTGATTATGCAGAGTCAATTATCAAGAACAGATTCAAGGTTTTGCTTATTTACATACTTTGTTTCTAAAAATTAAGCCTCAAACTTAAATACTAAGCACAGCTCTAGTAGGTATCTGCAGGCAAGTGTCCTATTTTTGACAGCAGCCAGAGTCGGTCCCTAAGAAACACTATAAAAGTGGGACATGGCAATGTTTCCTGCAACTGCTGTCCCAGCCACAAAGCATTTGTCATTCAGCAACTACCTCAGATTCATGTCATTTCTAAGCATTTCATAGGTCTCATGAATTTCTCTTCTACATCTCGTGGCAAGGAGTTCCAAAGTTTAACTACATTGTGACTTTTTTCCCCCCCCCTTTCAGAAGCCATTTTTCTCACATTCCTCCAGATTCTGCATTGAGAAAGCAAATAACCAATCCTATCTCTCAGGCTTTATATCATTCTGTTCCACACATCATAGATAATTCCCTTCAGTTTTTACAGAATTCTTCCTCTTCATGTCTTTGATTATCCTCACTGCTTCTCTCTTTAACTTCTGAGATTAGGCCTGACGGGCAAGAATTGATAAAAAACACACATACTACAAAAGTTACAAGAAAGCAAAGATTTATACAGTGTAATAAATCAGCTTCGTTAATCAAATAAATATTTTTGTTAAAAATACACTTATCTGTAAACAACACAAACTATCAGAATGACAGTATGCGTAATTCTGCCTTAGCATTTTCTCCACACGCTATTTTAAGTAAGATATGAGATAGTATAACTCAACTATCCCATTTGCCAGTGCTTCAAGTAAAAGAATTTCTATTTGCCCCTTTTGTTCTTCCTCTCACTTAATTCATCTGGTGTGCAGGAACTGTATTAAATTAGGTCCTTGGACGTTCTAAATTACAGTCAGTAAATTATCTTCCTGTCAAAGGAGCTAATTTAACCATCTTAGATTGCTTCAGATAATTCGCAATTCTTAACTATTAACCATTAACAAGTCTCCTAATTTAATGTGAAATGTCTCTGTTATTAATCTAAATAGTCAAATCCTCAGATAGTGACCTTCCCAAACCAGGTGGTTAGACTGGAAATTTTAAGGGTGGTGATATCTCCTTTCTACCATCACTCCCAGTCACAGCAGAGGATTCCCTTCAGCCTCCTTACAGAGCTCCTGCCAGGATCCTCTGATGAGAGGCATGACATGGAACACATGCAGCCTCACAAGAGAGAACCTGGACTGCAGATTTAATTCCTCCCCAACACCAAACGTCTGTTCCTCTGTGAAGCAAAAGATAAAGAAGCACCAACATATCAACATAACTATAGCTTAGACAGGTCAGGTCACAGTTATACACATGGCAACAGATCAGACAAACTGAGAGCCAGTTTCTTCAATTCATTACAAAATTCAAGCACAGTCCCTTAAATAAATGAAGGTGGAGTCCTTTCACAAACTTTGCTCTGAACTACTTAAAACGCTGCTGCTAATTTAACTTCTGGGAAAAGTACTTCAAGACATAGTACTGGAAAAGATAGAAAATAAATTGGAAAAAAATGCCATCTCCAACTGAAAATGCAAGTGAAGCAGGTATGAGTTGGTCACGATGTGCTTGAAATTCAATTATGTAACATGAACTCTGACAAGGGAGAATATTTCTCTAAGTTAGCCTCACTGAAACAAATACCTTCCCAATTGAAAAGGCATTAAATGTAAGTTAAGGGTAAAAAAAAAATCAGATATTCAAGTTGAAAATTACCCAGACTAACAGAATTAAATGCCACCACTCCTACAAACAGCACTATGGAATTCTTTAAAAATTATCTCAGGATTCAGATTGTGCTTCTTACCTACAACACAACATTTACACTAAAGAGATGCTGGTGGTACTAATTTGGCATTCCCTATTCAGTTACTTTTTCAGTCCAACTCTGCTGCTTTGGAAAAAATGTCGGAACTTGATCATCCAGCAAAAGAATTACTGAAGTGCACTGACTCTTCTGCCAGATTTCCTCCTTTGGGATGGTCATTTTCAATTTCTGTATATGTTATTAACCTTTATTAGAACATCATTTTGCATTTTTCCCCATAATATTATCATCATCATCTAATGTTTGATTTTTTAGGCCTTATGTCTCCTCATCTTTCCAAACAGAAAAAGAGGAGCGGTTCCTTCTCCCACAAGGCCCTAAATGGTCACATTGTATTCCATTACAAACTCTCTCCAACTAAGTTAGCACCCTCGCCAAAAGGAGTCAGCAACACTTGTAGTGTCATCGGTTTACTTTCCACCATTCCTTTCTCACCCAAGAACCCTGGGAAAAATCCCGTCCCTCACATCCTAGCCCAGCCAGCCCTCTTCAAAAAGGAGAAGTTCATTCACATTCAAGATGCTCACTTTCTGCTGATGTCACCTTACCCTGGCTTTAGTGAAACAAAATGAAAGCAGTGTTGAGATGAAACCTTCTTGAACCTTCTCTCGCCATTTAGTCCTTCTCCATCGCCCTTCCTCCTCACATCTCCACCATCAGTCAAGTCATTTGTCTTGTATTTTGCCGGTATTTACATTTTTACCCATATCAGTACTTATTTTTTTTTAAACTGCAGTTCAAAGTATACTAAACCAGTGTTCTGAACTCATCAAGCTGCAGCAGTTCATATAAGCTTATTGCCTCAAGCAAATTATTTTAAAAGAAAAAGCTGCCAACATTTTGGATGATATACTGAGCTTTCAGTCTTCAGATTTGGCATCTAATATTCACAATGTTTATCTGAATATCAAGCCATACTTAAAAAGCTATATAATAGTAGTTGATGAAGCATCACAGGAAATTGTTTCTATCTGCATACAGTAGCTAACTTGTTTCATAACGTGTTTCATAACGTGTTTCACAACTTACAGTTCATTTTAACAAATCCCATAAAAGTCCTCTGATGTGCTCAAGCCTCTACCAGCTATATGACTTAATGATCAATTCACCAAAATACATCAACAAAACAGTTTAAAGTCTGCACTGGAAATGGATAAATGCAGAAATCCGTATGAGCATATTAGCTATTTACTGCATTACAATTCTGAGAGAATGCTGCATGACAAAAAGCAAGCCAGCAACCTGAATTTTATCAACTACCAAATGCCAAAACTAGCAGTATTTACTTTCAGATGCTCAAAAAAAGGTTGCTCAGAAACTATAACAAGGAATGCCACGTAGGGGCCACAGTATCTTTTCCCATATACAACTACTGTAAATGTAAGTTCATTCATCCTGCAATAGTTGTAGGATGAGGATAGCTGGAATGCAGAAAGAAACTATTCCAGGACTGACTGACCATGACTGAGGGCCTCTAGGTTGTATCTTACATTACAGAGAGTTTATTTTCCAGGGATTTTCTGTTTATATTTTAATGAAGGAATGCCTCCTGTTACCCTTGCAATAACAAAAAAAAACAAACTAACAACAGTTCAATTAGTGGAAAACTTCACAGTTATAGTTTAAGCAGTAACAATGCTAAACCCTGCTGTATTCTGAAAACGCTGTTCCTGTAGCTTGTCACTTACATTAACTGGAGTGATACAAGTTTGTCAATATGGGATGCCAGCCTCAAACTCCCCTTTGGCCTTTAATTAGCAGAATGGTAAGATTCAAATACTGGGACTCTTTAGGGCTAGGGAGGAAGAATCCTAATCCTCTGCCCACCACTCTGTTACCACAATCACTGTTTTTCTAGAACCTTTTCCATAGATAATTTCCTAAGTTAGCCCACCTCCTAAGTTAGCCTGCTGCTGACATACCTACCCCCAAACAATCTCAGTTCTCTACTTAGGTGCAACACATACTGCCAGGCCCACTGTTAATGTGCCTACTTTAAGGGCAAATAAGGCAGAACTTTTAACTGGGTATAGTGCCACCCTCCCCCCACACATTATACGCCAGCTCTGATCCTTTTCATATGTTCAGGTTTCTATCAGAAGGAAATCCAGATAAAATCTGCAAAGATGTATGATTCAGCCCACCTCCTACCACTGAGGCAGGACACAGCCAGAGCTCTCACAGGGCCGGGAATGTGCACTGCAAAGTATATGCTCCAGAATATAGGTCAGCTTAAATTAGCAAAAATTCATTCTGCAAAACTATACATCAGATTTTTCTTTTTTCCAAGAAACAGCCAAGAGTGCTCCCAGACCCCAGAAGGTATCTCCTGTTTGTGATTATTTTGTATAAGGGAAAATTTTCAGTTCCTAGCACACAAAATGTTTGGAAAGTCCAGTTTCTGTAGCTTGAGAGCTACAGAAGGGAGAAAAAAAAAAAGCATAATCCCTTACATTTGACTGTGCTAAAATGTTTGGCTTTTAGATATGCCAACACTGCAGGTAACAGAGTAGAAGTTTATCACACTACAAGTTTCAGCATAATTTAAAAATACCCAAGCATCTCACTAGTACTTCCACATGTAGTAGTGTAAATTGGTCTGTTTTGTAAATAGTTTCACCTACTGTATTCAGCAGAAAGATGAAAAAGAATATTGATAGCATAAACTGAGCTGTTATGTAAACGGGACAAGTAAACCAATTCCAAATAATCTTGAAGTCTTTTCTCTCCCTACAATAAAATTTATTACTACTCCCTACAGTAAACAACCTTTGGCAGCCAATTTTTTTGCAGCTGTCGCTAGAAAAGTAGTAAAAAAAAGGGGGAGATAATAGATTATGGAACTCGGCAGTGATTCTGTACAGATATTTCTTGTGATTACCAACAGTATTTAAGGTTACTGTTTTAAAGCCACTTGCTGTGCATTAATCTGCTATTTTCTGCTAACATACTGGTCCGAGTTCTGTAAATATTTCTCTACTTGTCTTTTTATCCTTTTGTTAGCATTAAAATAACATTTACTTTTACTCACACAAGCGATTAGGATGTCTGTGAGAGACTGTAGTTTCTTGTCAACACAAAGAGGATGAAAATGAGTTTTAAAGCAAGTGGCAATAAGTTTTTTAACCAAATTACCCATTTAAGGAACATAGCTATAAATGTAGAAAAAGCCATCAAGTTTTTCAAGACAAATATACTTCTTATACAAGAATTAAACTGCATAATTAAGCATTACCAGTTCTTAGCTTTAAATGGATTTTGATGAAAGGTGCCTTATTTTGACAATGTATAAATTTAAGTCAGACAACATATTTGTATCCATTTTCTAAAATATCCATCATTTCTCTAGAGTGGCTGATCAAACTTGCCAGTGAAAAACATTCTGAGTAGGCAACTTGTAATACAGCTATGGTTTATTTCTGTCAGAGACTGACTGCTGAAGTGTGAAAGAAACTCATTAAAAATCTCTCACTGTGATCCTGCATTGCAAAAGGAAAATAGAAAGAAAATACTTAATGAAGGGTACATTTAGCCTGAAGCCACATTCATATTCTGCTTTTCATTTTACTCTATTTCAATAAGCAATTAAAAGACAGCAATTAGTCACAGAAACACTATTCATATTGGCCATACCGGGAGATTAAAGAGGTTAACACTTATTTTATGTTAATATTATGAAAGTAATGAAGGAAATCAAGAATAATAAAGTCACCTTACAAGAAATGTTAAAATAAATAGAAGCATCTCTTACCTTAATCTCAAGACAAGATTCACTGCACATGGTACTTCACTATATTCATCACTAATAGCAGACTGAGACTATTAAAGAAAAAAAAACAAAAGCATTATCATGGGTGCCAAAGAAAAAAAATCCTGAAATACTTGCCATACTTAAGTCCAACAAGAGAATATTTCACATATCCCCTAACTCTCAAAAACCTTTTAAACACTTTCAATAACAGTCTAAAATATAGCTGATAGTAGTAAAATTCCTGAATTTAAATTACAGAGATATAAATGACAAGGCCTATATTAAAGAACTGAGCGGAGGAACTTTTAATCCACCTTGTATCAAAACTCCAGTAACCTTTTAAATAACATGCACACAGTGAGAGTAACAAGCTACTATACCTATTATTTCTGTATAACTATTTTGGATCTTAATAAAGTCTTACATCTACCCATCTGCTAAGAACTAGCAGTGTAACAAAACAGGTTTCACAGCTTGGGGAATGTCTTCCACTGAGAAATCATACACATCTTTCACACTATCACTCCTACCTCACACTGTATTACCCTGTCCAGTACATATTGACTTGTAATTGCAGAGAAAATTCCAGTGTGGAATTTATGAAAAAACAGAAGCACAAGGAACAGAGCATGGGCCCCAAGACATCTCAGCCCTGATTGGCAACTTCTACAGGTACTGAAGCACATAAGGTACTTCACAGGCACTGAAGTACATAAACAAGCCCTGATAAAGACCAGGATTCATCATAGGAGGTAACAGAACCTAGCAGGAAACCATTACTCTTTGTGCAGATTTCTGTGACACCAATGAAAATCAGAGCCTCTAAAAATCCACAGGTGAAGTGGCAAGCATGGAACAGGCATTTTTAGATAGAAGATCACTTTTGCTGAAAGCCAATCAACTTAAACCATTATTTACAGCATTGATGCTTCCTATGCTCTCAGCATGCAATTTTATTACTCTGAATTAATCCACTATGCCATCATACTGAGCTATTTTACTTCATATGGCATTAAGAATTTTAATTACAAGCTAGACACTGTGATATGTATACTGACAATGAAATATTATTTGGAGATCTTTCAGCTACTCCAGAAGAGCCATTATCATTCTGACAAAAGGCAGCAATTAGTGTGATCCAGTTGGGAAGATTCATTAAAGATGGCCAAATTACTTATCTTAACCAGTTCTTTGGGCAGGAAAATAACATCACTTTGAATTTCCTATATATTTTATTCAATGTGTACTCAAATTAATTTCTACAGGCCCAGCTGCATGGAGCTCTGTCCTCATAAGTACTTGACATACAAGGCTGCAGAATCAAACCAACACTCTCCCTTCAATTCACATTTTTAATGAGAAAACTTGAAAGAGAAATCCCTTCACTCACTTAGAAGAAAAAAACCTGAAAGATACATTTTTACCTCTGTGTTTTCCTCTTCTTTAACTCTTCGTGACTAGAAAACAAATGCAGTGAAATGTGAGTTTTATGCATTAAAGATTCAGAAACACTAACAATTAAGAGAGAACATCTCGCAAACTAATTGTCTTGACACAAATAAAAGTTACCTTCTCCTGAGAAACAGCAGCTTTGCCTTCTTCACTCTTTTCATCCATTTCATCATCACTCCATTCCCAGTCTCCATCTTCTGTTTTATGGAGGTGACCACTGGAACCTGGCACTCGTCTAACCTACCAAAATATTAAGTGTTCTCCATTAAATAGACATTTTAATTTATTTAATTTATTCCCTGGCACACTGGAATAATTTCTAACATCAAGGGTCAGTCATTGTTGTAATAGTGGGAAGAACTAACCCATGCAGAATTCACATAGGAAAAAAAGAGGTGGAGGAAGGATACATTTTACAGCTGCTTCAGAACAAGCTCAAGTAGATGACAACTGCTTAGTATAAACTAAATCATTTCAAGGAAGCAGAGGATACACAAACAAGGTTGTTCTTGGAATACAGGTCTTGACAACTTTACTTGTTCTGCTAAAAAGCTTTGAAATGTGTAAAAGGCATTGAGGATAGTTTATAAGTAAAATTCTTCCTTTAAATAAAAAGTAGGCACATGCAGAGTGAAAAGGTAGGCAGACGTACCACACTAAACTAACTGGGAAAACATCTGTAGATTAGTCAGTAGATCAGAAGTCTCATAAGCAACTAAGATTGAGAATCAAATTCTGTAGCCATCTTGTTTTTTTCTGAGCCTGACAACACTCTTGTTTTCCCAGGATCCTGTTCAGCCTGAGCACAATAGAGGAACATCCAGCAATTCTCACCACACACCGTCATGAAGTAGTGAGACTCATAAGATTGCTGAAAATACAACACAATAATCTGAAGTCCCAATAGTGCTTCTCTAATTATTTTACATCACCGAACCAAGATACTAAATACAGTTCATACTGCTCCACTTCAAACACTCATACAGGTAAGCTTCCTTGCACTATTAATTTGAAAGGTTTAAAGCATATTCTTTTCAAGTTAAAAAAAAAATTTACTCAGTACATTGGCATGAGAAAGAGGAATACTAGGTGTTCACAGCTGACAGAAGGAAGAACTAACATGGCAGAAATAAAAAAGCAGTTGCAGTCCACAAAGAATTACTGGAAAAGACACCTAATAAACTAACTTTAAAATGAAGTTGCGATATGAACTAAATGGGATTAGCTCAAAACTCTACATATCCTGTATGTTATTGTGGATCCTGTCAAAAACAGCCTGGTTCAAATTGATTCAAATTTGGTTTCAGAGATCCCTGTCCATTCTGATGTCGTGCTCAGCATACTTCAGCACAAGGATTTAACTTGTTCTGATGAGGTTTCCAACACTCTGATAGTTGGTAGTGCAGCTCTCTCTCAAAACAGTAACAAATACGTTTTTTAAAAAAGAAAAGTCTGATTTCTGACTAAAATATTACTGAATTTTTTTTCCCAACTTAAAACTCACATAGAAAATAAACTGATACTAACCTTACTCTAAATGCCTCTAGTTGCTACAGACCATAATGTGTGGAGACACACAGCATGTGAAAGATTGCAGCTTCTAAATTCTATCAGATAGAACTCCAGCAAAATACAGGCAGCATGAAAACAGTATAGGGCACTAGAATTTTGACCCTCTAGAAAAATGTGTGACACAGGTATTAATGTAATCCTTCTCAATCTTCTTTTGATAGAAGAGAGAGAAATAGATGGCTATTTCTCTACTGGATTTGGAGCAATGTAAAGTAGAAATAGTTGGCATTATGATACAAAAGCAGGAGTCTAAATGCAGGGGTCCTCTTTCAAAATGTTGTACGTAGACAAGCAGGTATATTTGTGTCTCCAAGTACACTCTTACTTCACATCATATATAAGCCTCAACTAGAGGGCTAGGTGCTTCACTAGGGTGAAGCTTCCAGTGTCTCAGCATCTTTCCATAGTCACCTTCCTTTCCCTCCTTACAATACTTTTCTCCCCTATATGAAAAGTACCCTACTCAGTTTCTCTGTATTTTGCACTCCTTTGTAACCAAGATGAAAAAAAAAATAGGATTAGAGGAATATCCTACTCAGTCACTTAAGGACAGATTCTGTACTGCCTTCCCTGTTTCTCAAACCAGGCTTCTAATACACCGCTCCTAGCTCCAGCAGCATGGTAAATGGGCTCTTATTGTCTGCATCATCAGGAATTATCACAGATACAAGGGAAGACAGGCAATTCACATGGTGCTTGCAATTATTGATTGCCCTACGTGTCAGCAGTCCTGACATGGGCTTCTGTTTAACAGCACGCACATAACAGCACAACATCCCAACAACTACATGCAAACTTATGGAAAGATATAAGCCACAGGCAAAAACAAGCTTTTTCAGATAGAATAGAATAATTTACAGACATTCACAGACTACTTGCACTAACCAAAATCTCTTCTGCATCCATTTTCAGTTGTTCTGGAAACTTGCTCTAAGTAGAATGATGTTAATGTAGCTTAATGATGCTGGCAGAGAGTCACAGGAAAAAGCTTACTGATGAAGATGGATTGCATTTCAAGCTTTTAAATAGATTGCCTTTTAATAAGCAATAAACAAATGGCTCAAAGAAAAGAAAGTTACTTCAAAATAAAATACTGTGTTAGAATAAATGATTTTCTGCCTTCAGACACCTTTCAAGAAAAACAAGTCTAGACTTGTCCTCCATCCATCAGTCTCTTTCCCACCAGGACACACATTCAAAGAAAATCGTACTTTCTGCTATAGCAAAATATTCGATCTATTCAGATCTCAAATCAATTCCCTCTTTCCCCTATCATAAACCTATATCACTAATATCACATATCTAATTGAATGATTCTAAATTTATGTTGTAATACATACTTATCAGATTTTTAATACCAGTATTACCTCTGTCTCTTTGCAGATTTTCAATGCGTTTTACAGAGCACATTTGTTAAAGTGTACAAACTATTTTAGGAGAATCCTATCATTTTACCATCCTCAACTTGCATTTTAAAAACAGTAAAGGAATAAAACACACTGCAAAAAGTAAAGGAAAAAAACGTACAGTATGCAAAGCTTTTTAGGCTTTGAATATGAAGCAGCCAGAGAAACATCTTACAGGATGAAAAATAAGGCAGTTGAGATAGTCTAGTAGTTTGTCACATTGCATCAATGGACAGTCCTGGGACATCCACCAGGGCTGCACAATCCTACAACTCCTGGCACCTATGTGGCTGCACATTGAGCAGACTCAAGTTATCACTCCTGAAGAAACACTGACTTTTTTTTTCTTTTCTGAACAAATTTTTCTGCAAGATTCGCAAATTGAAATAGCCCTACTTGATGTCAAACTCTAAAGGCTGTTTAAGCAGTGAGACAGTGAAAAGAAACTGGAATCGCCTCAAGATTCTCAAAATTGTCTACTTTAATCCCTTACAGTAAAGGGCATACCAGTGTGACATACCAGAACATCTCATGCTTTCATTTATGTTCTCAGAGCAGAAGACCCAATCAAAGAATTAGTATGGAGCACAGTTAGCTTGCAACAATTCAGCTCCTAAATTTAGCTGGCACAGGTATTATAGCTGGCACAAGATGAGAAACTGAAATGCCATTTTCAGTAGTTGACCCTATTTGAATGAACTTCAGACAACAGTTCAATATCATCTGCGCTAAGAAAGCACTGTAAATTCCCCAAAGTAATAAGGACATACCTATCTATGCAGATTGCTCTAAAACTAACACTTCCTATTTATTCCCATGGTACCTACAAGAGAATAAGCACAGTTGAATTCCCCTGCATGGAAAAAATTGCACCTATTGACATTCCCTGATGCTTGCTGAACACTTATGGAGGCCAAACAGTATAAGTATCTGTAGTAGTTTCCATGGAAATAAATAGGTGGCATTTCTTTCAGAGCAACCTATGTATTTTTTCTAGATGACATTCACACAAAGTTTTGTTATCGTAGAATTATTAAGATTGGAAAAGCCCTCCAAGTCCATCTAATCCAACCACCCACCTATCACCAATATCGCCTACTAAACTGTGTCCCTAAGTACTACATCTACTTTCTCCTGAAACACCTCCAGGGACAACGACTCCACCACTTCCCTGGGCAGCCTGCTTGAATACGTCACCACTCTTTTTGAGAGGAAATTCTTCCAAAACATCCAACCTGAACCTCCCTGGCACACTTGGGGCCACTTCCTCTTGTACTGTCACGAGTCATCCAGGAGAAGACCATTTACATTCAGTCTACAAAAACAGGTGTGTAGTAGACAGAAACATTTTGATGAAGAATAGTTAGACATATACGTACTAACTGTAGCCTGTATAACATTCACACTGCAGGGATCTGTGCCACAGGTCTGCATCTGTATCAAAAACATTATAGTACGGCCCATCAGGGGAGAGGAGGAAAAGGTCATCCATTTTCTCTTATCAAACTGCAATCCTCTGTGGTAAAGCTTAAGATTCTTCCCCTAAGTAGTGAGCAGCATAAGCTTCTTTGAAATTCTGCAGCTTGTAAAAGTTCATTTAAAAACACCGCAGTGGGCCAAAACAGGAGTGATTACAAGAGTTTGTAGGGACCTGATGGGCAACAGAACACTTGACTGTTATCTGAAGTATATAAAATATATAGCTATAGAAAGCTGTGTTCATCCATGTACAACATATTCATCTGTTCTCTCACAATAATCTTTCTGGGTCACTGCAAGAATATATGGAAAAAAATGGTTGTAACAGCTGCAGATCTAAGGAGATCACACATATAGGCAGCAATAATACCATCGAGATATTTTCAAATATCAAGGATATCCCTACTCAAACTGTGAATGCTTCACAGGCCATCTAAAATTCTACTTAAAGAATCTCTTGTATTTCTGATAGAGTTTGACTCCCAGCTTCTTCTCTACAGAAGAATTTTTTCTGAAATGCATGTTGAAGGTACTCTTAAATTAGCATTAGATACTCTTCTCAAAATAAACTGCTACAGGTAAACCAATGTGAGTGAACAACGTCAAGTGTATGCAAGATGAAGCATTTATCCCATCTTCTGGTATATCCTGGGAGGTAAAAAATAGCCTGAAGACAGGACAAAAGAAATTCAGTCTTCAAGATTAGTATAATTTGAAAACATAACTTGAGTACTGCCTCAAAGTATACCACACAATAATCAACAAAGAAACCCATATTGTGTGCCCTATTTATCAACACTTTCAATGAGATTCAATGATACTTCACCCTATAGAGATCAGGTCAAGATCATCTGATTTCATCTTATAAAAATCAAGTGTGGCATTTCATTCACATGAACTATCCTAAAAGCAATGCACTATGTTCTTCATCTGTACTGTGTAAAACTTCTGTTCTTTGGGGTGAGGGGAGAGAAGGTGGGAATGGAGGTATTAAGAATGAATCCACAGTTTCTATCACTATTACAAATTCAAGATTCAATCTGCTGGAGAGAAGACATCTTTGTAGACCTTCATATGAAAGTCTGAAATGGTCAGTGGACTGTAGTTCAACTTTCCAGTCATCCATGTCACTGCTGAAATTCACAGACAAGTTCAGCAGCATGAGAATGAATGCTTGTCTTCAACCGACATCAGCCATTGGTACTACAGGTAGTTTGAATTTCTCCATATTCTTCATATTCTCAATCACATCCAGACTGTTTTATTATTGTTGGTTTTTTTTCCCCTTCTACATCCACCACTTCAAAAATTAACTTTGTTTCTAGGCTAGCATCACTGAAAACAGACCTCTTTATTCTATCCTGTAAGAAAACCAGCAAAAGATCACTTACTATCTGATTGGAACAAAACACATTCAATTCCTCAGCAAAGCATTGGCTCTTTGGACAAGACCAACGCTTGTTTGCAAATTTCATGTGCAAAGCAGAATAGCTTTAAGTCATTAACAGATTCTTCCATCACAACTAAGTACTTGGAACACCTTTCTGAGATTGTGATGCAGGTGATCTTTCTTTCAGTGTGGCCAAAGGGAATATGATAAAGCCCTCCACATCCACAAGTACCAACCAGCCTCAGATAACATACTGCTTTAGTACATTAATCTCAATGTGGAAAAAAAGGTGAATAAGAAAAACAACCTTAACGCTGGTCCTAGCAAGAGTACACTGCAGAGGTTGCATTTGGAATATTTTAAGTACTTGGATTTTCTCTACTGCAAGACTGATGAAAGCAAGCATATTTGTATTTAGCCCCTATGATGACAGCATTACAACAGTTCAGAACATTCTATTTGTCTTATCTAGGTGCAAACCTCTCATTTTACACAAAGGGAAAGAAAGAAACCAACAAACGCAGTGATTTATCTGTGTTCACAAAGTAAATCTGAGACAGAACAATGAACCAAAACAAACTTTTTATATCCCTACAAAAATAAGGAATGTTGCATTCCTTATTTGCAAGGAATGCAGTAGCTAAACAATGGAAATTTCTCTGACAGCTTTAATCAAAATACACAGCATTGATGGCTCTTTATGGAAGGATTATCTCTCTCAGTAAATAATTCAGGGAGAAACAGAAACAAGTAAAAACATGTGCAATTCTAATTTGAGTTTTATTGTTTTAAAAAACCTAAATGCTCTTTCCAAAATAGAACTACACTAATTCATAACTTTTGCTAACAAAGAAAATAGCAAAAGCCTTGAGCCTAACAAAGACAAATTAACATGTATTAGAAAACAGATTTCACATAACTTGGAAGAAGCACACAGGGAATTAAAAAAAATGAATTTGAATGACTGCACCCAGAGAAGCAGCTAAAACTGTAACTAAAAACAGTTTGCATGAGGAAAAACTTAAACCACCATCAAAATCACCACAGCTTTCGAAGAGACAATATGAACACCAGCTGAACAGCATGCTTGAATAATGAGTGAAAAGAAATGACTACCACAAAAACATTAAATATCAAATTATTATTGCTTACAGTCTTGCAGCTGGTTAGTGGTTATTCCAGTATACAGAGTCACAAAGACAGAATAAAATTATGTTGGCAAAGCTATTTGTCCCCATCCTCTGAAAGGAGGATACAGATCATAAGTATTCCTAATATACAATAATATTCATAAGCTTTCCAGGATAAAGCATACCTAAGCAATTGAACATGGTAACCATAAATTCTCATCATCAAAAATTAATTCAAAAATTGCATTCCAGAGAGAACTCCAGCAACAGAATGCAGAAGCTCCCTACATTCCCCAAAGCTTGATAAAAAACCAAGGTACAACACAAGAAAGTAAAAAAATTGTTGTCTTCTAAGCACTGATGTAGCTGCTATAAGTAGATATTAGAGAAGCTGAGGAAAGAGGAACCTATTATTCAGCTCTGATTCTTTTACTTCTGTAATCTCTTTGCAAATTAATTGTTGTAATGGGACAAGGAAAGGAACAAATATTTTCTGTATGTTAAGATCTCTACTTCCTTATTCAGAGCTCCTCAAATCAGCAAAGAACTTGGCCCACTTACACATTTGGTATTTTATTTCAGCATCTAATTTTCAAAAAGAAAAATGATGTGCCATGAGATACCAATGCATACATGCATAAAAAACTACTGCATTACAAACATGGCACAGTGCATCATCTACATCACATACAAAATTAGTTTGTTTAGTAAGAGTAATTTCATGCATCTCATCTTATAACTCATTCAACAGAAAGATTACTGAACAAATCATACTGATTTTTCCAGTATTTCAATTATGTAAGCTACTCCTACTGAAGTCTCTATGATAACTGAATGTTTGGGGTGAGATTCCAGTCAGATTTATAGCATCTTTTACTCAAAAAAGAGAAAATGTAACCTGAAAGTATAGTAAGCAAGATGCATTAGTGTATGTAAAATTCATAGCGCTAACATGCATTAAACATTTCAGTTTCACAGAAGATAAGTTTGTCATGCTCCATATACAGCTAACTTAGATCACAAAAGCAATTTGTTCCTAAATTCTTATAACGAGGCAAATGTGCAGATGTGACTCACTTCACACCTAAAGAAGTCTTCGTGGAACCCTAATCTTGATCTATAACTTCTAGCTACATAACAGTCAATGCTATACTAATCTTTCCACTTGCATATCTACAGAATGCAATTTTACTTATTTAATGATTTTAACTAAATTGTAGAAATTTTACTGGAAATATTCTTCTAGAAATATTACATCCCATCAAGTCACCTAGCTTAGCTTTTTCTAGGGACAAAATTTTGTTTTATTCTACACTGATGCCATTCAGCTACATCTGCTAGTATTGTATGCAAGACACACACAATCCCACACGCCCTAGAGAGCAAGCAGGACAACTTGGTTATTTAAACATGTTTTTCATTTTCTGCATCCTATTCTAGTAAGAGCCAAGATTTTACTCTGAGACACAGAAGAGAAAGAAGTCCTTGAAGAACTCTCCCTCTTCCAGAGGCAGACTTTCACCTCAAGTCATCCTGACCAGCAGAAGACTTCCTGGATGCTCTGCTCTCTATTCCAAGATAGTTACCATTTCTGTGACAGAAAATTAGTTAGTAGGTATAGCAAACACACAACAGCCAGTTAGTAGGTATAGCAAACACACAACAGCCATGGCTGCAGGAAATGCAAAACAAGTATCAGTTCAGAAAACAAGATGGTGCTCTTTAGGGTTGCTGAACTAAATGTTCTACCTATTCCAAGAAAGCTGATTCATTTTCTCTTGAATTTTAGTGAAATTTTGAAAAAAATCAAGGTGAAAGAAGTTAGCAGCAGTCCGGCAGCATGCCTCAGACTAAAGTTAAAATACCCCCCAGTCAACAACTGTTGGGCACGCTGGAAAGGAGAGGAAATGATTCTACAAAAAGGCACGAGTGTTTACAGGATTGTTCCTTGTGACAGTACCTTTCCAATTGCATCAAAAGGCTCTAAGATTTTATTTCAGAAAATTATTACTACTAAGATCATGCTGTTAAATTTTACACTTAAGAACACTTCTCTATTTATGACACCCACTTTAACTCAAATATTTCTCATCATTACTTCAAATAACTTTTGCAATGGCAGGGAAAAGCTACATACATTTCAAAATAGCATCTCAAATAGCTTTTTTAGCATATGGAAAGTATAGAAGTTTTTGGATTCAAGAATAGTGAAATGCGCCAAAAAAAAAAAAAAACACAACAACACTAAGTATCTATAGTTAAGGAAAAAAATAAGCTCAAGTTGCCAAAAAAACTGACATAAGCTAAGAACACCACCTGACCTGGCACATGAAACTTCGCAAGTGTGGGAGTAACCAGCGCTTTGCCTCTTCATCCTGTGGTAACATCAATTACACCCCAGTTCTTTCAGTAAAAGAGGTGACAGAAAGAGAGGGAATTTATGCTGAACATAAAGGTGCACAGACTGAAGACAAGATGGGAACCTGTCAACATGAATAAACACAAGAACCCCAAAAGGAATTCCAAAAGAAGCTGACAAAGTGCATTTGTAAGCAACTTTTTGCTCTTCTGGTATGTTCAAAAAGATTCTCTGATACAGAATCATTTATTTAACAGAAATATAACAGAATATATAAATATAACAGAAATAAAGAGTCTTGGCAGAGTTGTGCTTACATGCCTCAATCAAATTTCAGAGAAAAGACTAGCTAAGAAAACTTCAAGCATTTGTGATTTTGAAACTTCATAAAGCGATCATCAGAATCAATACTTTTTCACTGGTTCCTGGAGTACAAACATTGAAGATCATCACTATTCTCTTAGCCACAGAAAGTAGATCTTAAACATTCCCTATTTCTTTAAAATATATACATACATGCAAAGGATTCCAACCATCCAGTGATCCTCAAGAAACTACATAAAGAACTGCAGTTTATTCCACATAGCTTGAATAACATAAATCTGCATACACAATATATGTATTATGGGTCCAATAGTAACTGGATCCATCAGTTGCTATTTAACATAATAAAAGGAATGTAAACATTAAATAGCAACACAAGAGTTTATTACTTGAAGCAAGGAGGAACCCCATCAAACGATGCCAGTCTTATTCTTTCCATAAAACTGTAGTAATGGTTCTTTGCAGGAGAAAGGACACCACTGTTAAACAGATTGGTAGTTTTTATAGAAAATATCAGCTTTAAAAAGTGCTGGTATTATTTGGTAACTGACGGGATAGGTAGCTGTTTCGGTTTTGCCCTTCCCACTGCTGCCCACTTAAAAAAAAATAATAAATTAAAAAAAATATATGTCACAAATCTCAAAAGCTTCACTTCTCTTACAACTTCAGCATAAAGAATTTACCATTCCAGTTGCTCCTTATTTTACTGGAAAAGAAAAAAACATACGTGTATACACACACACACACACACACAGTAGAACTAGCCCATTACAGACCACAGTTTTTGTTTCAGCACATTTTATTATATGTACTTATTTCTCTCAAAAACAGACCAGTTCCCTTTGTGAAAATCTTAAGCCTGTAAAGCAATCAGGTTTTACAAGTTTTGCCTTCAGCTCTCTTGCAAGCCTTTCCTGAATGTTTCCTAAAATACAAAAACAAATTTTAATCCCTATACCTATGCATATATTTGCATTCCAATGCAATGAAGGAAATCAGCTTATCATCACATTTATCCAATCACAGCACAAACCTTTTACTTAAAACAGTTCTAAATTTAATCACAGCTTAGCATGTGAAGTAAAAGGTAGATATTGGAGAATTCACTTTTCTATAAAATATTTTCACACAGAAAAACATTAATCTTTTTGCATAACATCTACACTGTAATCACATTTTTGCAAAAAGATCTGAAGAACAAGAGCCTGAATTCCCACAAGTATCTATCATCCTTTGTTCAATAGACAAGATGCTTCCTCAAGAGATAGCTAATCCTCATTTAACCCATCTCTCATGTCTGTGAATGCCTGAACATAAACTATTAAGTTCCCCTGAGTTCATTATTTTGGGAAGTTTCATTTTTATTCTGATGTACCAATGCCTTTCTAAAATAACACCCAAGTAGTTCTAGTCTGTAAGAACTAGAAGGTGATAAGATATTAAAGTTACTTGATGTTTTGATGTTTGCATTCCTTCCTCTTAAGCCACTCTGTATAATAATACAAATTACAATATGGGAAAAATCTTCCTTGGTTTTAATTTGTTTTTTTTTCCCACTTGGAAAAGAAGTTAGACTTAACTTTAAATGTTTCATATTCATGTTCAGGAATGAGCTTTTTGGCTTGTTTTTTGCTTGTTTGTTTTTAATCACAGAGTAGCCTGAGACATTGCCAGCAAGTATCTAACATGTCATAGAAAGTAATTCTACAATAATTCCAACCTTTTGGGTCCAGACGCTAATTTTAAACTCTGAACTTGGAATTAGAACTGAGGTGTGCAAGCCTCACTCAGGATGGCATAAGGCCTCTGCCCTTTGTAACATCTGTGGAGGTTTGTTGCTTTTCTGGGGAGCTGTATGGGGAGCTTCAAGTCTTCTATGCTGCCCACAACTACACATCATGGAAACTCGGATATGGTTAGAATTCATACCTGCAGAAAAGAATAGACACTGAACCCTGAACATAAACAGAAGTTACCACTTATCTTCTACATCAAATTAATCATTATTACTTCTCTATTGTACAACCACACTTATATTTATGTAAAAAGCACAGATTGAGAGGACACAGATGAACGAAGGCTTTACAGTTCCTGCAAAATTTCTTTAGGCATTTCTGGTGTGTATATTTCATAGTTCAGACAACAGAACCTTTTGATTGAAGAACGTACAGGAACTCCTATGAAACAAACATGCTCTTTGATGTACACATCTTTCATGTTCTGAAGTTTCAAAGTTTTGAATTTCAGTACTTCAAGGTGACCTAGCCATAGCAGGTGAGAACATCATCAGCATTTTAGTTTGTATGCCCTGAGTCAGTAAGAGTAGTGAATATTCTTGTATTTTATAATGTAATGCAAACGCAAGTAATTTCTAAGTGATTTTTTTTTTTTTTTAAATAATTCCAAGTCAAGCATAACCACAAAACATGGTAACACTGACATCAATTGTTATTCCCTTTAAAATTTCGTATTAGAATAATGGTCAAAATATTTCATTTACTTTGGGGTTAGGGTTTCATAAATCAAAAATGGAACCCACATTTTTCTTCAATAATATTAAATGCACCTCTGCTGGAATTAATGTATTTACAGCTATCCAGCACATCTTTGCAAAACTGCTGTTTGCTCTGAAGTGTGCAATGTCATGTTTATGGAACATTAATGATTACCTTCAGTGAGATAAGTCAATAAGGACAAACTGTTAGTCACAGATACAAATTCACCAATATTTGTTTACTCCTCAGCACTGCAGAAAGGACTGCAAAAATTGAAATGGCACTTCAGACATTTAAGATAGGAATTACTTTACAGTGCAAAGTTATTTACACTTTAAAAATGTGTTAATTATCAGTTCTACTCACTACTGGAATTAGTTACACTGTTAACTTAAAGTCAAGAAATGCAGGATCATTACATTTTTTTCATGAAATAACATTGCACGAAGGAGATGGATAATTTGAAATTGCATAAATGCTCCTTAAATCTCTACCAGTTATTGAAGAGTTCCCTTTTTTGTTTAATGAAAAAGACAGCACAGGTTAAAGAACAAAAGTCTGTTGCAAAAAAAACACAGTTTGCTTTAAATATTTATGATACTGGTTACTGGTTTGCTTTCCTAGTCAAACAAGCAATATCATGCTCAAATGATGTATGTGGCACTGAGGAAAAACTGAGTGAGAGAGGCAGAGCCATGAATTAAGAAAATTGCCACGAACACTTAGATACATTCACAGGTTACAAGTGGAATACGGGGGAGAAATCAGAGGCAAAAAAAACAAAGATATTAAAAGCCAAAGTAGAAGTGAGCACGTTCCTACATCACTAGAGAAAATGCTGAAAAATGGATACAGGTGCTTGCACCAACTGCCCGTGCACTCTAAGGAATCTCTCTCCAAAGCCCTTCTTCCACACTTTCACCAAGTCTTTTCTTTCTGGGATAAAGTTGCTTAAAGACAGGAAAGGACAGCAGCTCAAACTGGAGTCTAATTTTTCACTGAAGCATCTTGTAAAGTGTTCCCTGCACTCCTAATCCTGCCTTCCAAAACCAAGAAGTTTTATGTCAGTACTGCATCATATTCACTATCAGTGCTCCAGACTGAGTCCAGAATTTTAAGCTGATTTTGTCTTAAGAAACACCAGTGTTTTGTAGAAATCTTTATTACATAGCAAATGTGCCAGTTTACTAATTTAGTACGACTTCTGTTTTTCCAACAATATTTCTCTGTTTATTACTTCCACTATATAAAGTTTTATTACCCAATTTTAATTAACAGCAAATAAGTCACTCCTTCTTTAATTTCCATTTTAACAACAGTACTTTCAGACATGAACATGTCTCTGTACTGAGGAGGATATTTTCAATTAATTGTATAAAGGAATTGCACTGTTTCTTAAAATTAACATTTTAAAATTAGATTTAAATTAACATTAGTAAATTAGGTTTATTTCACCTAAAAACAAGAAATCCTGACTGTGCTATACAGTGTGACCTGATGGGTAATAATCCGAGGAGGTTGCACAAGGAAAGTTTAGATTGGATATTAGGAAGATTTTTTTTTTTTCCACAGAGAGGACAGTCAAGCATTGCAACAGGCTTCCCACAGAGTCACTACTCTGGAGTGGGTTTAAGAGGCATGCAGACATGGCACTAAGGAATATGGTTTAGAGAAAGGACTTGGAAGGTAAGGTTGATGGTTGACTTGATGATCTTGAAGGCCTTTTACAACCTAGATGGTTCAACAGTGCCACAGTTCTAATTCATATATGCCAAGAGAAACTCTTATATCCTCCTCTCCCTGCCCCAGTCAAATTAAGATGCTAAGGCCTAGATGGTATCTGCAGAAATAAAAGAAAGCCAACTAAACAGTTAAGAATACAGTAAATTGGCAAAGTAAATCAGTAGCCAGAAAGATGAAGAAAGATTGGACTTCAGAGCTTCCAGAGAGTTGGAATTAGATCTTTTAAGGTCCCTTTCAATCCAAGCCAACCCATGGCTCTGTGATCTTCAGATGAATCGACTTCAATATGGAGAAATGCTAATAAAAAAAGCTATCTGTTGGATGAATCATGAGATCCTAATTTCTTAATCTGCATTTTCCAATTCTGCTAACCTGTGTTCCTTCAACCAGGCCATTTACTTGCTTAAAACAGCCACACAGCAAAGAAAAAAAGAGAGAAACAACCTCATTTACAGCTTTCATTACCCTGTAGTGGAAAGCTCATTACAAAATAAGTTTCACTACCAGTGGTATAGTCACATCAATAATTATTTACTAATTCTTCTCTGAAATCTACATAATAGATTATTTTCCCTATGATTTTCAATTACCTTCAAGATCAAAGCTTGAAGATATTCTGTTGTTGATATTCTATTCAAGTCCTACTTGAAATATAAGGCTTGATCAGGAACATAAGAAAAGTTACTGTAATATATTCTGCAATCGTAATATATTCTGCAATCACACTTATTTTTTACTAAAAATTAAGAGGCCCAAGCTTATTCAAAAGATTTAGCATTTAAAACTGCAGCCCTTGAGCTGCTCCTAACATGGGAATGCTCCTATACCCTGCATGACTTTGTACATCATCCTACAGGCAGCCCCGCTTGCTGTGCTGTGGTAGATACAGCTGCCCTCTGCTGTCTATGCCTCTCCTAGACAGCACAGCTAGGATGCACAGTTTTTGTCATACAGTTGAGTTACGTACTACATAAAGTAAAAAGGGGAAAACAACTTTATTCAAACAGTACACAGGAAGTTAAACAATCTTGTCCTGGAGCTACTTCTCAGTGCTAAACAGGAGTTGGACTTTGCATATACACTATTATGGTCCATCTTTCCACTCTGTTACCCTTAAAATGTCTATTCTGATTAAAATGTTGAAGTTTCCAGGGCCTGCCATAATTATAACTTCTTCAACCAACAGCACCTTTCAGCTAAATTAATTCTCCTGTAATAACACTGTGCAATATATTCTCAAGGATGTCTTGCTTAATCTATTCTACCCACAGATTTCAAGTATGCCATCAGTACCAAGTGTGTACGGGAAGAGTCTGGGGTTAAACAAAGGCCATGAAACTTGGGAGCCGAAATTCTCCAAACTTTATCCTTCTCTCAGTGTTGGTGCTGGTATTTATTTACTTTTGCAAATTTGCCCTTTAGAACTAAGAAGGTTAACGATTAAGTTCTCCATATGAAAACAAAAATTATCCTGGAGTTATTCCATCAGTCTTTCAATAAAGGAGTAATAGATAGCAGCACTTCTAAATGATCCTAAATTCAGAGTTTTCTGCAATTCAGCTCTTCACATAACCTTCCTGACAAACTTTCAAAAATATACACAATCACAACTAACACGAGACAAATGGAGATAGGCAGAAGAGCCTCTTCTACCGCACAGTAAAAGAAAGCACAGTGGGAAATCTCATAATGCTAAGCTGAACCTAGTAAGCCAGCTGTAGCTGTCTGCATTGACAAAATAATGATGTGTGTTAGAAAGGTGACAAATTTTTTAACAACCACTGATTCAATTCAGTCACTGTATACTCAGAACCTCAGTTCAAATCCAACAGAGGGAAAAAAAAAAAAAAAAAGAGCCAACTTGTTTTGTAAGTCAGATGAACAGAGTTTGAGGCTTTGTTTCTCAGAGCGGAAACAAGTAAAACCAGAACCATCCTGCACAAGAAAAGGTCTGAAGCACAGCTGTATTAACAACAATCTTTGGCAAGGTGTTTCTATCAGATTAAATCCATTACTGAAACAAGCAAATGATGCTTTGCTGAGGTGGTATCAATACTATTAGAGCTATATAAGAAATCTACAGTGTAATGATATTACCCCCACTATATGCAGACAATGGTTAATTTCTTCTACAGGATAACATGCCATTCAGAACCATTTCCTTAAATTAGGTGTACCACAGAGCTAGAGTTTCAATCCATCAGTAAGGCTATTTCTACTGAAATTTTAATAAAAGCTGCTATCACTCACACTAATTATCTCCTTATGCTACCTGATTTTTTTCCAGTAACTTACGACTCAAAGACCTGAAAGAGCTTCTATTAACAGTGAAGAGCAATATTACCTTCTGAAAAAATAGAATTTGAGACCAATTATTATTCAGAACTGTTTTTTTTTTGTTGTTTTTTTTTTTTTTTTGAAACTAGTAACAGTTCAGACAGCTATAAAATGAAATGCAGATACATGCTTTTCTCTGTTTACTTTGTAGAAGTGGCAGTCATGCAGCAGATTTTGAAAATTAAAGAAACAGGATTAAAAAACTACAAAATTGACACATGGCCTTCAGGGATACAGAATATTTACAGTTATAATTAATTTTTTACTGTGACCAAATTTAAAAACTGACTGTGGAATTCTGGAAGCTGCTTCTCATTTCTGCTGTTCAAATACAGCAATTCTAGTCACAAACATTAACATTCAGTCCAAAATGAAAACTACTTCAACACATTAAAGCACGTATCTATAAAACAGCTTAGCAGGAAGTTACAGCTTAACAAAGGTGTAATGCAGCCCTGACTCAACCACAACAGAGTAGACTATTCTTCTACCATAACACCATTCAGCATGGAGGAGGCTTCAGTCTGGCCTTCCACATCTCTACTGACGACGCAAGTATGACCTTGGAGAGTGTCCTCTGCTTGTTAGACTACACTGAGCTTAGAGCACTCACAGCAGCCATTTCTCCAGTTCTAGTCACCAGCAATGCTCTCCCAAGTGAGAAGTCACATTAATGAAACACAGAATGGCCAGTAAGTTGCAGAGTTAACATTCGCATTTGTACATCAGTACTGAGAAGCATTCAAGCAAGTTATGCACAGGAACAGGCAAGATGTGTTCCTCCTAGGCAAATCAGTTCTAGAAGAGTTTTAGTGTTAAACTCGATTACCTGAAGCACCAGGAATAGGCTTCATTTCAAGATTAACACAATCAAAATAAAGAGCTACTGAGACAGAGAAAATATATGCACAAATTACAAATACATAATTTACAACACAATATTTTAAAACTACACTATAAGAATTGTTTAATCTTATCAATTTGGTATTTGTAATAAGAAATATCTTTACAGAGTTGAATGCTTTCCTCACAAATAAAAACCACGCGTACCTACTTTCAGGATTTCCCAAACAGGTCTGAATTCATTTTCAGTCAAAACTGTAAGCAAATATAAGCTGTAAAGGCAGCAGCAAAACATCAAAATGATATGTCATTAGAAAGAAAAACTAATGTTAAAAATTTACTGAGGATGCAGTTCTATGCAACAAGGCAAAGTAATCATACACGCAGTAAATGCAAGAAAAATTGAAATCCTACAGAGCAGATGCGATACCTGCCCTAGCACTTGTACTAAATGCCAGCTCCTTATCTTTTGCTCTGGAGACATTCTTTCTTCCACTGCAGGAATTATTCCTTCCAAGAGTGACCTCTTAGGCATTTTTACATGGTACGTTTGTGAGTAACCAAATTCTGCTTCAGAAGCTTTTTTTTTTTATTGAAAAAAGAGTTTAAATAATAAAATACATTTATATTTTATAGTATCTTAAAACATCAACTACAGCAAAATTAAGTGAATTTTAAATTCCTAATGAATATTGCATTCTTTTAAAAACTAAATAAATCATTTTCACAAGCTAAAATTTATTTTTTCTATTTTATGCTGTAATTAAATGACCTATAATTTGTTACTCCAGTATCATTCAGCTTTTATTTCTAAGAATCACTCCCTTTCCAAAATTTTAAAGAATTATCCAAAAGGACATTCAGTAACCTATTGCTGATGGTGCAGGGGAAGCTACCACACATTCATTTTGTAATTCTAGATGTTAAGTTAATTAAAGAAATAACTATATGTACATGGGTACATACAAGTTATCACATAGTTCCTACAGCTAATCTGAAGATACAGCTGGGAGATGAATTTAATGAGGTCCATGCTCTCTTAGAAACTTAGCTGGCACTACAGCATGTCTAAATTACTCCTCTAACAGCGAAGTAGTAAAATGAGCATTGCTTTTTCCTCTCCACTCTGGGTAGGTCAATTTTTATGTGGGCATTGCTGCCACCACGTGGCCAATCAGCTGTACTTTACATTTTGCTGATACTGCACTGCTCAGTAAGTTACCTCTTACAGGAGCAGGATGACTTCCCTAGTCCTGCTCACCACAGCATTCCTGATACAAGCCAGGATGCCATTGGCCTTCTTGGCCACCTGGGCACACTACTGGCTCATATTCAGCTGACTGTCCATCAGTACACCAAGCTGTCAGGCAGCTTTCCAGCCTCTCCTCCCCAGGCCTGTAGGGTTGCCTGGGGTTATTGTGACCAAAATGCAGGACCCAATACTTGGCCCTATTGAAACTCATACAGTTTGCCTTCGCCTGTCAATCCAGTCTAGCCAAGTCCCCCTCTGTAGTGCCTTACTATCCTCCAGCAGATCAAGGTGTAACCTGCTTACTGTGAGTTCACTCAATCCCCTCATCGAGATCACTGATAAAGATGTTAAATAGGAGTGGCCCCAGTACCAAGCACTGGGGGCACCACTAGTGATGGGCAATCAACTGGATGTAACTCCACTGACCACAGCTCTTTGGGCCCAGCCATCTAGCCAGTGTTTCACCCAGCAAAGCGTACACCCATCCAAACCACGGGCAGCCAGCTTCTCCCATGAGGATGCTGCTGGGGACAGCGTCAAAGGCTTTGTTAAACCCAGATAGACCATATTGACAGCCTTACCTTCATCCATTAAGCAGGTCATTTTGTCATAGAACGAAATCAAGTTTGTCAAGAAGGATCTACCATTCATGAACCCATGCTGACTGAGCCTGATGCCCAGGGTTAACTTTTAACTGATCCATGATAGCTCCTGAGATTATCTGTTCCATAAACTTCTCTGGCACTAATGTGAGACTGATAGGTCTGTAGCTACCATGATCATCTTTCCAGCCCTTTTTGAAGATGGGCATCACATTTGTCAGTTTCTTTCTGGAAATATTCTCCATAAAGCATCTTCTCAAAAAAACTGCTTTTTGAAAGATGGACTGAACACACTGTCCTGTTATCTGCAGAGGTTTTAGCAGTTTCAGCAGGCTCCTCATGCTGAAGCAATACTGTCCATTTAACTTCTCACAGATTACAAATAGAAGTTTAAATTCATTTCTGTTTATTAGCTCTTATGAACAGCTGCTGCCTTCAATACCTACGTTTTAAAATACTTATCTGTTCAAAATTTTTTAATTCTGTTCCACCTTGCCTGGTAAACTCATTTACACAAGTACCAAAGGTGCAACAAAGATATCAACGTATGCCATAGCTGTGCATTTAACTCAAACTCTGGAGTAAGGCTTCACAGGTCCAAGTAACTCAAGAAATCTCTTGTCAAGTTTGACACTGACTTCCATATATTTGAGTGCAACATTTAAAATAATACAGAGAAAAAGGTATTCCCCAACAAATACCATTTACAATACCTTCATTCTTTCTTTAGATAACGAAATAAAGACGAGTTCTATGCACATATAGGTTCATAAACTGCAGTTCTGTCTCTTGCCATCTGCATAATCATGTCACCTGTATATTTCAAAAAGTGAGTGGGGGAAAAGAGTCATATGATTTGTGTGCTATATATTTTGACAACTCTAATGAGGAGGTCTAAATGACACAAAGCTTCCTGGAGAACAATAAACTGCAGAAACTACTCATCAACAGAATCTATGAAGGAGTGCATAAGAAAGCAGCTTAGTCAACTAAAATCTAAGGCAATTAAACAGTCCCCACCTTCGTTTGCAAACCAGTCGAGAGATGAAAACACTTACCTTTTTCGCTCTTTGTGCAATATTAGGTGTTCTAGTGAGAAGCTTTTCAATCAGGTATTCTCTATTCTGCAAAAATCAACATTTGGTAAGTTAAAAATCAATATGGGGGGAAAAAAAATCGTGTAGATTTTAAGGCAGAGCAAAATTTACTTGTAGGGTTAAACGTTTTACCTTGGCTTTCTGGAAAAATTTGCATTTTAAAAGTTCTGCTGCTGTGGGCCTGAAAGATCAATAATATATTAGAACAGGAAACAAAGACCCCTTCTCAGTAAATACAGTACAGGGCGTTAGTTAAATCGTAACACTTTTGAATTAGTACTGTATGAATGGGGAAATGAATGGCAGTAGCTACTAAACTAATTCACATATACTTACTTACCACACATGAAAAAATTAAGTTTCCCTATGGCAAAGATATCAAAAAAAAAAATCAGTACCTAAGTTGCCAACTTTTGCCTTTTTTCTTTTAACAGAAATGAATTTTACCCTTAAAACAAACAAGCAAGCAAATTAAAAAAAAAAAAGTCAAGCAACGTGCTTCCTGAAGTCAGTCAATAAATGTAACTAAACTTTGCTCCACAGCAATGAAAGGGCGATCATATTTTTCTAGACAGTAGCATCAATACCTTTTAATTGAGTTCTTTTATTTCAGCAATGCAAACAGGTACTAATTGTACAGACACTATTAATATGCTGCATAAACCAGAAAGTTATCAGGAGCACTTTAGAACTAAACAAACATCAAATCAACTGTTGTATGGTCAAAACCTAGACATTTCAACTTTATTTGCAGTTCTGTTCAAGTCTTTTGGTTTGAATCTAGATGATCTTTGAGATCCTTTTCAACCCACGCCATTCTATGATTCTTTGATCATCTTCAAGTTTATATTTTTGATGTTTCCAACAAACTTTCAGAATCCTTCCACTACTGAAATGATTATTCCAATAAAAGGTTTTACTTCCCTCTAGCCTCATGGATCTAAAGCTACATACCCAGACAAAACCATAATATGGTGCTGAAAAAGACCATGAAGAGAAAAAAAAAACTCTTGGAATGACCTAAAAACCACCAGATGTGGTTTACTTGTTCGGTTTTTTTTGGTTGGTTGGGGTTTTTTGGGTTGCTTTTTTTTTTGGGGAGGGTGGGAGGGGGAGTTGGGGGGGGTGTGTGTGTGTGTGTGTGTGTGTGTGTGTGTGTGTGTGTGTGTTTTCTTTTAATACTACTAGGAACACAGAACCTTACTAATTTTTGGGTATAGTTACATTTAGGGAAGCTGGAACCTCCAAGATTCATAATTTCCCAACAAACAGAAGCAATATTTGCTAGTTTTTCATTTGAACTACAGCAAGACAGTGGATACAGATCAGATTAGATAAGAAAGGGGAAAACTTTCCTACATAATGTTCTGACATCAAGAAAGAAAAATCTGAACTGCTTTATTTCTTTGAGGTCACATCTGATAAGGAAGTGAAGAAAACAGGAATAGTACATAGATCTGCTCATACCTACTAGAAATAGTGAAACTACTTGAATCATCAACAATAAGCATCCAATGTAGACAATTACAGTAGTTCCACAAAGAACTTGTTTTGCTTCCACTCCAAAGTACCTGACTCTAAAATAAAGGAGTTCTTAGTAGTGACAACATGTTGACCACCATCCTTAGTTGTATTTCACATATAACCCTTAGATGGATAAAATGAAGGGGAGCCTTTTAAGAACAAGTTTCTACATCAAAATTTGAAAGTTCTGCCTCAAATCAACTTCAAACCTCAGGGTAACTTTTAGTGATCCATCACCATCATATCTCATTAACAGGAATATATGCTGATATTTGCAAAATCCAAACCATACGCTAAAGGGCAATGATATTTAAATAGAGCTGTAAATAGTCACTATATTTAAAAAAAATAGTTACACTGTACATTGCAATAAAGACCTACCTTTTGGAAGGATCTTTTTGAAGGCATAAAGAAATTAATTTTCTAAAGGATTTGCCATACTTTTTCATCATCTCCTTGTCTTCAACACCAGTTTCTAAAGTGGGAGGGTCATTTTGCAGCGTCAGCATTAACACCTAGAGTAAACCCAAGAAAAATTATTGTAAGTAAAATCAAATCAGATGATGTATAAATTGAGAATAACCGTTCTTCAGAGTACATATATTTAGATATCTTAATTTACAATTAAAACAAAGTAGTGCTAACACATCAAAATAGCATTTCTATACAATCCTCAGAGCAATTAGTGGTATAACTCTTATAAATAAATACATGAAAAATTAATAATACAAACACCACTTCACAATGCTCCAAAGAAAAGTGAACATGAAGACTCCAAAGTATTGAAAAAAAAAAAAACTCTGCTTGGGTGTTGCAGCATCAGTGGACATTGGATTTCTGAGAGGAATGTGGACAGATAAGAGTGAAACAGAAAAAAAGGAATAGTAAGCAAGGTTGCTGCAATCAGCATTTCTGCTGCACAAATTAAGAAATACACAACACTTAAGTGGACCACTGCAAGATTTAAAGTACTTCAGTCAGACGCTTATGGTGGTTTTACTCCTGAATAACAAAATATGTTTTGAGGCTGTTCTGATAATAAAATATCATATTCATTCTTTTATCAGTTATATTAGACACCATCCTGCACCATACTTCATCTTTACAGAAATAGTGCTATGTACAGCAATTGCTATCAATTTAAGCATCTTAACATTACAGAAGATGGTACATGTTCTCACTTATGAACATTTACAATTTGTAGTTACCACAGGAATAAAAAAAGCCACAAGGTTTTTTTAGTAGCTGCTTTGTTTGTTTGCTGTGTTTCCCCAGTAGGCTTCCCTGAAAGGCAACATTGTCCAAGCTTTTCTTAAAGCAACATCACAAAACTCATTTCAAGAAAGCCCTCAGTTACTATCTTTATCAGAACTAGTAAAAAATACATAAATCATCAACTAAATCACCAAACTGAGATGACAAATTTCATTTTTAAAGGGTAACTTAAATTCTAAACTTTCTGGTTTGACAAAACGAACAGCAACTTTCTCCTACTTTTAAAAATAGGTTTTAGATACCAGACTTGCAATTCCATATTATCACTTGCACACTTTTTCGGAAAACCTCTACATTGTACTAGTTTAAAAGCCAGTAGGCATAAAAACAGAATCAGGAAGCGTTACCTTTGTTGTTTTGATTTCCTCTGAAGTGAATGAAATACAAAGTAAATGCTGGTAACAAAGGCCCAAAGCCCAGTTTTCTTGCTCTTTACCTTGTACATCACTGTCCTCATGCAGCTGCCTACAGATCCTTACCACCATTTACAAAATTGGCCTATCTTTAGTCATTCCTCAACAGAGAAAAATTTGCAATGACCAAAAATGTTTAAACACACAGAACAATCTGAAATCCAGAACACTTCAGCATTAATGTAAAGTGACATTTACTTTCATAGGAGGATATTTGTGATAAGGTGCTGCTCCTGTTGCTAACTCAATGGCTGTTATCCCAAAACTCCACATATCAGCCTTGAAGTCATAACCTCGCACCTGGAATAGAGCCAGAAAGGAAAAAACAAGGTGGTGATGTCTGAAGTTCTGAAAATTAAAGACTAAGAGATTTTATTTTTTATTTTAAATATTTGTAATACCTGCTCCATTACTTCAGGGGCCATCCAACATGGAGTACCAACAAATGTTTTCCTTACTTTGTTACGAGTCATATCACCTCCTGTAGCCAAAAATGCACTAACACCAAAATCTGGGACATAGGAAAAAAAAAAAAGTTATAACCAGTTAAACTACTAGTAACAAATAAAAGTTTTCACACAGTAGAAGCAAAGCCAGTTCTCTTGAGATCAAAGAACCACAACTGAAAAAAAAGCAAGACATTCTTTCTCGGGAGTTAAGAAGACAAAATGTACACAGGACCTACTATTCAAAATATGCTCTTAAAATGGCGTTACTTTCATATACTCATTTAGCAAACTCAGCATATCAGCTAGACAAACCAGAGATGTTTGTCATGACAAGGTATTAGTTTAGGTTGTCTCTGGACCAAAGAGATTTTTTAGTTAGTTGAACTGGTGCTGGTAATACAGTTCTACTCCATGCTTTGGCAAGCATACATTTGAGCAAGCACATGTTGCTCAAAGAATGCATAAACATTTTCAGGCTGGGTACTCTTAACCCTTAAAATAATACCTTTTACATTTATTTTTCAGCACTAATTCTTAGGCTGTCTGGACTATAATCTTTTTCTTTCTGAAATTATCAGCAGAGATTACATAACTAAAGTATTTACTCACATTTTAACCATGGCAAACATACAGAACTCTAACTCTGTGGAAAACATTTCTTTTGTTTTGGTGTGGGAGGTTTGTTTTATTTTTTCAAATTAATTTATTTAGGCCACAGCATTACAGAAGAACCTGTTCCAGAAACACTGGACAGGCACACTGAGTTCACACAGTCACTCCCCACTGTTATTTTTTTTTTTCAGTGGCCACAATAAAGCTTGCATTCTGAATAACCCTTGTGGTCTGGATTTGGAGGCTTTATCATTACTTTCCATTAAACAATCATTAAACATGGAATTCTGGACCTCTTCTACATTATTAAAACACACAAATACAATAGACAAGAGAGAAGTAAACCACAAATAACATAAGTATTTTTAACTTTCCCTGCAGTTTATCTGAGGAATAAGAACAAATCATTTTTCCTCCCAAGATCTGTAAATTATAGATTGGAGGAATTTCATTTGAATTTCTGAGAAGGGTGAACAGCTTCAGAAACACCTACTTTTAAATTTTGAATGTCCTAATATCAATGCCGTTATTTGTAACTATTTTTTGAAGAACAGTACTGCATATGAAGAAAAACTGTATAAGCAGAAAGCAAAAATAAACACATAATTGAGATACAAAAAAAAATCGTGTCTGTTCAGTATCATGTCTTCTCACAGGCTTCTTCTGGGGAAACTGGCTGCCTGTGGTCTGGACAGGTATACACTCCTCTGGGTAAGAAACTGGCTAGGGGGCCGTGCCCAACAGGTAGTGGTTAATGGAGTTAAGTCCAGCTGGCGACCCATTTCAAGTGATGTCCCCCAGGGGTCGGTACTGGGGCCCATCTTGTTTAATCTCTTTATTGATGACCTAGATGAGGGGATTGAATGTACCCTCAGTAAGTTTGCAGATGACACCAACTTGGGAGGTGGTGTTGATCTGCCTGAGGGTAGGGAGGCCCTTCAGAGGGACCTAGATAAGCTAGATCGCTGGGCTGAGGTGAATGGGATGATGTTCAACAAGGCCAAGTGTTGGATCCTGCACATTGGCTGCAACAACCCCACGCAGCATTATAGGCTTGAGGATGAGGAGCTGGATGATTGCAAAGAGGAAAGGGATCTGGGGGCATTGATTGATGCTCAGCTGAACACGAGCCGACAGTGTGCCCAGGTGGCCAAGAGGACCAAAGGCATCCTGGCCTGCATTAGAAATAGCATGGCCAGCAGGAGCAGGGAGGTGATCATTCCTCTCTACTCAGCACCGGTGAGGTCACACCTCAAGTATTACGTTCGGTTTTGGGTCCCTCACTACAGGAAAGACATTGAGGCCCTGGAGTGTGTCCAGAGAAGGACAACGAAACTGGTGAGGGGTCTGGAGCACAAGTCTTATGAGGAGCAGCTGAGGGAGCTGGGATTGTTTAGTCTGGAGAAGAAGAGGCTCAGAAGAGACCTCATTGCACTCTACAACTTCCTGAAGGGAGGTTGGGGTGAAGAGGGATTTGGCCTCTTCTCCCAGGCAATGAACAGGACCCGGGGAAATGGGTGAAAATTGTACCAGAGGAGGTTTAGGTTAGACATGAGGAAAAACTTTCTCTCTCAGAGAGTGGTCAGGCACTGGAATGGCTGCCCAGGGAGGTGGTGGAGTGGCCATCCTTGGCAGTGTTTAAAAGGTGTTTGGATGAGGAGCTGCAAGATATGGTTTAGTAGCTTGTGGTAGCAGTGGTAATGAGAAGATGGTTAGACTAGATGATCTTATAGGTCGTTTCCAACCTTGTGATTCTATGATTCTATGATTCAGTATCAAAGATAAATACTTTGTATCGAATAAAGGTTTAAAAGTCCTTCCAGGAACCGAGATGCAAAATTAAAATTCTGATCATCTTTGAAAAAGACACAAGCCACAAGACAGAAGGGGAGGAGAACACAATGAAATAACGAGCGAAAACAAAGCGAAAATCCCCCCTTGTATAAGCTTCAAAAGGAAGTTTTGCAACACCTCACTGGGAATGATGTGATAAGCATTTCATCAATTCAAGCAAACATTTCACTACAATTCTAGTCAAGCAGTGTACACTTCTGAAAAGGGAAAGAATGCTTCAACAGCTCCTCAGTAAAAACAAGACATTCATGTCTCATTCCAGACATAGCTTTCAGAAATACACATTGCTTAATAACAGACAAGATACCACAGTGGCAAAATTTCTACCATATAGTGGACACAGAATAACTGAAGAGAAAATTCATAAAGAGGAAAGGTCAATACATTACAAGGAAAGCGCTGAACAATCTAGAGTTAGTTACTAAAAGTCACACTAAAGAAAAAATAAATTTCAGGAAGTGATGATTCCAGTGTAATAGTAAAGGATTCTGAATTAATGTAAGCAGAGCAGAGGGGCTGGCCAAATAAGCATAGCCCAAAAGCCATTTCTCTTCTGGTTCTTTTACCAGCACTGGGCCAAGCCTCAGCCAAGGCCAACCCCCCTAGGTCAGGAGAGGGTGACAAGGCCACTGCTTCCATGGCCAAAAGAAGGCACAGACTACCAAAAAAACGTTTGCTCTAACAAATTTCTCAACTCAAAAGAGGCCCTAAATTTTACCCTAAGACTAAAGCTAAGGAAGGGTCAGGCATTTGTCCCTAAAAAATTGACCCTGCTGATTTTTTCACCTTAAGCATCTGAGGCCTAGGTACAACTTATTTTTAGGGTATCATTTAGCACAAGAGTGAACATTTTAAGAACTTCTGCTGAAATGGGCATGTTCCTACAGACGGCTATACACAAATGCAAAGTGGGCAATCTTCTGCAAGAATCCTCAAAACACACTATATTTTATTATTATGGGTTTTACTCAAACTCATTTTTCTTGTATGGACTGAACACATCATGCATACGCCCACACCTCCTACAATATTTCCACCAATCTCTATGATTCCTCCGTGTTGTATGCTCTTTATTTCATCTTATTTCTGTTCTTTTGCTGGTTTCTTAAATATTTTGATTCCTGCTAGGCAATTCAGGTTTAGAAGGCTGTAACCCCGACGAAGTATCAATCATCTTATTTGTCCAAGACATGAGATCTTACAGTCCCAACAGGTTTAATAACAGCAATATGCCTGTAGCAAATACTTAACATTTTATTTGTGAATAGGAAGCCTAAAATTTCCTGCTCTGTACAGAGGGATTTGGTAGTTGAAAAATAAGTATAGTCAATTTTAAACAGAACAAGAAAACGTATGCATTCTTCTTTTCCTTTAGAGAAAAGAGTCTCTGAACAGAGTCTCTGTAAAGAACCTCTGAGGTCTGTAATCAGAGGTCTCTGTAGAGCCATTCCTGTTATTTGAAGAACATATGGTCTACTCAATTTCTTTGAAGAATGTATGTACAAAAGCTTTTATCAGAGAAACAATAGGCCGGGCTTCATTTGCAAATGACAGCCCCTCAGAACAATGAAATGCTAATGGACAGTTATGTTTTCAGATGTTACTCTGTATATTAGCAGTATGCATTATAGGCAAGTCTTTTTCTCGTAGAAACTTGGGGTGCAACAGAACAAGCAGTCAAAAGACAAGTTCTTCTAACAAACTAAAAAGAAGCCAGAACATAACAGCTAGATTACAAATCAAGTATCTATTCTTCAAAGATCAAATGGGATTTTACTTCATCAGGGCAAAAAAGATTAGCAAGGAAGAAATGCAGCCTCTGACATTTAAACTGCCTTTCAGTTAGTGTGCAATGTTCAGCTGCCCAACAACAAAACAAGTCTGATATTGGTGCACATTTTAGCTGAAATTCTGAAGTAACCCGGTATGGAAACAACACCTGACAGAAAGACATTCCACATATCTATTTAGCTACTGAAATTCCTCAGTCCTGCATATATAGCATACTCTAGCAGCACAATAAAAACTTTACTACTTTAAGATGTCTACAGCAAGGAGGAGGAAAAGGTCAAGAAACCACATGCTAGAGCTGAACTAAGATAAATTAAGCTTGTGCTTGAATGTTTCTGATTACTGTGACAGCAGATTTGACTGCGTGTGAAAGTTACAATGAGAAGTCAGCAGCTTTTTCTTCAGATTGCTCATGAGATTCTCTGAGCTTTTTTGTTACTATTTTCAATTAAGTGGGTTATCTGGACATCTACTCCTTTAGAGTACTAGAAGATCTACAAATTCTGGAGTATCGTTTGCCTAAAGCACTATAGAAAATGAAGATGACTGCAAGGTATAAACAAGTGAATAAATAAATATTAAATATATAAGTAAAAGTCAAGCCTGTAGAATTGACTATTTATTATAAAAGCCTTGAACTCCAGTACAAGAATTAAAACTGTCTCAGCTGCCAGATAATCTTTTCCCTTCTCATTTCATAAACTTCAGGCACTAAAATATTCAAGCCCTTCACAAGGTAAGTTTACACAGAACTTTGAAAGCATCCTTTATTTGAAACAGAAATTTCAGTTACAGCCATTCGTATTACTGAGGGCTACTAAACAGTAAGGTTTCATTCCTGGGTTATGAGTTATAAGCTGTTAAGGCCTGTGAGTACTCTGGGAAGAACAGTAAAAAATTCTCAGCGAGAAGTCTCACACATCAGTGACTACTTTAAAGATCATGTCCTACAAAAGGGCAATACATACAAGGTTTTTCAATCCCCACCATTAGAATTACTTTCAGAAATATTTCGTGAAATAAAGCTATAAATAAGAATTGCCACCATTTGCAAGCACTTTAAGCTATATGAGTGACTCAAAAGGAAACAAGAGATCACTGACGTTTCCTGGTATATTTGATTGGACACAAAAAATACTGAATAATTTCTAACTCGTATATTATTAACCAAGCATTCTAAAACTGGATGACCTGCAGCTGCAGTGCTTCAAAAGGAATAGTTAAAAGTCAACAGAAAAACTCGTATACATTGCCCCTACACCAGCTTCAAATACCTTCTAATTTAGCCACTACTTCTCTACCACTGTCATTACCTGCTATTTGTACAGAGCCATCTTCACCCAGAAGAATGTTGCCAGCCTTCAAATCTCTAGAATGTACAAATAAGAAGTTACCTTTATGTAAAGAATGTTCATTTTTATGTAAAAAAAGACAAAACAACTTCATATTTCTTAATTTCACAAGATAGCATTTGAAAGTATTAAAGGCAGAAACAGAAACTGAAGTATAAAATGTAACTTCTTTACAATAAAACAGAGTGCAGAATAAAGTCATGAAGTCCATCTTTATGTACAACCACACATATTGGCCTTGGCATAAAATGAGCAGAATTCAGGGATATGTTTTTAGAACAAATTCTGAGGTCCAGCTCTTTTGCCTCCTTTTACAAATATAACCTCACAAACTTTCAGATCTTTAAAGCAAGAATAAACCCTTACATCCAAATGCTTCACTACTGAGGGGAAAAAAAAAGTTGTCTTTGACCTGTTCATCTTTGAGAAAGACAAATGGTAAATACCATTTGTAGATTTCTCTAAATTTCTACCCAATGGAATTAAGTTTTTCTATGGTATACCATGATGAAAAGCTACTTGAAACTGAATCTGTCAGAAATGTGGTGCATTCTTAAACATCAACTATCAATTTTACATTTCACTCAGATAACTCAGATTAAAAAAAAAAATCTGGCTTTTGGGGGGGGGTTTTAATTGCTTTGGTTTGCTTTTTTTTTTCCTTAATAGAAACATACATCCCATTCTTAATGCACAGGATAAATCTTTCATACATAAAATACCACAAGCATTAAGCTTTCCAAGATTTATTGAAAGTAATTAACATTTTGGTATTGAATATAACATAACCTGCTTCCTCATACATAAAGGAGAATGCATTGAAACAACAAAATAAAATCCATTAATTTTGGGAACATCTCCAACTGGCAATTACTGCGTAAAAAAGCACTCCCTGACCTATCACAGCTTTCACCTACAAAATGCAAGGGTTAAATGAAGGTGTACCATATTCCTTAGATCAGCACTTCAGTGGTATTGTACAGTTTATAAACTAGATATTATAAAAAGGAGAAATCTCACATGTAATAAGGAGCTTTATCTCTTTTAAGCTTCTTCAGAAGAGTACATGGGCAATTCCCAAATATGACCTCAACGGGTCCTGTTATCTCTAAAAGCTGATGGATATTCCTTCTGCAGCAACATCAGCTTAATAAAAAGCTACAAATTAAGTTTTATGACAGATCTTTGGAATTCCAAAGCAGAATTCTTTATTTCTCTGTTTATCTCAATTTTCTCTCTGCAAAAGGAAGAAGCTTCTTTATTTACAAAGGCAGTTCATTTATAGGATAAGACATAAGCAGTGCACCGAAATAACTATTACTCTGCTACCACCATTTTCACTTCTGTCTGCAGTGATTTTTTTTTCCTCCTCTCTTGTAAAGACAAGACCTAGAAACAGAGAGCCCCTTGCTGGCACTTTCATAAAAAGGCAAATTCACTACAGCAAAATTAATCAGGGAGGTGAAAACACAGCACTTCCTTCCAACTTCCAAACAGTGGAAACAACCTGCTGATCATTATAATACGTGCATATAGATCACCCAAGGGCATCAGCACAATTTATAATGAGGAAGCCAGCAGAGTGAGAACACACAGAAGAAAACAGTCATTTAGATATGTATACACCAAAATGTAGTTTTCATATCAGTCCCAGCTTCACTTTGGTTGGTCATAAAGAGACATCTGTGCAGTGGTATTAGACAATACTGACTATAGGGAAGAAATACATTTCACATTTACACAGAATTGTCCAATTGCCTCAGATAATGAATGGGTTTATTATGCAACACAATATACAACTATAAGCCACAGATCACACCACAAACTAAAGTAAAATTAAATCTCTGGAATACCAGCAGTTACAGGAATATAGACCAATTTTTGCAGACTTAGTGCAGCACAGGCCTATCTTAACTATAAAAAGGAAAGAGAATAAAGTAAAATACAAAGTACTAGTGACAAACTACAGTCAAGATTAACAGCAGCTACCTGAGCATTATCATTTAAGAATTACTGTTTGCATTCAAGCAATAGAACTTGCTTAACCAAAAAAAACTGCAGCTGACCAGTATCAACAGCACCCTATACATTCAACTTTGAAAATATTTTTCACTGTATGTGTGCTCCTACCTGTGAATTTGCCCATTCTTGTGCAGATAGTCTAAACCTTCCAAAACCTCCTTAAGAATTGTTGCTATTATGGGTTCTTCAAGGACACCATTTCTGTGCTCTCCTCTGTTGACAATATACTTTATTATATCAAGCATTGAACCTACATTGCAAATCCAGGTAAGAAAGAAAATACTTCAGATTCTTGAAAAAGACATAATTCTTCATTCTCTCCTTGTTATTTATTTTTTCAGCTAACTAGTTCTTAGAATAAAGCACACCATACTTTCATTCAAACGAAAAACAAGAGCAATGTTTTTTACCAACAATATGGTAAATGTTCATTAGGAAAACCTGCTTGATAAGCTACAGATACAAGTCTAAACTAAATTTAAACAGACAAAAGCACCAAACACATTTCGGTTTATTATCCAACTTATGTTACAGTTCATGAATTTATGATGTATGATAAACAGGCAGCTGCAAGACTAGGAGATAATCTTTGAAGACCAATGTTGTCTACATTCCTACTGACATGTAGTTTGACAACAAATTTCAGTTATCGCTATATCTTCTATCTATCCAGGCACTTTTCAACACTTCAAAGTACATTCCTCTCAAAAAAAAAAAAATCATCACTGGTTCCTCTCAGTGCCTGCTTTTGAGTGAATAGAACAAGAGAGCTGAATAATTAAAACAAATGTGATGTAGGACTGCCCCCCATGCTTTCTAGGATAATGATACAGATGTCTATTGCCAACAAGACTAATTTTGAAGAACACCATGTGGCAGCTAGGACCATCTTATTTTGGATTTCACTTTTCCAAGCCTAAAGTGCATTCAGTTTAGTCCCTTTTGCTTCTTCCAGATCCATATAAAGCTGTAATCTATTTATTAATACCACAAAAAACTGTAAAAGGTGTTCAGTTAGCTTAGGCAATAAAAATGATTCAATATGTGTAAGGCCTGTCCTAGGAAGGATAAGGAACTGGAAATATATGTGGGTTGGTTGGTTTGTTTTTTTAATAGAGGGTATTTGTAACTCCAAAAAAATGCCATATTGACAGAAGTGACTTAATTCTCACCATTACTTTTCCAAACACAGCCTTAATATGCAGTCGTAACAAAATGATTTAGAATAAAAAATGACAACAATTTGATCAACTGAATTAATCACAACAATTCTTAGTATGTAATATCAATATACATATACAGTCTTTTTAAGCTTGTACAGTCTTGCTTTAACATTCAGCATGTCTACATCTTAGGATCCATCCTATTAAGATTCTCTTGACCCCCCTGGCTTGGTTTAGGTTAATTAACTCAAAGAACACACATTAGAAAATTTCATACCATTTCCCTGCAGCTAAACAAGTAAAAGAAGTAACTTACCCCCACTTAGCAGCTTCATAACCAGCCAAAGCTCATCCTTCACCACAAACGATGTGTAATAGGTCACCACATTGGGGTGATTGCATTGACTCATTGCTTGAATTTCTTTCTGTAAGAAATACAAAACCCAGCATAACACAGACAGCTATCAAATGTGCTTGTGTGAAGTAAAAGTTTAATTCCAAAGTGAAATACTACAACAGAACTGAAGTATGCAAAGAAGATGCATTCAGGCTCTGAAATGTTTCAATTTACCTATGAATCTATATGCAAGATCAAGTATTATTGCAAAGAACATAAGGGATGCTTGGCCAGGAGATACAGTTATAATTGCAACAATTTTCTTCTGATATCAGCTGAGAAGTTATGTTTAAAGTCCCACATTCTGAATGAGCAGTGAAGAATGAGCAGCCTCCAATAGATGAAGTTGTGAGTACAGGCTGGACAACAGAACATGAAGGTGCTCGAAACCCACTGCCTTTCCTGTTCAAAAGCAATACAAAAGGATAGAATGGGAGCAGGAGGGAAAGAAGGACAGAAGGACAAAATACACAGAATCACTGGCCTGGGTCTGCTTACTATGTGATGGACAGATAGTCTACATTGCCAGGCAATCAAACAAATAGAATAGGACAATTACAGACTGAAAGTCTAAGGAAACAATTGAGCAGAGGAGCACACAATCACCAAAAGATACTCAATGATGTAGCGCTACCAAGTAATGCCATTTATGACACAGCTGTATGCATTAAAAATGACAGTCTCGTATCTTTCCTTTCAAGTAAGGCTTTTTCCTATTCAGTCTTTCGTGTAACTGTTCTGGTTCACCTTTCTGGCTGTTCTCATTGTCCCGTCAACTCCTAACACAGAATCCTCTGAGCTTCCTCTGAACCTCAGCATCGGGCCTCAAAGCAGCATTAGCATCTACAGCCCATCCTCTTTCTCCCTCCGTCTCTGGCCACGCAACCCTAATCCATCCCTGGCATCAGAAAATGTACTCCTGGAGGGTGAATCATTCCAGGACTCAATCCAGCTAAAAACTGAACTCTTACCCTCCCTCCCTGAAACGTAACGGCTTTCAAGTGACTCACCAGCACTCACTTGAGGCTACCACTAAGGCAGTCCAAACTAGGTGGATTAAAAATGCCCATAGATGCCATTTTGAACTTTCAGCCTCATTTCAATGACTGTTTTAAAAAAGTTTTCAGGGAGTTATTTGCAATGCACTCAAGATCACAGCACCTTTACAATAAAATGTTAATTACAGCACTAAAAATTTGTTTCATCTCATGTCTATTGGTGAGTACTGAGTCAGGCTGCAGCAGCTTACATTTCAGCTAGTTACATTGTCAAGAGCCCTCCTCTCCAGACAGCTTCTCAGACCCAAACAACAGCAGGATGAATGCCTGTATAGCCACCTAACTGAACAATTTACAACATAGCTTTTTGGTTTTTTGTTTGTTTTGAGCTGGGACATAACAGGCAGCTAAAAGAGGAAAAGAAATCCACATGGACACAATTCCCTTTCCCAACAGATGCACCAACTTAAATGCAAGGGAAGTTACTGCCTCGCGTTCTCAGCTCAGCTATCCATACCAATCCCAAGTATAACTCTCCCATCCCATATTACTATTTCATCCCTTATACCAGTTCATTGCATTACCAGCACAGGGAAAGCAATGACTGTTCACAAAGTCTGCCTGCTGCTAATGAAACGTGCTTTCAATGTTTTGGCTACATGCACCAACTGGTGGCAAAAGTGAACTATTACAGTAACCATGGCCAAAGGTACTTTGTATCTCAGCATTGGTGACTTTTCCCAAGTGAGTATTTGGGAAACAAAGTAGAAAGTAGCCCAGGAGGGAAAAAAGGGATTAAGTTTTGGTGGGAAATAGTAATCTGTTGAGAATAGTTGGATGGTTGGGATGTTTGGACTTGATGATCTTGAACATCTTTTCCAAACTAAACAGTTTCATGATTCTAATTTCAAACACTCAGTTCTGTACAGCCTCTATCACAGTTCAGAAAAGTAAGCCTCCATAAACGTCAGTTATTTGGCTGAGGCCCATGTTATGCATGAGTGAGAGAGAAACATTTACTTAAAACATACAGCCTGAGGAAAAGTTTGTAGCAGAACGTCCAGGTGAATGCCCAGAAGCAGTCTTCACATCCACACAGCTTTAGACATTTGAGCATACCAAAGCTAGAGGGGCATTTAAACTTTCAAGTATTTCTCATCCCTCTGCTTCTGCGCTTCTTCCTCCTTTGATCTTTAAGGTCTTTTCCAACCTGAGCACTTCTATGATTTGTGCTAGCATGTGTTTGTGAACTGCATCAGGAGCCATGCCTGGGTTAACAGCTAACTTCTTTTCAGCCAGATTATTTCTGGTCCTGTTTCACTGATCAGCTGCACAAAAATGTATCTGCCTAAGGGCAGGTGAGTGACACAGCAATAAGCAACCACAAGACATCTACTTTTGGTGCTAAGCTATAGCATTCATGGGACCAGCCTCCAGCTCCAAGTGGCCAGGCAGATGACACAGTTCTATAGGTGCTTCCTGAGAGGCACAGACATCTGCAATAATAACCACTCAGAGATTACTCATTAGTCATTCCTTGGTGAAAGATAGAGATCTGGAAATAGCTGTGTAAGGGTGTTTAGATAAAGACTTCACTTTACTGTTACTGATCAGCTCCATGAGTGCCATATTTATCTGACAGTACTCCACTGTAATAGTTAAGCCTTGTAATGGATACAAGAGCTCCCCTTCCTGATCACATGTAACACTCAGACTCTCTTAAAGTCCACACAACATATAGTAGGCTTACTACTGTAATGAACATACAGACATTTCCAAACAGCATTCCATTCACACTCTCCTGAGCATCTCAGAGAGAACACAGACAGTAAGTCATTCTGTGGATGCGTGTCTTTTTCTCTTGCTGTTTTTTGTTGAGTTTTGTTGTTACTGTTTTTAAAAGAGGAGATATGGGGATAGAAGAAGATATTCTTGTCAGGACAGTACTAAGGAGAGGAACTTCTTCCTTGGCTTTTGGGGTTAAGTTACATTTAGCTTACAATAGTGAGAACACAAAACATTGTAGAAAACAGAGTACTGAATTTCAAGAGTTTGGCCGTAACTTAAGTATTATTTAAATCCCCCTGCCTTTCCCCCCCACTGCTTTTTCTATCTTAATTGACAATGGCCCAGAACTTCAGTCTGCTTATGTGGACACCAAGCTTGCTGCATTTTCCCATGGCTCTGAAGGCCACAGAGCTCAGAACACGAAGGATGCCTTTGCACACCATCCAGAAGTACTCAACAGCAGAATTACATTAAACAGCATGTTCAGAGGGAACTTTTGAAGTACCCCAATACTAACAAAAACTGATTAGAAAAATAAGTAATTGAGAACTGAGCAGACTCGAAAGCGTTAAAAAACAAGAGCATTCTAAACACTTAACCAGCTGGAACAAAAATGTTAGCAGGGCTATAACAGTTTTGAAAGCAAATTATTCCCTTTCTCAGAATAACATCATTCTTAAAGAAGATTTAAGTCTCTATTAGAAACGAGTCTGAATAAGAACACTTTCACTGAAAAAAATAGTTTTCTATGCATGCATATGTATGTAAGAATATATAAAATTTACAAAAGAAATCATATATGGCCTTTTTTTCCATTCTGCTAAACAGAAACTGATAAAGAATTTATATTCAGCTCAAAAAAAAAAAATTAACTAATTAAAAAAAGAAAACAAAATCAGAAATCAGCTTTTGGTTTTTTTTTTTTTTTAAAAAAAAGCTACCACAGACAGTTGTCTTCATACCAAAAGGAAGCAGTATGGGGCCAGAAATTCACCAGACAGTGGAGATAACTCAGCAGTGAGAATACCCAAGTACTTGTAAAGGTAATCATTTACCTTTTTTAATCTGGTAACTAACTGCCATCATCTCTCTACACAATCCAGATACCTCTTTCAGAGTTTCAGCAGTTTTGATGTTTTAGTTTTTTGTTTTGTTTTTAAATCTGTTGCAACTTTTTAGTTACCATTATTCAAATTCTGATCAAATAGACCCAGTGTTTGACCATACTACATTAATTAATAGTTTTGCTTTTAAAGAGAATGTTCTTTATGGGTTGCAGTAATTTATAAATCATGGCACAGCACTTCACCTTGGACAGAATTTATCTTTGAGGTTTTTATCTGAGAGAAATCTCACTACCTCAGAGATAGCTTCCACTACCACAATCTCCTTAAAAAAGAAGAAAAAAAAAACAACACCCCATACAAGCTATTACATAAACTGAAGGCAAATGCCATCAATCACCAGGGGAAGAGCATTTTGGGTCCTCTACTTAAACAAGCCATTTTTTCTGAAGAAACTGGATGGACCATACCCTCTGTATCAAATTCAAGATATCTTTTGCACTGGCAATTCCCTGCTGAGAAGATCATTTCCTTCAGAGGCAGGAATTTCTGCATTAGAAAAAGCCCACAGTCTCTAGGCAGAAGTATAACCTGTGGAACAGAAGAGAGTATTCTCACTTTTAGAATGGTTTTTGGTTCTTTGATTCTTGCTATGCTGCCTATACATAAATAAGCAACAGTCTTGTAAGCACCTGACTAGGAGCAATAAAAGTAACAGTGGTTTGGAGTTTTTTGTTTGTTTTAGACTTTTTGTTGTCCTTTAAAGGGAGTTTTGTGATTTTGCCTGGATTGCCATGCAGTGCAGAAGAAACAACCTCGTAAGTCCATTACAGGTGCCTCCCTCCTCTGATCAGTAACCCAAACAACCAACATTCCTTAAATGGTTTGCAATATCCTACTGGATAAATATGCGTTATTAGCTGTATGAAGAGTTTCCTTGTGTAGATAGCAACGTAGCCATTCTTAGTTTCCCCCACAAGATGTACTATAAAATACTCAACAACATTTTTTTCCCCCATTTATAGTGCTTTAAACATTAAGGAGACCTACTAAATTTGGCCTTGATTTTTAATCAGCGTTTAACAAATGGAAAATATATATCTTTTCTCACTGTTGAGAAGTGAGGGACAACCAAACAGTAATCTCCTGAAAAATAAACATCTAGGAAGCAATGGAAAAGATTCTTCCTACATTTCTCAACAGTTGGTTATTCCAAAGGGATTCAAATCTGTACTTGTTTCTGCAGCATTAGGAAAAATACACATTAATACAATGTATTTTAGGGAAAAGACACGCATACGTTAGGTTATTTTCCAGTCCTTCTCTTACCCTGCATAGATTTTTGCCCTCACTTTTAGACCAAGCAAATACTGAAATGGGGAAAAAAAAAAAAAGAAAAAAAAAGAACACCCCCCTGGAAATACATTTCCCTTCGATTTACTTACAAGTAACTCATCCATACTGGTTTGGCATTTTTCTAAGTTGATCCTCTTTATTGCTACACGCTCTTGCCGGGGTTTGCATAGTGCTGCCTGTACAACTGCTGTAGCACCACTACCTGAAAAGGGATTGAAAAGAAAAGAGACTTAACAAAATAGTAGTTTAAACCAGTGTCCATTATAAGAATCTAGCACTAAAAGAAGTAAGAGGTTGACCAAAGATTTTAACAGTACTTTCTCACACACATATCTTTTTTCTGGGAAGTCAGCTTAAACATTTCTTAAATACAGAAGAAAAATTCTCTACCTCAAAGCTTCTGTTCCATACTCCACAAACAAATCCCAAGATGACAACTTAAAATACTGTGCGTACTTACAAGTCACACCCACTTCCTATATGCATTTCATAGAGTTTGGGAGCCATCATACCTTTAGACACATCTGTGTCAATCAAGAACATAACTTTCAGAGTTAACATTATTTTAGTGTTAAATAGAGATTCTGGGCTTCATCAAATGCTGTGATCTTTGTTGTTTCAAGTCAGCCCCTGATTAGCAGGTTTTTGTTCCCACTATGCAATGGAAAGAAAAAATATCATTGTAGTTCAACATGCCCAACCTTCTGTAGTTTTGTGTGTTCCTGCTCATTCATCATGATAAGCTTAAATCCAACAAAAAGCATGCTGATTCTTGCAAAGAGCACAAGAGGCATAAACATCACACTAACAATAAGAAGGTATATGTTACATCTCTATCACATGGTCATACAATACAGAGATAATGCTTGACAGAATTGAACAAAAATACTAGGAAAAACATTAAATAATTATTATTTTTAAAAAGCATGATTCATGAACAGCAATAGGAAGAAGTCTTGTTGCTTCTTTCATTAAGCACCCACTAACTTAGCCCCGGTCAGTACCACCTCACTAAATTAATCAGATGATTGCAACTAGTATTTCAAAAGAGTTGTGCCCTGTTCACACACCTTACTGCCACATCACGTAGAGCAGTGCGTGCTTCCTCGAAGTAATTACATCATGCTCAACCATGCAGAAATCTAAAATCCTCCGATGAGTGGTTTCTATCTGTAAATCTATTTCAATATCAATTATGGATTCCTGGTACCTCACTGAGTTGAGCCACCTGCTATACTAGCTTGCTCAGACATTATGTTCCATTCATCCTCAGTAATTGGCATGTCCTAGAAGAATACAAAAAGTGAACAAAAAGCCTTTTGTTGTCAAGATCTACCAACGTGGATACAGTTACCAGTTAACTTAAAAACAATTGGAAGCTTTTCCCTCTGCACATCTGAAAATAGCACCAGCAATACTTCATGATTGAAAGTTATTGTCCATGTTTTAATTGCTTAATAGCTCTTTGCTTAGATATTTCTATATATTGTTAATTTGCATGTTTGGTGTTTTGGTTCCTTCCACTCCCTCAGTCTAAGCAAAGCTTTAACTCGGCATACAAGCTTTATTACAAAGTCCTCATCTCAAATTCTCCACAGGACTTGCTAATCATTCTTTTGCAGGACTTTCCTCGGTGCATCTTTTCTCCCTAAGCCAAGGATCATTTGCAAGTAGCAGATCTTCACTTTCAAAATGGTTCATATACTATTATCACATAAAAGACAAGCAGAAAAAGTACAAAGATAAGTTGTCGATCCACATCAGAATGAAATCCTGCCTGCTTCCTCAAGTTAAAATACAAATAATAAAATACAATAGAATAGCCCTGGCTCCAGAGTTTTCAACAAGAAATGAGGAGGATGTCCACCAACAACTGGGGGGATGTGCATATGGCATAGAGCCTTGTTCTGATCCCCCTGTGCACACAGGCTCAGCAAGGCAGCCTTGCTGAGGAAGCTGTAGCTATGTCTCAGAGGCCTCATGGTGCCCTTTGTGAGGGGGCTCATCACTATCTCTGCAGCCCGGTACAGCCCAGTGCTCCACCAGCAGCAGGACCACCAGGATGCTCATGCTGCAAGAGGGCAGCGACTGACCAGCCCTCACTGCCTCCCATCAAGGGCCTCCTGCCTCTGGCCCAGGCTGCTCCGCCAGTCCTGCATGGCTCAGCACTGAGGAGCTTCCCAGAGTACTTCGTGGGGGACCCAGGCACTTCACCACAGCCACTTCCTCAGAGGAAGAACCACCAGAGGAGCCAGGGCAGATGGCAGCAGCAGACTCCTCTGTCCTGGGCAGCACCCCCAAAAGAGGAGGGCCAACAGCAGCCCCCTGGACTCACTTCCACCATGCAAGAGGTGGCACCAGAAGCATCACTACCTGGCACCCCCTGGCAGCCAGAGCACAGTTTAGGGAGCTGCAAGACCAACATCAATCTCTCAGTCCGCTTCTGAGAGAAAATAAAATAATAAAAAAAAAGTCCCTGATATTGACAAGGCAGTTGAGGTTGCTGTCCCTATCCATGCTGTTTCTCCCTTTCCTGATTCTGGTGAAAGCCACAGAATCGTACATTTACCTGCACAACTAGCCAGTCATGATGACAGTGCTAATAAAACAAGCATAGGCTGCAACAAACAAAAGATGGACTCGTGTTCTAATAATAATAATAATAATAATCCAATCATCAGGATCCTCTCATACTGCCAGCTTCTTCAGGCTGCAAATAGTTAACTTATCTGCAGAAAAAGTAGTGATCTTTGTTCTTGGTTGTGTTTGTTGCTGTTTTAAGAAAACGATGAATTGAGATTCACAGAGACATAAAGCTAATCTGATTTGTTTCTTTCTGAAGATTTATCCCTTTCTTTTTGCTGGCTAAGTAATAGCTGGCCAGCAGGACAATGGCAGATAAGGAATGCCACGTTACACTATGGAGGAGTGATCAGTTGGACCAAAGGACCAGGGAAATAGAAAATAGAACATTTGTTGGAGGAACCACCCTCAAGCAGGACTGTTCAGCATTTCCTGAATCACAGCATGCACAAGAAAGTCAAGAGCCACTTCCAGTGGAGACAGCAACACTCTTGGTGTTTACAGTGCCCCTAAGATTTCACCAAGTCCTGCCTGCACCTATTGGCTGGTCAGAAGGAACCACCCTCAGGTGGTTTCCCTAGTCACTTCAAAGGAAGGCAGATGAATAGAGAGAAGTGGCATTTACAGAAATTCACAAAGTTGTAGAGCCTGACCTCAGCATATTCAGAACCATAGCCAGTAAAAGTCCAGGTGCAAGCCATTGTTACTGTATCTGCCTTAGCTTATTTTTGTTGTGTGCTGCTTCAGCCCCTCCAGCCAAGAGAAGTACCACCATCCAGGGACTCAGTATTGATCTCCTGTGCCACCATCCTATGCTGTGCTATTGTTCAATTTTCCATATTGAGCAGCTGTGTCATAACTCAAACCCACACCTCAACACCCAAAAACGTAAGAAAATTTTTGCCACTTCCTACCACCATCCAAAAAGCTCCTTCCTTAGAAAGCAACATCTCCATCTACACCAGGATGATAAATAGAATATTTTCCTTTGAAGGATGAGCCCGTTGTGCATCCCAATCTTATATGCTGACAATATGATTTTATTTATTTATTTATTACCCCTGTCAGCACCATAAAGGCAACAGCCTGGCTAGCACTTTCAGAAGAGAAACATACAGCAACGACTTCATTCTTCCTGTTCTTTCAGGAATACTGAAAACATTATTCAATATCCATATAAATCCAGACATTTCAAAAGAAAAAAAAAAATCACACTGGAAATGCTTCTGAAAAACTGCATAAGAAAACTGATTCTCATTGCGGGACCACAATCCCCTCATCAGGTTATCATCTGAACTCTACTTTATGCAGCAGAATAAAATGAAGATTTGCTATTGGAAATCATATCTTCTGCCCAGAAAAAAAAATAGCTGCTAAGAGAGAATTATTACTCATTTCTGAAGTAGCACTATAAACAAATGCTGGTGTTGATTTAGTTGGTTAGCACATTTTATTGTTTCTCATTTAGTTTGGAAGTAAAAACATGGAACAATTCTAATAGAACAAGGACATGAACGCAGTATTTTCCTAGTCTTCCGGATGTCGTCACATAGTACATCACTCTCTTCTTAGAATGGAGCAATCTACCAACACAAAAGCAGTATTGCTACTGCAGTCATGAAGATCTCCAGTTAATACTGCATTGCTGAGCTACAAAGCATCTTCTGCAAGTTCACAACAGAACATGCTTTGCTAGATCTGGAGTTTGTCGTGGATGCATGCTGTAAGCAAAAAAATTACCTATTTCTGATACCACTTCTCATGAAAAAATAGAAATGGCAAAGCAATCTAAATGCTGTCATGACAGTGACATTATTTATCTTATTATTAGACTGAAGTAGCTCAAAAAAAAAAAAAGGAAGAACACTATGCTAAAGAATAAATAAGTTTAAGTTCTGTCTACATAATAAAATGTCAACAAAACAAAGAAGTGAGGAGGGACAAGTAAGTTTATAAATCAGTTGTGATCTTTCTCAACCAGAATATGATCCTTCTCAGAAGTCTAAAGATACAGCCCAATTTGATGATCTTGTTAATTACACTTTTTTAGGACAGAAACTACAATCAACAAGTAAACAAAATATTTTTCTGGTCTGCTAAATTAACTATTTTTGTACCACTATAAATAAACAGGTATACTTGGTTCACAGTTTGCTTACAGCTATAATCAGTTATATATTGATTGACTGTTAAGTAAGTCCTCAGACATTCAACATTAAGATCCATGATCTTTAAGATCATAAGTTCACAAGATATCTGAAAGCAAGACCAGGAACACTGAAAACATTCCAATTCCAAAGGTACATTACCATAGCTCAGCTTAACGATTATGTTGTGAAGTTTTTATTATACCAGCCTTCTAGGACATCCTGAAGTTTCACCTACAATTTACCTCTAAACAGAGCACCTCCGAGGCACATACATATTCACGGGAATAATTAGACTAATGAAACAACTCAAATCATTAATTGTAAAGACAAAGGATTAATGGAGACAGCTAATTTACCATACTGAAGTTTCACCAAGTCATTGATTAAAGTCACGTGCTTAGTCAAATACTTAGAGTCAAAGGATTGGTAATATTAACTCTATTAATGTCACAAACTTAATACATCCATTAACAAATGAACAATGCTGACTGTTGAAAAATTGCATCCAACAATTCTTCAGAGAAGCTTTTAAAAACCTACCATTGTTATCAGCATTGCCAACGTCTCAAAAGCATAACAGAAACTCTCAAGGAAAGCTACCGGTCAACCTAAAATCAAACTAAACGTCAGAAGCATGCACAGTACTCCATTGAGAATCATCTTCCCCTTTGCTGACACTGTCTTCTGAAAGAGAATCAGTAAATGACCTGACATGGCAGCTACTTCAAGAAATATCTAATTCCTCCCTTGGTGTCAGGTAACCTCACAATCACCTGCTTCTCCCTATAGACTGTCCCAGGTTTTTCCTCAATAATACATTTTCTTTCCCATTGAAGGGTCTTTTTTCCCCATGACTACTTCACAGTCTAGCTCTGTACATCTCAGGTACATATTAGATATGACAGCATGGTCTTCAGCAACAAGTACAAGTGCAGGAAGAAGAGAGAAAGATCACACTGCTGCCACATGATCCTAGAGTTCGTGAGGAAGAAAGACAGCAGCCAAACACTACAGATGAAGACAAAAAAAGAGAAAAGCATTCAACAAGTTCTGGTTGCTCTTATCATGGTCTTGGTAGTGCCAACTCACAAAACACCATACCATGCAGATAGAGACAGACAAAGAAATAAGAGTTTAAAGCATGTTCTTCTCTCAAGTATTTCACACCAACCAGCACTGTCTCTTTCTGCCACTACTGGATGATACTTTTTAACATCCAACAAGCTTCAGCTGAGCTATTCTTATGCACAAAGACCTTTAAACTTCCCAAGAAATGGAAATCTAGCAGAGTTGTCAGGATTTCATCCTACTAGCAAAACTACATTAAAAACATTCACCAATTCAAAAAAGCTATTTCATCAAGTTTCATCTAGTATGACTTCATTCAGGAAAAAACATATCTTGTAATCTTGTAATTTTGGGGCACCAGAAGTTTTCTAGCATGGTATTTATTTTCCAAGTTCAATAAGCAGATTGCTCTGCTACTGTTCAAGAGCATACAAGTGATTTCAGCAAAGGCAAGAAGTCATCAAGAGTAACTAAATTAACTTTACTTTTAAGATCCATTCTTGAAGAGCCAAGAATTGCTATTATTATTATTACTGGAAAGAAAACCATCTTCCATCTACCACTGCTTTGCAGTTCTGAATTATTTTGGAAAGAAGTGGAGAGTGGGAAGAAAGAACCAGAAGAGTCTGGTTGATTTTGGTGTGAGGAGTCACAAAAATACAGCCTACATATATGGTCACATACAAGTCATCCACGTCTCCTTCTCACGGATAACTTAGTTTTTTTCCCCCTCAAGTAAATCAGAACAGACGTGGTTTTGTTTCCACTTAACAAAGAGGAGCTCCACTTGACAAGCAGATTCTGGAAAAAGCAACTGGTCTCTGACCTAAGGTAAGTAATTCTTCATCAAAAAAAAAAAATCACAGTACAACAATTCCGATGTTTCAGAACAACACATAAATGAATGTAGAATTGCTCTCTCAGGTCTCAGCTTGGCCTCAACTATCAAAGTATCCTTACAATGCTGGTCACAAGTAGCTGTTCAGAGATGCTTCAGAGATGCACAGCGTTGCTGTAAGGCTTAAAGAGAATCTAAATCATGCAATCCCTTCAAATTTCCATACACTCTGCAGCAGAACCGTTCTTCTTGTGGCACTCAACTCAAGTAGCTCCTGTGGAGCCAAGGATTTCCAGGTCTCCAAGGTTTTGGACATTCTCTGTAGGAAGAAGCTGGGAAGTAAGAGAGAAAGCAGAGAGGCACGAGATACAAGCAAAAAAGTGACTGACAGCTTCCAAGAGCAAGAAACTATAGCATACATTCTGTAAATTACAAATATGTATTACTGTCAACTGTCTTGACATCTTGAGCATGTTGATTACGCATTCCTTTTTGTTTGACAAATTATAAACAAGATTTGCTGGTTACTTGCAATAGCAACAAAACCAAAGTGAATTATACATTTTTTTCTTAATCCCAATTCTAATAAAATGTAATCAAATCTCCTTTCAGACAAGTTTGAATTCTAATTGCATGAGTTATTAAAAGAAAGTTACTGTATTATATAACAAAGTTAAATCACTCAATCACAAAGCCAAATGACTTGGAAGCAAAAAAAACTACAGCTCTGTCTGCAGTCTTGGTGTTTCTAATAGAGAAAGTTCATTTTCTCTCTCTCTCTCTCTCTCTCAAAAAAAGACCAACACAACACAAAGCTCTCTTCCCCAATACTGTTACTATCATGTGTAGACAAGTCAAACAATTAACAGAGCTCTGCAGAGCCTCATTTGCAACACAGCACTGGGGATGTTCTAAAAGGAATTTTTAAATTGTACAATGACCATCTTCACTCTGACAATGGAATTAAAAGTCACTCTTTTTAAATTAAAAACTGGAGATTTAACATTTTTTACTTTCTTCAAATGGTTATTAACTGACAGAAAATCTTGACCAAAGTCAGAAAAGCAATATGAGACTGAAGCCACAGCACAAGTAAGGTAATTTCTAAATGAGTTGCCAATATAAAGATAATCCATCATGCGTAAGTAACCCTTTATTTTTCAATTAATTCTGCCTGTTTTCTAGGGAAATTATGTTTCCAAGTCAGTTACAGAAGAATATGCAAAAAATGTAACTTCACAGCAGGACGTGGCAGCCGTGATATAATCCGTGTCTCTGTAACAGAAATTTCCCTCAAGTCATCAGCAGTCTTACAGACATTAAATTACATGCAGGAGGAGAGCACTGTCTGCAACAGTTTTACAAAAGCAAACCAAATCAGTTGTTTATAACTTCAGAGATCTTTAAAAAAAAAATTTGTGCTGCTCTGTCTCATCCACTTGATGTAACCCATTACCATTAATTTTAAGACTAGACCATTTTCACATTTTTATGTTGATTATCATTCAAACACTTGCTCTGTACAGATTCCTACTGCTTCTGAGGAGGAATAAACCTCACTTGTTACATCCAGCTTACCAAAAAAAAAAAAAAAAAAAAACACAAAACACAGAACCACTAAACTCACTACACACTTTCACTCAGTGGCATTAAAACCAAGCAAAGGTCTCCTAGATCAACAAAACTAAATCTAGCTCTCCCTTATTAGCCAGTATCATTCTCATCTCTAACTCCTACTGGAGAGCTGCTTTGGATTCTCGCTGTCCAAACAGCTAGACATCCCCTTTTAGCTTCTAAATAGATAAGTTTACAGATTGCCTGGACAAATCTGAGTTAATGAGACAATTTCCTCAACTCTTAACTCTACCCTCCACATTTATAGACAGGGATGGCAATGATTTCTTCCTGCTGCAGTAAAGATCTGCGTGTAGGAATAACAGGAAGACCCTCTTGTTTCCAACAGAGTAACCACGTGGCAAGTCAAACAGGGAACCTGATCTGACTGAAAACCAACCCAGCAGCAGAACTAGTTTTCTGTCAAATCAATGAGTTCCTTTCAGCAGCTGCCTGCTGGAGCAGATTAAATGCATCATGAAACTGCGCACCAAGAGTTCACAGAGAGTTGGCTAACCACCACAGAAATAAAACACACATGAAAAAAACATCTCAGAAGAAGCACTACTTAAGGCCAGCATTTCCTCCTTAACAGGCACTTGAATCTCTTAAGAGTCACAGAAAATAATCAGTAGAAGAAAATAATCAGTAGAGAAGGGCAGGAAAAAGAGTTGTATCATTTGATATCCATACCACATGGCCTAATCCTTCACAACTGCATTTGGCCAAACACAGTGAGCAACATGAAAAGCTCACATTTGCACAGAGAAAGGAGGAAGAACTTCTCCAACCTGCCAAATCCACAGACAGGATGGAAACAATCTATGTGACTAATAATGATTTTAATTTTCCATTCTGTGACCACCATAGAAAACTAAATGCCTTCTAAAGCAGTCAACCAAAATGATTTTGTCTGTGTACTAATTGCCATATGATACAAAGCCTATTTTATGAAGTGTTATGATCAAACATCCTAGTGCACCTGTCCCCCCACAGAGATGCCCCAATACCTTTTTTCCCCCCCCTCATTTAACTGGCAAACGGCTGCTGTAACTGAAGCCATCCCTGAGGACTCGACCCAGTTCCTGGGGGAGATGTGGGAGGTGCCTGCCACAGGTGAAGGGTTCTCTCCAGCCACTGGTGGCTGCTCAGTTTCTCACTGCAGCTAACCCTGGTGCGGCTGCTACAGGGGAATACAATCCAAGCTAGAGCTGTATTATTCCTCCCACTCTCCGATAAAAGCAACGCTTTAGGAACCCCTCATTATATCTATTAAAATTAACAATTCTGGAGATGCTGGATGCATGTTATTTGGTCAACTGCACTGAATTTACAAGTTTTTTTTGTGTTTACTGTTTTTTAACAATATCAAGACAAAACTTGATCACAGTGGTTTCCTATTAAGGCAAAAAAAAAAAAAGCACAAGATTTAAGTCACAGTACAAAATAAGTCTCAATAACTTAGCAGAAGCTCAATACAAATCAGAGAAGATCACCACGTGCATGAATTGAATATATGGTTTATGGATTATATGGTCGCATATCCAACATGACCTCTATTTCCTCACTAGGCTTCGCTTTAATTAAGGAAATATTGATATCTAACAGCACACATAGGTACCCAGCAATACAGTTTCTCCTCAGCTACAGATTTGCCGCACCAATAAGCATTCATTCATTCTAAGGGTAGGTGCTAAAGTATATGCTTATAACATTTCTAAATATATTAAATGTAAGAATTTAAGCACAAAGGAGCAAGACATTCACCCAGAAAGCTCTCACTCAGTCATTTTATGAAAGATAACTCTCACGACTCACCCTAGGCAAGGCTTAATCCAGCACTTTTGGATGCTTTTCTTAAACAAAAACTAGTCCAAACCTTAGAAGAGAGTTTGATCCTCAGCAAAGATACAGCTTATATGGGTAGAATCAATTCTGCTTGGTCAAGTCCTATCCATTCCCGTGCTGAGTAAGAGCAGCCAACAAACCTGCACTGGGGCATTCACTGAGTCATCCCAGCACCCCTCTCTAAGGTAGAAGACCTCAACTGTTTTGTTTCTGCTTATGGAAAACAGTCTGCCTGATGACAAAGCTGAGTGTGCACAACCTGCAGCCCCAATCAATAACGCGTAGTTCTTGCTGCCATCAGTCTGAAAGCCACGAGCAATTGCTGTGCAATACTGAAGACAGCCAACAGCACCACCAGGCAAGGCTCCCGTGGGTTGCTTTTTTTTTTTTTTCCCCCCTATTTAAATGGTTTGAAAGAGTAGCAATCCCAGTCTTAGGTCTGGCCTGTATCACCTGCAGCATTTGCTCAAAGTTCAAAGAATCACGTACAAACAAAAGCAAGTTTTCTCAAAGTAGCTTCCATTAGCAACAAGCAGTGGCCAGGTCAGAAGACGAGAAACTTCCCGCTGCGGGGACTGCTAACAGCAGTCACATCATCACAGAGCACATCTCAGGATAACACAACCCAAGTACACAGACGGAGATGGAGCCCATCTGATGCGCGCCGGATGGGCAGGAACGAAGCACGCAGCAGGAAGCCCCTACCTGTGGGGCTGCGTCCCACCGCCCTCCGGGACAGAGGTCTCTAGGAGGGACCCGAGCGGCGACGGCGCGCCGAACTCGTACGCGAGCCGGCATACACGGGGGCACAAGGAAAAAGGAAGCGTGCACGACAGCAGCGGGTCTATGAGCGAGATACACCTCCCCCAGGGAACCATCAGAAAAATGCAGACTAATCGAAGCGGATGCGCGTACATCTGCGCGCGCCGCGAGCCACGCAGCGCACCCGCAGTTCCCGGGGTCCCGGCGGAGAGCGGGGGGCTCCGTACAGCCCCGAGGTGACGATGCGGCACAGGGCAGCCGCCGGGCCGCACCGGGCGGGGCGCGGCCCTTTCTAGAAGGAGCCGCCGCCCCCCGGGGCCGCGCCGCCCGCCGCCGGGCGGATAAAGTTTGCGGCAGTCTGCGGCGGCGCCACTGCAGCACCGGGCGCGTACGCTGCGGTGACCGGCCCCGGCAAGAGGGACGCCGCTAGGCCCGGAGCCGGCCGCCGCATCCTCCGCCGCATCCCCCGCCGCCGCCTCGGCCGTATCGCCGCCCCGCCCCGCCCGCTCCACTGACCGATAACCTCCTGCAGCTCGTAGGCGTCCCTGCAGATGGGCCAGCCGACGGGCGGGCCGGCGGGCGCCGGCTGGGGCTGCTGGACGTGGACCGGCGACTCGCCCTGCTCCGCCATGATGCTGCCGGAGCGCCCGGGCACCCGGCGACCTTCTTCAAACTTCCCTTCCAGCAACACCTTTCGGCCGCGCTCCCTCCCTCCCGCCCCGCGCAGCCGGCCGCCCGGCGGAGGGAGGAGGCAGGGCACCGAGGGGGAGGAGGCAGAGGCGGGCGCCGCCGCCGGCCCCGGCCGCTCCGTTCGCCCCGCGCCGCCGAGGGGAGGCCGGGCGGCCGCCGGCGGACCGCGGCGAGCGCTCGGCGCTGGAGGTCGCTTTCACGCATCCCCGGCTCGGGGGGAGCGGCACGAGGACCCCCCGGGCGCCGGCCGACCCGGCGGCTCGCTCGCTGCCGTCCTCCTCCTCGCGCATCCGCGAGGCTCCCGGCGGCGCGCGGCTGGAAGCGCTGCGGGCACTCGGTTGAGCGCGTGCAGGCCGCGGCCTGCGGGAAGAGCCCGGGGCCGCTCCGAGGACTTGGAGGAAGCCCGATGCGCGGCAGGGATGCGGGAAACCACCTGCTCGGCCAACTGCGCCAGTGCACAAACGCTTCTGGAGAACTTACTTCAAGCATATAAGCATTACTGCCAACAGCATCACTGCTGCGCACTTGTCTTCAAATTTGAAGACATGAGCAACCATTTGGTTTTAGCAGCTGCGGGCACTGCGGTCCCACAAAACAGTGGAGTGGCTGCTCACCTCAAGTGGCTTTACTCAAGCAAGGAAGCAGTGCTGCACTGCTACATGTCAGCACAGGCGTAGCCTCACACCCACCAGGCAGGGTTAGCACACAGCTGGGAGCTGTTCCCATGGCCAACAGAACTGAGGGGTCTAAACCGAAGCAGATGTGCATTCATCTGCACACACCCGCACATCAACTCTTCTACCTCTTCACATGATAGGAGACAAGATTGAAGAAAAAAAACAAACAATCCCTGAGCAGAAATTCAGGGACTTAATAAACTGATATTAATATAGCATAAAATCGTTTGGTTTTTTTCCTGCCATCTTAGCAGTCACTCATATAGTACCAGCAGGGTGTTACCTACTATAGTCTCACTCCTACTTTAAAAGCTTCATATTTTAAAATCCATGAGATTCAGAAAGCGGTAAGAAAAGAAGTTTAACTGTAGATTATTTTAAAGTTTCTCTTCCTACTGCAGTAGGGGAAATATTGATGGTAGGTAGACGGTTGGGCTAGATGATCTTGGAGGTGCTTTCCAACCCTAGCGATCCTACAATAGGGATTTAAGGTCATTGGAACTGATGATGAAAACGTGAGCTGAAAATCTCTCAGAGCAAGCACTGATTGATGTCAGAACTGGATCTCAAAGCTGTTAGTGATTATGTGATTTGTGCTTCCTAAGTTGGAAAAGACCTCTAAGATCACCAAGTCCACCCCATCCCCACCTTGCCCACTAACCACATCCCCATGTGCCACATCTTCACATTGAGCCAGCACCTCCAGGTATGGTGACCCCATCACCACCCTGGGCAGCCTGTGCCAACACTTCAACTCTTTCTGAGAGAAATAATTTCCTAATATCCAACCTTAAGAGAAAGAATAGCTTCATATCAGGTCTCAGTTTGCACAGGACATCTAAGGAGTTAAGTCCTTTGGGAGTCACCATTTTGTGGCAACACCTGTATGAACATACATATGCTTCTGTTTGGTTGAATCTCAACCTCTGCCTCTCTGAAAGAGAATTTTCCCTAGGTAGCTGTGGATCCACCAAGCACGCATGTACTCTATTCTCCCCATCTCCTCAACCCATCGATGTTCTGAGTACTTTATATTCCATTCTAAGTTGAGACCCTGATCCTGACAAGGAAAAATCTCCAGGGAGCAATGGTAGGATCAAAACTATAATGTGATATGTGCCTCTTGGTTGTATTATTAACTTCTCAGCAGAATGGCTGGAATCTGACCTGACAATAACAAGCCAAACCCTGTCTCTTATCTATGAATTTACTGTCTTGTTTCAAAAGAAAGCTGTTCCTAAAAAACAAAAACAAGTTATTTTGTTTTGCTGTGTTGCTAAGAAAGCAGAATGAATTCTTTAATAACTGCTTAACATTTCATCAGGTCCATCAACAACTTACAAATATGGGCTTTTTTATTCCGAGCTTCCATTTTCTTACAAGCAACTGTTAAGCTTAGTATGGAAGCCACTAGCAGTAGGTAAATACTGCATGTTATTATGCTGAACTAATGATTCATTACAATTCAATTTTTAAAAGCAAAGTCATTATTTTCGTATACAATCATTAGAAATTATCTCCCACAAAAATTGAAGGTCAACAAGACTTGGAAGAGGATGTATTAAATTGTCATTAAATATTAAGCTCAATGCCAAAACTAGGCAAACTTGTTGTTAGTAGAGGAGACCTTTCTGCCAGCAATAACATGGAAGAAAAAAAAAAAAAAAAGAGAACAAAATAGGACAAATCAATCAGCACTGAGAAATGGGTTCCTCACTAATGATGGCAAACAGCCAGCTTCTGCATCCGCACTCAGCTGTTGCGGGTGGTGGCAGGGGATGCTTTTAGTTCCTAAGCCTGGAATTCCAGTGACATTGCTGCCATATCACTAGTGAAATCACTAGAATTTAGCATCATAGAATTACAGAACATTGTAGAATTTTTTATCCCAGAACTAGCAATACAACTTTGGACATCTCCAGAGCACACCCACACTTTAAAATTTATTGAGATAAGCAGCTCTTATAGGAGGAATTTTCCAGGATGGTAATTTGCTATAGAGCGGAACTGGCGGGAAATGCTCGCGCAGCCAGCATAGCATACAGCTCAAGTTTCAGATTCGCGTAAGGTAACAAAGGAAAGCGACAGCCAGCCCCAGCCGGACCTCGAAACGGCCGGTGTGCAGCAGCCGGCCAGCTGCCTTTAGAAAGCAGGGCTCCTGCTGGAGGCTGCTGGGAAGAGCCTTGCAGCGTTAGAAGCTTAAAGCAGTACAGCCAATAGCGTTTTTTTTTTTTTTTTCCTCCCCCTGTTGTCCGATAACTCCGCTTAAAGAACTATCTGCAGGTTTTGGAGATTCAATTAAAAAAAAAAAACCTCAAATAATAAAATTAAATAATATATTAAAATCACTGTACTACAAATTGAAGACATTTCAGAACAGTCCTACCCTGCCTGAATGTGGTTTGGTCTTGTGAAGTGCTTTTAAAAAAAAAAAAAAAAAAACACAGCACACACACTGAACCAAGTCCCCAAACAAAGTGAAAAAAAACGCTTTACATAGCCAGGCTACAAGGAAAATTAGCAACTATCAGAAGCCTATAGGCCAACATGGGTAAGAGTTAAGCAGATGCTCAGACTCTTCAATAGCCCCAACCAAACAATAAAAGCAACAGGCACAATCTAAGTAGCCATATGAACTAGCACAAGCTATAACAGCAAGAAGAACAAAACGAACCAGTCTTTCTGCTACCACCTTTCTCTCTCAGAGAAGCAAGTGAAATAAAGCCATCCCTCTCACCTAAAAAATGGCCTAATAATGCAGTTATGACTATCACATAGTATATCACAGCTGCCTGCAATTTTGTATCCTGGGTTTGGAAGCCTCTAATTTAAGCACAGTGAGGGATGGCTGTGCTTTTAAACAACATCATGAGATACGAAGGCTGACACAACAATAGCTGGTGCCAATGGGAGACAAAATGCTTTCAGTCATCCTTTTACTTCTAGCAAACATAGTTTAGTAGGTAACATGCCTATTATTGTTGCTAGGATGCTTGCTTTCATAAAATCTTTCAGTGTAGGTTAGTTTCTGCTTATACAAAAGACTTTAGAAAAGATGTTAGAATCTTCTTGGCAATATGCATTAAGAAAAGGATCTTGATACCCTGGAAAACTTCTGATTCTGTAGTCACTGTGTCAGCTGTGCTTTTGCTAAATCTCACTGCAGTTAATGTATCTCAGGGCATATTTCCAAAATAAATGACCTTTTTTCCTCTGAGTTGAAGGCCTTAATGCTTTTTCCTCTTTTCCTCCTGCACCTCCTTATTTATAAATCTCTATAACCTGTTCTACTCAGCTCATTTCCTCCTTAAATTCAGGACGTAAGACTTTGTGTTCTGGATATTAATGGTTGTTGAACCAGTAACCATTAAGTCATAGTTCATTGTTAAACACTCATATTGGCCTTCTAATTATTTCCTTATATGCTATATCCCAAGCTGATATCAGCCTTGTGGTAGAAGTTCCCATTGATCCTCTGGTAAGTACTATCAGCACCACAATACCTGCCACTGTGATGAGTGGCATTTGCTGTTAGAAACAGGATGGAATACCATTCCCTTTCACATAAACACCAAACCTTCTCCTTGAGTATTTTCTTATTTGCTCAACCTGTTTTGGAAGTGGCATAGACACAAGAAATACCCATCTTTGTCTCAACTACTCTGAATTTGAGAGATCACAATAGGCATATTGAAGATCTTGCATAAAAAATAACAAAGCCTGTGCAAGCTTCTCAGCAGAGCTGGGGGGCGGACACTCAAACATACAAAAGTATTGATCAGAGGACTTCCATGGTTTTCATCACTGTAAGCTATGACCATCTCAAGCATAATAATATATTAATATTTACATACAAAAAGGCTGGGGAGTACAATTATCTCAGTTTTACAACCAGAAACAGAGAGAGCTTAAGAGATTTGCCAAAGGTCGTACAAGATGTCTGTAGCAAAACTGGATCTGTAACACATTTTCAAAGGATGAGATTTCATACTGCCTTACAGCAAGAACAGGCTGACAGCTAATTCCCAATCTGGTTCAGCTGAAAAAATACTAGCTACCTCACCATGCCTCCAAACAGGCAATAGAGAGGATAAACAATATCAGCATGAGAAACTGTGGCTTAAAGCAGGGAATGGGACATGCTACCAATTCAACAGGAACTGTTTCAGATTTATTAGATGATCATGAAATGGCACTAAATCCCAAACAAATAACTTCATTATAAGAGTAAGTAAGTGACGCTCACCTTTCCTCACTTTGCATTTACAATAACAGGAAATAAACAGTTTGTACTTTACTGGAAAGCTACAAGCTTCATTTCAGCAATGTTTGTAATGCTTGAGCTCCTGAAATTGGAGTACTCCAAAAATAAAATGTTTTAATTTTGAGAATGCAATCTGAAATAATTTTGTAATCTAAATGCTCTAAGTAGGCCTATGTATGAAACTGTTAAACCAACTGAAAACAAATTTTTGATGACTTAAGTTTCCATCTTTCTCTTTCTACTGGAAATTGTGGGTTCAGAAGCAATGGGCAGTTCAGTGCCTTCTGGGAAACTGAAATAGCAGTTAAAATAAGAGTTACTCATTTTATGCTTCCTTTCCAGCATTATGATTTACAAATGATAAAACTATCCAGAGCCACTGGCTAAGAATCCCTGCCTAACTCGAGTTTCATAAAAAGTTCAATCTCCTGTCTCTCAAAGCATCTTGCTCTGCTCTCAGAGCTTTCAGTCTAGCAGAGCTCCTCAGACACCCTGGAGACAGCAAGCTGCTTCATGAGGAGCTCCTGCTGAAGCAAGCTGCCTTAGGCAGCAGTATGGGCTGGGCTTCATGTGAGCCAGGTGCCACAGGTGCTGAGCAGCAGCAAGTGCAGCAGCTGCACCCAGAGGGCAGTGGCCAGGTGAGAAAGCAGGGGCAGGCCAAGGAAGAACAGCCAGGGTTAGCCGGTGGTCTGATGGCTAGTAGTGAAGTCTGAAGAAACAGGGAGCTCCATGGTGAAGCAAAGAAGGCAGAGCTGCAAGGCAAGGTCAGGGTGAGCAGGGTACACAACTGGGTTCCAGCATAGTCGACCCAGACAAGGACCCTGGGCAGGAGCCTGAGCTTACAGGACAGGTTCCAGGCAAGGCTGCTTGGAACTCTTTTACATAACTCAGTTGTTCTCAGAGCAGTCTGGTAGGAGGGAAAGAAGTTGCAAACTCTGCAGAACACCAGCCTCTAGGGCTTAGCACCAAGAAGTCTCTTCTGTTTCACAGGTTGGGTGCTCTCTACACCTACAGTTAACATCCAGAGTAACAGGGCAGAGCAGAACAACTGGCAGCAAGCTATAGATCCAGATTCAGGAAGATGCCTATTGCTTTAATTCCTTCTAGCCTGAGAAAGCACTGAAACATGCCAATCTATCCAAAGTGGAAAGGTCAGAAATTGCTATCCTTTCCTACTTATCAGTCAAAACTCACAACTATTCCCAGAACCAAGACAAGCATAAGACAAAAACCTCTAAGAAATAAAACAGTAAGAAATGAGTAGTCTTCACACCAGGAAGATAAAAATGACAGCTAAGATGTTAAAAATAGAACCCAAATATAAAGAAATAATCTCTCTTAGGACAGCAAGGATGCTGTAAGATTCCAAATACTATAATTGCTTTTTCTCCCATCTGTAAGAAAAGCTAAGATGTACAGAAATAATATCCTTAAATGTTCACAGTGTTAAAAAAAAAAATGTTAACTTTAGATTTTATTCTCCTTTAGAAGACCTTTACCAACTGCTTTGGGCCTTGCACAATCTTTTAATTGAAAAAAAAGGAGAATCCAAACGTAACAGTATAGAGAACGCTCTTTTCTAGTCTACATGTTATTGTTTCCATGATTTTCTTAAGTTCTAATTTAATCATTGTAACACTATAATACTACAATGTGATGAAAAGTGTGGTAGTAATAGCAGAGCGGTAACAATCCCAGGCTACAGCAAATAAGAACAAATCTAAACACAGAAGCCACCAACACAGAAACAAAGAAAGAAAAACTGCTTACCTTTAGGAAATCTCTGGTAGGTAGGGACCTCCAGCAAGATAGCCTTGCCTCCACTGCCGACCCTTAAATGAGGACTGGGAAGGGGTAGATCCTGGCTCCACCCCTTCCAGTCACTCAAGGGGATTGCATGCACCTGAGCTGCCCTGGGTTGGCCCTGCCTTCCCACCAGGTGCTCAATCACTGGGTCAGGCCCTGACTTGGTATTTCTGCTACAGCTTTGAATAACAGACACCTAAATGTTTCCACACTGATTTTGCTATGCAAGAAACAGAAATCAGGAGTTTAGGCACAACCTGATTTTCGATTTTCTGACGTGTTACTGAAATGGAAAAATACCCCCAACAGATATATTTTTTCACAGATTCCGTCCCATAAAAGCCCTATGTTTGCTACGTACTGCTAGGTATAGCATGCCAAGAAAGCATTCCTAATTTTTTTTCAGTCATTATCAATACATTAAAAGCAATCAGCACAGTACATGAAAATCAGATACCCTGGTATAAACAAGTTTTACCATTATAGCTTGTAATGTGTCCTTTGCAAATACAGCTGTGAAAAAGAGAGCTTTGACCTAGTACTCTGCCCAGTATGACTGCACTTAGAAAACTAGCTACAGAAGCAAAAACTCCATTTTGACCCTTCTGATTGCTTCGCTTATGTGAGGGCTGTTATTGTACTAACAAAAGCTGGATTTTGCCACAGTACACAAAAACATATATGGAAACGGTGTCAGTCAAATGCAGTTTTTCCTCTGCTATCATAAGTACAGCTTTCTGTTGCCAGTGATTACACCAACATGTGGAATTGTTCTGATAAGAAAGCACTCACTGATGAATGTCATTCGAGTTAGAGCATCAGCTGAAATGATGCAGTTCTGGAATTTGATCTTATAGTGGCAGCAGAGAGAGTGGCATTGGAGAGGCCTGGGGTGAATACTACTAAGTAACAGAAAGTGACATTAGGGCAGCTAGACACTCCCAGGCAGCTAGAAATCTAACTTTACAAAAACAACGGGATGATACTTACATAGAGATTTTATCTGAATCTGCAGTCAGAGAAATAAAACTATTGAACTTCTTGGAGTAAAGCCTGATTTCCTATAGTAACAAAAATATCTTTAGCATATCATGTATATCAGAAACTATTTACTTAGAATAAGTTTACCACAAACTTGTATTACACAGACAAAAAAAAGCACCATGTGTATATTTTAAACGTAAGAGAGTCTTTCAACCTTACAACACAAAAGTGAAGTGTAACTTTAAAGGAGTCTGTTTAAGCTGTGCAAATTGAGGAAGTCAGTTTAATCTTCTGAACTAGGTTGGGTTATGAATAAAACTTCATTCCAAGAATTTCAGGAGCCCAAAATCATGGCTTGTCTGGTGGCATGTTGAAGCAGCTGAAGTTGCCCACTTCAGGAAGAAATGTGTAGAGGGTTGGAAACAGCCCAGTGTTCCACACAGGGCTGAGAAACAGCACAACCCTGTGGAGAGAAGGGTGACAGAGCTCAGATGAGAGCAATGCCTAACATACAGAAACAAAGAAATGCTGTGTAAGCCTTTGCTTCTGTGAATGAACAAAAGCAAGAGACAAGTGCTTAAATAAAGACTAAATTGCAGTTCTGAGCAAAATGTGGGTTGTGATTGATAAAAACATACCTGAAGGACAGAGCCTTTAAGGTTAAGGCTGTTAGCACAGTTTGGGACAGGTGGTGCCCAGCTGCACCTACCAATTCTGGAGCAAGATCTCAGCTCTATTTCAATTTTGTTCTTAAAGATAGCAATATGTATTAAAAGTTATGGGCTATGCGTGGCTTTAAAAAGCAAACAAAAGAGCCAGTAAGATTTTATATTGGCCTTGTAGCTTCTGTGATATCAGATTAACTATGGCGGTTTCTGATATACCACAGACACAATTTCAGTGAAAACAAGAGTATCCTGGTGACAAGAGAAAAAGGCAGAGGGTAAAATTTTTTTTTACCTTGTTTATGTTGTCAGCAAAAATCTATGATTCAATATTCTCAATTTCCTGGAACAGACATGCTCAGAGGAGTATCTCAGCTAAGCAGCTGATTGACAAAGTCAGACTTGTTTAGCTGGATAAATATTTGAGGTTATAGTTTACATGGCACAAGTCTCAGTAGGTCACAAAAAAGTTGGCTGTGTTTTTTTTCCAATTCAAGAAGTTAGCTGAAAGTTGTTTTAGAGTAACACCGTCCATACTTAAAGGGACTGTAGTGATATTGGTGTGCTCTGTTTCATTAGTTTCATATCCAGTTATTTAATAGTGCAAAGCAGAATTTATCAGTTCTAACAATGAATCATTGTTAGGAACCTACAGACATTTTTAATAGAAAACTGGAATATTAATAATGAAGGAAGCTGGAGGCAGAATTAAAAATGGGTTGTGTAAAACTATGAAGAAGTAAAAAACCTCTAATAACAAGGTGGTGAGTTCCTAGGCATAAATGCCTCTTTGAATCAAACAAACATGGAAATAAATCATCATAGATATCACAGATGACAGCTATGGTTACCACTCCAGCCAGAGACAGTGGAAGGAATATATGTCACCAAACTCAGCTCCCAGAAAGGAAGGAGAGCAGCTGCCTATAGAATGAGATAAAATCAATGGTTTGTTGACATTGCTGAGACAATGTTGCGAAATCCCTTGATATATAAAAGAAGCAGAACAAATGAATTTTCCATATAAATACCGGCAGTGATATTTCAGCTGAGATTCACTACATGTCATTTTTAATCTCTAAGCCATTTAGTTAGGTTCCAGGCATTACCTGCAATTTTTAAAAACCTCATGCATTTTTAAATGTTGTCCAGAAAGAAAGCTGATGCACTAGAATAGTCTAAGGACTTCCATATGGTCACTTATGCCAAACCAGCTGAAGGGCAGGGACACCTTTGTCTACTATAAGCTTTTCAGCAAGAAGATACCTGATTGTATTCCAAGAATCTCTAAATAACATGGTGAAGGAAGACCAGATAGGTTTTGTATTTGCTTTTTACATCTCATAGTTTTTCTCTAATAGGAAGAAACACAGTTGTGTTTAATAACAGGGAAAGAAAGGATTATTTCCCCCGCTGCTTTGTCAGACAAGGAATTAAGTACCGGTTCTTTCTCATTAATTCTCCCAAGCCTCTGAGGAAGTGACAACAGATAGAGAGGGTTTTGTTACCTCTCTTGTAAATGTACTTCTGAAGTTATATAAAAGCAATTTTTGCTGTTTGAAATAGAATAAAATGTAAACTCAAATTTGCAGGAGTTACATTTGCAAGATATATTTCTTCAGTATAGCAAAATGTTTCTATTTTAATGGAACAAACATTAGAAAAGCATTTTTTAAACACTTACCGTGTCTTATTTTTTTTATATTCCCTGACACTGTTTACTGCCTGAATGCTGTACTGAACAATTAAACAACAGTATATATATTATCCATAAATTAGCAAAACATTTTTTTTAAATTCAGATGTTGCCTGACAAGTATTTCAAATCAAACAGTAAGACATCTTTTAACTAGGATCTTACATTCTAGGCTGTAAAGTGAATTAACTGTTCTAATCACACAGAAGATTTTTTAAAAGTACAAACAAAATAGTTCTGATTTTAAGTTCACATTTGCAGTGCAGATAATAATTTTCATCTTCAAAGCTGCTTAGAAATTCTGACAAAGCATTTATGTAACTGTGTAACTTCTGTGAAGAACGTATATATCAATTAGTCAAAAAAACGGGGGGAAAAATTTAAATCATATTAAAAGGTTTTCACTCCAAAGAAAAAGAAGAAAAAGAAAAACTTGCCAGGTGTATTCACAGAGAACCTAAAGGCACCTCATGAGATGTCCAGGACTCAACTTAAGTGTTTTAATGCTCCCTAGTATCAGTGCAGCAAATGAAGCATATAAATGACAAGACCTTTCAGGAAAATGCTCCTGCTCACAGTCACAGGCCTGAGCTGGAAATAGTGCTGTTCATTCACCATCACCATTAGATCTGTTTTCTCAGGAACCATATCCAAACATGTATAAATACTTGTACACACCAGTAACAGTGTGAGACCTCTGAATGAGTCTCAGGGTTCAAAATTCATTATTACTTTTAAATGAAAATCTTATGTTCTAAGAGCCATGAGTGACTGAACTTCTAGATAAACATATCCAGCAGGCTGTCAGGGGAATTGCAACCTGGCATGTCTGTTATGAATCAGGAAAGTAACCAGTATTGATTTGTATTAGTGCTGATCTCAGATTCCTCAGGAGCATTCAGGTGATGTTTCCACTCTCTTGATAGATTATAAGCTTTTATCTTTTGTAGAAGCAACCCAGACAAATCCAAAATACCATTACTTCAAATGAGAGACTTCACAACAGAAAGAGTCTATATTTTCTCAAGTTTTGGAGCACTTTTAACTTTGTGCCCCTGAAAGCTGCCAAGCAGACTAGCCTGGATGCTAGAACCACCTGCTTAATGGAACAAGAGAAATGGCACAGGCAGACAGAAGGCTTCCCCAGGCTGTAGAATCAACACAATCTCAGACTCCACCATCACCACCTTATTAGTCTTCAGTTCCACTGCAGAAACTGCCACAGAGCATCACAAAACTGCAAGGAGACAATGAATGTTTTCAAAGCAGCACTCTGTCAGCCAGATGACAGTGCTAGATACAACCTATAATCACAGAGGTGATGGGGCTGTCTCACTTGCAGACTGCCAGTTTCTAGATTTGTACATTAATTTTCAATTCCCTCTCTCTCCTACTCTTTCCTTGGAAGTTCAGCTAAGTAATTTGCAGAAGCTTTTATTATTTTTAGCAGGTGGATGTCTATATCTTCTTGCTACTTATAGATTGTTCTGCAAGTACAGAGTCAGTGAGGTTTTGTTAGAATATAGCTTATACATATCTTTATAGGCAGAAATAAGGTTGAGGGAGGGAATAATAGTTTTATTTTAATTGATAGTGTTAAGGAGATGAGGAGGACTTTGGTCTTAGTTCACAGCTTCTTCAGTTCTACAGCAGAAGCAGCAAACTTGGAGATAGACATGGATTAGATACAGGAACACTCAGGGACAGAAACACTCCCTTACATCTTTCATGGAACAGCCGCTTCAGCTCTGATCTCTCAGCTCTCAGCCCGGGCTGTTTTCCAAAGAGTCTAGGAAGAGCAATACACAATTTGCTGCATATGAAAAATTATAAATTCAGACAATTAATTTTTGCTGCACAGTGCCTGCTTTTGTTCCAGAGATGTAATGTTACATCCTACAGCCCCAACAACTTCTCTGCTTCCTTTCTTGCCAATTATCCTTTCCTCTCAATTGATTAATGGATTTAAACTTGGTTCAATTCCTCCCTAGGTGTATTTTGCCAGAGTTTGAGTGATTCTACTCCAGAATAAAAGCAAGTCAACGTGTTCAAAAGCCTATTTATTCTCCCCAAATCTGGGAAGCAAGGCAATAGATGGAGAACAAGCCTGGCCCAGTCAAATCTACAGGCAAGGGCTTGTGAAGCTAGATGCAGGACCAGAGACTCCAGGTGATGCTCCTCACAGCTCTCACAGCAGTCTGGTCCAGGCTGTACCGGAGCTGGCCTTGTGCACAGGCAGCAAAACCCCTAAAAAGAGACCTTGCCTGGCATTGCACTCAAGGCCCTGGAAATCCTGTAATGTCATTTGAACTCTGCTATGTCCCTTAGGTGTTCAGATTTGCAAAAGCCAAGGGCTGTTGGCAGGACCTGAATTCAAAGAAGTGGTACTCCTTGACACGGGTCTGTGATATCTAGCAGAGATGCAAAGTTTAACACCAGGACTTCACAGATGCTGTAGTATTTGAAGAAAAGATAATGCAGGTTAATATTTTATACTAGGTAGCCTGTAGTTCTTCACAGTGATCAAACTGAAAAATTCAGTGGTTGTGTAATTACAGTGACATTTTTTTTAATTCTTGCCACATGCTGGAAGCCAGATGGTTGATAGCTGTATCTGTCTCTTCCTATTTCTGGAGCATGGTGGAGTGAGATGGGAAGGGTAGGCATGCCAGTACAATGTTTCTCCCCCCATGTATTTGTTCCACCACTATTTTTATCATAATCTTTACCCCATTCTGAGCACATTACTATTTTTAGAAGTAATGTCTTTCTAGGCATTTATCTTTAAAAATAAGTTTAGGTTTAACAGCAGAATCTGAGTGCTGAGAATTACTATCTAAAATATCTTCCTCTAATTAGAAAGGACATCTAAGTGTCTTTCAAACAAGCCTTAGAGATTCAAATACATGGCAAGAGAGAACAGATGGAGAGAGAATCATTGTTTATTTACTTGTGTTTAAGTACTGTAGATTGAGTTTTGTTGGAAGGGACCTTCTCCAACTCATCTGCTACTCATTCACACCTCTTTAATTCCCAAATGTATATGTGCATAAATAATGAATGTGCAGTGTAATGCAGTTGGTGTACAATGCAGTAAACAAAGCCTTTTGAAAGAGAACTTCAAGACCCGACTGATTGCTAACATTAAGGCACTTGAAGTAGATGTGTGTTACTGAAATCACATTATCACCTTTCAGTCCTCCACTTTGGAAGCTTAAACAGTTTTGTGCAGCTCTTTGGAATTGTTAAAAAAAAAGTCACACTAACATAACAAAAAATAAATTCTTCCCTAGTCTATTTATTTTAATGACAACACTTAGCATGAAGAGAAGATAGTTTAAACTATTTCTAATATTTTGATTTCCTCTTCAAAAAGATGTGCCCAGAGGCCTGGGGAAAAGATGCCTGTGCCTTCCCAGAAGAGCCCAGTTCTCTCATCTTTGTGGGACAGCAAAAAGCCAATGCACAGGCAGGTGAGCCAAACAAAGCAGTCATTGTCTCATGATGTGCTGTGCCATTCTTGGACATGCCAATGGTTATGGGATCTATGGCTCAGGGCATGGCTAGGCTAGATTTTGCCCACAGTAAGCTTGTTCTTGCCAGGAGGCATTTTTTTTTTCAGTTTCTTTGGAACAGAGGTGTCAGCACTGCTCCAGGCATTCTCAGAGTCCAAGAATCTCCCATCACAATAGGGCTGTCATTTTTTCACGTTGTATCAACAGTCCCTGGGCAAAACAACTATTTAAACTAGGATGATGGAGCTGACATTTGTATCTGTTTTCATTGTGAAGATACTTAATAAAATCCCCTTTGTGAAAGTAGAAATTGTGGTCCACATAATGCTTGAAATGATAAGGTATTGAAATAAGAGCTGAGAATGAAGTTGCATCTTTTAATGAAACTCCCAATCCGTGGTGGAAGTTTCAAGTCTACTTATGGCTTTTACTATAAGAAACACCTTAACATAATCCCAATATGCCACAAGAATCATCCAGGTAACCTCTCCAATGTCATAATGGCAACTTCAGTGAATCCCATAAAAATTAAAGAAAAATAAGTGTTTTTCACCTGTTCTAATCATCATCGTGATTCAAGTCTTGGAGAAATAGAGAGAAAGAAGAGAAAGTGGAAACCATCTTATTTTCCAGGACCAAAGTTGTGAAAGCGTGTTTTAATCAGAATTGTTGTAACTTTCACGAAGGCTATATAAACCTGTCTCCTGACTTCTTCTGTACTCTTTTGAGCAATTAATATGCTTGAGGGTTGATCACTGGCATTTTTCCAGACCTTTTTCCTGTTACTTGGAGGTAACTGCATGCATGAGCTTGATGTATTAAATTTTGAAGTAATATTTACTTTTTTTTTTTTTTTAAGATAGAAGTTTCCAGTAAAGCAATTTTACATAAAAGTTTTACATTCTGATGTTAAAATTGCAGAAGGAATTTAGGGAGGCAGAATGACAACAGTGATCAAGACACAAAAATAAGTGGTAGGGCAGTCAGTTCTCCTCTTGCCTTCCCATAAATGAAGAAAAAAAAAATCATATTGGTGACCAAATATACCACAGTACTTTTCAAAGGCACTACATTTTTAACAGAACTCTACAGCTACACATAAAGAAGGATATACCCAATCTCTAAACTACCAGTCCTTTGATAAAGCATTTCAGAATCCTTCATTTCAGCAACTTTATTTTTTATCATTGATATTGTTGTTTTTGTAGGGGAAAAAAAAAAAGGAAAAAAAAAGACCTCTAGAACTTCCTGTGTTCTACTAACTCTTCCAGCAGTTTAGAAGTCATGCTATACGTATATTGCAGCCTTGGTGAAAATACTTTTTCCTTCAGAGGGTACTTCAGACTTCTATGGAAAATAAAAGTACTAAAATTCACAGATTTAACACTGAGGAGATGAAGATTGACTGCCAACTTTATGTTCAGAAGAAGGCTCTATGCAATTAAAAGCAAGTGATCTCAAAGGAATAGCCACACAAAACTGTGTGAGGCAAATCTATAATCAATAAGATCTGTTATTTGGATACCATCAAAATATCAGTTCTTACAATGTAGTGGATAAAATACTTTATCACAAGAGTACCTATGTGCAAATCATACAGAATTTTTTTAATGCCTGATCTTTGATACGACAGAAGGAAATTTCAATAAATATTTGTCTTGCCTTCTGTAATAGCAGTTAGCTTACCAACTGATGAGCCATCACAAAGTGCGAATCACTTATTTCCTGGCAGTTAACCCCTGTAATTACTTGGGCAAGTTTTAGGCTGTGTGCTCCTATTGTTTTGACTGATTTGGTCCTATCTGATCCATGGTAACAGGCCAAGGAGAGAGCACTGCCTCTAATGTCTTTCTTTTCTACGGTTTGATCAACCTGTAGGTCTCTGGCAATGAATTCACAGATTAAGTGAGCTTTTGCTTTTCCTGAATAACATCATTCAAATTTAAAAGGTGGCTTTTTCTTCTTCCATCATAGCAAGTTGATTTAACCATTTCTTACAAGAGTTATGTAGTGCTACTGGATCCTAGTTGTTAATGCACTGATTAACTGTTATTTTTCATTTCCTATTTTGTCCTTCAGCTCATGATTGGGTACTTGTAGTGGATATACAACACTGAGCCTCAGCAGTTCCACTTATAATTAAAATATTTTAATTGTTTCAGTGAAGAATGAAAACATCCATTAGTAAAGAATTTTCAGAGGTTTTTTTTTTTTTTTGAGGGAGGGGGGAGGGGGGAGGAAGGGGAAGGTGGTGAAGAAGAAAACTGCTACTCCCTTTTCCACACTAACCCTTACCTAAATAAATCACTTTTGCAGATGCCTGGCAAAATCAAATTGTAGTGACAAAGTAATGTGATACATCCATCACTAGGACTGCAGTCTGTCCTTAAAGGGGAATGGATTTACTCATTAAATACATTTCTTTTATCTCCCTCTGCCATTATTGTCCTCTTTACATGCCTCAAACCAACAGGAAAGGTCAATTCAGTTGCCAAAGTGTTGACTCAAAAAAAAAAAAAAAAGAGAGAGAGAGAGAGAAAAACTGCAGAAAATCCTGTCCTCCAGGTCTGACACAACAATTTGGACCAATGCTTTGTCCTTATAAAGGAACAGATTTGACTGAAAGAACAAGGGACTGTGCAGCTGAATGCAAATTTCTTGATGGCTTTAAATGATTTTTTGTTCCCAAACTATAGCTGAAAACTGAGTTCACAGTGAGTAAATTCAGGTAAAAGCAATTCTGTGGTTTTTTGTTAGATTTCCAAATTGTACTTAATTCTTGTATTTGGAAGAACTTCTCCTTGAAACCAGTTACTATCAGGTAGAAAAACCTCTACCTGACATGGCATTTGACCTGTAGACTGTTATTTATCTGTTGAATATCATTAATTTAGTGAGGCACATTTTTTCAGGAGGCTTTCTAGTGAACTGTATAATTGTCCTCTAATACAGATGATTTATCAGCCTCTATATAGTTCTCCAGAGCAGCCCAGCTGTGATCATCTGCCTCTCACCTACTTCCCACCATCTTTTCAAAATTCTTCTCTGAGCAAAAGAATTTATGTCTGATGATTTCTTATCTACTTCTTCAGGCATTCCTATTTCTTGATATGCAAGCATCTCAGTGGTGACCTTTCAAACTATGAAGTGGTACCAAGAAATGAAAAGATAACTAATTCTGATGAGTGGTAATGGCAACACTGTCTGCAACAAAGAAACAAAATCAGCCTTCTGTCAGTCCTTGTCCTGTAGATCCAAGCCTGTAAAGTTGATGTTATGTAGGAGTCTATATCAATAAGCTTAGAACAATGTTTCTGAAAAGGTCAAGACATGCATCTTGACAAGGAAATATTTCTATATTAAAAATGTATATCATTACAGAAAGTAAAGAGTGGTTTATTGTGTCTTGACTCCTACAGAATGAAGTAGAGGGACGCAAGATGCCTTAGTGCCTAACACATTCTGTAGAAAACACTACAGGCTGGAAGGAAGTAATTTATACCAGATATATATGTAATATTATTACTATATACTATACTAATACTATAATATACTATATAAGTAGTAATTGATACCCTCTGTTCCTAATGCCAGCCCACGGGATTAATATCTTGATGAAATTAGATACCAATGAAAAATATCAGACATGGAATATAGATTAACTATTGCAATTCCACAGAAAGTGCAAAGAATTTCCCTACATTATGTTCAGCAATTCTCAAATTATATATCTAGATTGAGATCAGTGAGCTCATACTGGAAAATAGTGTCATTCTCCTTAAATAGCAGTTTGCCATTATAGGACATAATAACCTTGAATATTCAAGTCAGTGACTTTTTTTGTTTGATCCAAGTGGCATCAAGTTCAAGATCTTATTCAGATACATATTCAGTAAAAATCATTACATTTTTAACATACTGATAATAAGGTATCTATTGAAGATGACAAGATGTTTCTGTTATCAAAAAAAACCACATCATTTAGTAGCCATGAATTGCCATCAGTGCCCTTAGTACATATTTATATATGGACTGTATGGCCACAATGGCAATCCAGCACTCATAATTGATTGCAAATAAAAGAACCTGTGTCAGCTCTGCAAGAATATTTATATTCAACCATGAGAGTGCAGACATACTGCCTAGCTCTTGCAGAAGATGTGCGTAATAAAGCACATGAGATACCTTATTAGATCATTAGTAACCTTATTAGATCATTAGACCATCTCCAGACAGCTGGGAGAACAGAAGGTTATCAGGAGTAGTCAGCATGGGTTCACCAAGGGGAGGTTGTGCTCGACCAACTTGATGGCCTTCTATGATGCTGTCACATGCTGGGTGGACGGGAGAAGAGCGGTAGATGTAGTCTACCTTGATTTTAGAAAGGCATTTGATACTGTCTCCCATGACATCCTTATAACAAAGCTGAGGAAGTGTGGGATAGACGAGTGGACAGTGAGGTGGGTTGAGAACTGGCTGACTGGCAGAGCGCAGAGGGTTGGCGTTGGTGGTGCAGAGTCTGGCTGGAAACCTTGTCATGGTTTCATGATTTTTCATTATCAGTATTCCACATCATAACATCATGTAATGCACTGGGGGTTTGACTGCTGATGCTCAAGTTCCAGGTGCCTGTCCAGAGGAGAAGAGCTACATTTCCGCAGGGGGCTTTGCGGTCAGCGAGGAGATATAACTCCCGGCAAGGTCACCTGATGCTCTCTTCTTTACCTGCACTGTTTCGCTTGTGCTTCTCTGCCTGCACTTCTCTGCCTGCGCGTCTCATCTCAGCGTTGTGGTAAGGCCGATCCACCATCAATTTCACACTCTCTCTCCTTATAAAATTCTGCTGATACCATATTTAGTAAATTACTTTGTTTCACCTCAGATTGTTGCCATTGTTTTCAATTATTTCAGGGTCCCCTATTTTCTTTTTCCAGGGGCGCGGATCTGCGGATCCCTCCGCCCTTCTAGTCACGGAACCAGGCCGAACCAGCCCGTAAACCATTGACAGACCTGTAACCAGTGGTGTCCCCCAGGGGTCCGGTCTTGTTCAACATCTTCATCAATGACTTTGATGAGGGGATAGTGGCCACCCTCAGCAAGTTTGCTGATGATACGAAGTTGGGAGGATTGGCTAACACGCCTGAAGGCTGTGCTGCCATTCAGCGAGACCTGGACAGGCTGGAGAGCTGGGCAGTAAGAAACCAGATGAGGTTCAACAAAAGCAAGTGTAGGGTCTTACACCTAGGGAGGAATAATTGCATACACCAATACAGGCTGGGGGATGAGCTGCTGGAGAGGAGCTCTGCAGAGAGGGACCTGGGCGTCCTGGTGGACGACAGGTTGGCCATGAGCCAGCAGTGTGCCCTCGTGGCCAAAAAGGCCAATGGCATTCTGGGGTGCATTAAGAAGAGCGTGTCCAGCAGGTCGAGGGAGGTGATCCTCCCCCTCTACTCTGCCCTGGTAAGGCCTCATCTGGAGTACTGTGTCCAGTTCTGGGCTCCCCAGTACAAAAAAGACAGGGATCTCTTGGAAAGAGTCCAGCGGAGGGCCACAAAGATGGTGAAGGGCCTGGAGCATCTCCCCTGTGAAGAAAGGCTAAGTGAACTGGGTCTGTTTAGCCTTGAGAAAAGACGACTGAGAGGGGACCTGATCCAGGTTTATAAATATCTGAGGTGTGGCGGCCATAGCAGTGAGGCCAGTCTCTTTTCAGTGGTACGTGGAGACAGGATGAGGGGAAACGGACATAAGCTACAGCATAGGAAGTTTCACACGAATGTGCGTAAGAACTTCTTTACGGTGAGGGTGACGGAGCACTGGAACAGGCTGCCCAGGGAGGTTGTGGAGTCTCCTTCTCTGGAGATATTCAAGTCTCGCCTGGATACCTACCTGTGCGACCTGGTGTAGGGAACCTGCTTGGGCAGGGGGGTTGGTCTCAATGATCTCTAGAGGTCCCTTCCAACCCCTACAATTCTGTGTAATGTGCATTTTTAAAAAGCCTCTGAACATGCATGATGACATGATCAATATGTTTATAAGAACTTGTCACTAAATAGGAGAAATTAAAACTTCTGAAAATATGGTAGGTGTCTGACTCAAGAATCCAAGGTTAGCTTTTTAGTTCTAATCTTAGAGTCTGTTTTCATCTGTATGTATGAGTCTTAATGTAAAAAGATGTACGCCAATGCATGAATACTTCAGTGAGTAAGTGCTAACTGACAGAACAAAACATTAAAACAATAGTGAATGAAGATACTTCCTTATAAACAGCTGTTTATGTTACCTTGGAATTGATTTCACAGTATGGAGCTATCCTAAGGAAGTACAGTAAGACCTAATGAATTTGCAGCACATTGTGCCTGGGTGAAAAATTCTAATAGAATCCTAAATTATTAGTGCCCACGTCTTCTGTACTATTAAGTATGAAGAACTATCCAGATCGTCATAAAGCACTACATAGAAACACAAGGATATTGGCTGATATACTTAATCTTACTTTTAATACCAACTTCCTTTCAAATTAATGACAACCAAATAATGCATCAGGGCCAATATTGTATATCAGGAGTTCTTGACTTTGTAATGTGAGATAGTTTTATTACATGTGAGAAAACAAGCACTGTTCCTACGAACAAACAATATAAACAGAAAGTTGAAAGGATGTTAGGTGTCATCAAAAGGATATTGTCTGTCAAAGCATATGAAGAAAGGGGGAAAAAAAAGGATAATTGATTTCCCATTTTAAAGGGTGTCAAAGTCATTGTTGCTTCCTGCTAAGATACTTAGGAAAGAATTCATATAGCTACAAACTTCATATCAATACATTACTAGTAAAAAAAAAAATAAAGAAAATCACAACTTTCACCTGTGTATTGCACTACTGGTGCAATGTGCTCGTAAGAACTTGTCACTAAATAGGAAAAATCCACACTTCTGAATACATGGTGGGTGCCTGACTCAGGAATTCAAGGTTAGCTATTCAGTTTTAATCTCAGTTTTTGATTGATGCACAAGTCTTAGTGCAAGTAAATATGCGCCAAAGCTGGCGTGGCAAGCTGAATTTGAAGTCAAACTTACTGATATTTTCCAGTATTAGTACATTTTTAAATGGGGGGGAAAAAAAAAAAAAAAACAAGATAAACAAGAAAACTCCTAAGAAAGTATCATTAATCAGATGGAAGTTTAATGTGATGGTCTGAGGTTTATTTCATAGTCCAGTTGTCAGAGATATCTCCTCACATTGAAAGGCAACCTTCCCTGCTCCCATCAATGTCCAGAAAGGAGCCAATTCTGGGAGCTGACTGTTCAAGGCACCTTAGTTTGCAACAGGCTGTAATCATACTACTGTTGAGTTTGCTCATTCAGACACTCCATGTCACCATAAAAAAAAAAAAAAAAAAACCAACAACACATCATACCTAACTAATAAGATGATGATTCCCCTCATGAAGAAAGTCAGAACTTTAAGCACCTTATTCATATTCAAAAGACTTGGAATGCAGGAATCTAGTTTATAAAAAGCAACTGCTTCATTTTCACCTCATTACTCTTCTTTTTAACTCAATAATAGTCTATTTATACCAAGGCCAGTATGAGCGATGCTCAGAGCCACAGTGCGGGTCATAGCACACAAGCTGCTGCTTGTTGATAAGTATTTGACATCTATAGTCAAACAGCATCAGTTTTGCAAGTCAGTGATTAGGTCAGGAGTGACTTTAGGCAGCAGTGCCACCAATCATATTGCCTGCAGCTGATGTGAGAAGTCTGTGCAGAAGGAAAAAGGAAAGGATGTGAAACACCTCCTTCTAAAGAAACTATTTTTGATTCAAATTCACTTCGTTTGGTGTCCATTCTGACGAGTGTCAACCAGTAGAAAGGAATGCACTGCACACCTGGAAGGCTCAGCAGTAGCAAGACAAATGCCACTTTTCCAGAGATCTCTACAGAGCTCTTTTCTCCTAAACTGCAAGAGAAGCACAGGAAAACAAGGCATACCCATGCTACTTACAGTCATATGGCCATCACTGTTCCAGCTGCTACTGGTGACTAATAAGGTAACTGAAGCATTCAGAATCAGAGTGGCTACAAGATCATACTTGGTCTGAGCATTTAAGCATGCACAATCATCTTCAATTAGGCTGAAAGAAGCTAGAACTCCCTTTCTAAGCTAATTAAGAGCAGGTGATAACAAGGAACTGTTCTTCTCACTAGCTAATTGCTGCTGAGCAGCCTCAGGAGTTTGCTCCTCTAGGACAATGATTAGATTACAAGAGAGGTAAGCACCAACTTACCAGAGCACATTACTCTGGAGGAATGAGAGGACCTTATTCACAGCAATTTCACTCAACATAATGTTGCTTCTAACAAATATCCTAGGTGGTTACTATTGCTATTGAATCTTCCACAACCAAAGGTCACTAGTTACCATATGGGGCCAATATTGCAAAAAGTCAAACTTATGGTACATACTGTCAGTTAGATAAGGACATCTAAGGGGTGTCCTGGGGGGACCCAGGCGTAAATTAAGAACGTAGAAGAGCCGAGCTGCCAGATCATCTCAAAGTGTCAGAAGTTGAGCTAGAGCCAGCACCTCAGTCTGTCCAGACCAAGATGGCTTGGATGATTAGAAGTTTAAGCCTAATTAGCAAGAATCCCAGTAATGATCTGCCAGCTTTATATATACTAACACAATATTTATTTGCAGTGGAAATGTTAATGGCTGTATTTCATGATTTTTTCCTGTCCTGCAGACAAAAAATATCCCTGTTTTATAGCTGGAAAGGAAGTAGAATTACAACAACATTAAATGACTTCCTTAAGGCCGTGCTGTGTTTCTCTAGCAGAAATAATGATGCTGTAATGCTATAATGGGATAATAATAGCAGGGTGGCAAAGTCTTTGGCTACACAAATAAGAACAAGCCCAAATGCAGAAATGAAAGAAAAGAACTGCTTACCTTTAAAAGATTTCCAGTAGGCAGGGAACTCCTGTAGGAGATGCCTACACCTCTACTGCCAACCCTTAAATGAGATCTAGGAAGAGGTGGATCCTGGCTCCACCCCTACCAGCCACTTGGGTGCATGCATGCACCTGAGCTCCCCTGGGTTGCCCCTGCCTTCCCACCGGGTGCTCAATCACTGGGTCAGGCCGTGACTTAGCATTTCCATTACAGATGTGAATTCTTTCTTTTTGGCTCTCAGTCTAGTTCTCGTCCCCTTTCTTATCCTCACATCTTAAGTAATCATTTTTTCTAAGCTTTTATAGATTTTCCTCTGTACAAAGTATTTATGTAATTCACTTACATTTAAGTTCAGGAGAGTCAGTTGACCATGCTTGAAATAAAAACCAGTGTCATTTCTTGTAAACCAAAATGAACATAAAGAAGAAATTCCATTCTCTGGCACATGTATTTATATGGTTAGTTGTTAAGCAGCCCTGCTAACACAATTTTACGACTGTATTTCATAGTACATTCATGTTCTTAAGTGATTCTGAATTTTTCATTTTGTGTAAAGCACTTAATTCGTCACTTCAAGAAATTCTTGTATCAGATTGTTCACACAAGCATCACTGAAGACTGGCCAAACCTGTTATGTCCAGAAAGTATAAAACAAGGAGAGCATGTGCAGATAATCTGGTGGGACTGAATTCATCAAAATATTGCCATTAATATATTATTTAAAGCAACTTCATTATGTCAAATATAGGTAAGTATTAAGGAGATATTTGCCATCTCCGTTTAAAGAAAGGTTGAAGTACTCTCAGTTAATCAAATTTGCTTCACTTGCTGTGCCCATAAATAAATTTTAAATCAGGTTTTTAAAAATCACAGAAAACAGGCTTATCCTGTAGTTACCAGAAAACAATATATTAAATCTGTTTTAAAAACTTATCCAGTGATCCTCCAAAACTCATAATTTTATTTTAATTTGTATATCATGAAACTAGAATAAACTAGAATAAAATAATAATAATAATATAAAAATTAAGAGATTAATGTTTATTTTTTATCATCTCAATTTGCTTCAGCAATAAAATAGAACCTAAAATTATCCAGAAAACTTTCTTTTAGGAAATTATTCAGGAGAATAAACGTAGTGAGAGGGAATTTTTAAAAAATTATGCTTTAAGTATCCCAGTTTAAGTTCTCTAAACTAAACAGAACAAACAACATGACCAAATACATTTTCAGTCTTAAAAATGCAATCTACTGTAGATCGGAAAAAAAAAAAAATAAACTAATCATGTATCATAGGAGTCCACACTAATTTAAAACTGGAAATGAAGAATCACTTTGGCTAAAAGAGCAAATAAGTCATTAGAGGCAAAGAAAAGAATGGCAGATACATTGTGATAGAAAAAAAAACATCTGTCATTGTATTGACAATGCAGCATCAGCTGTTTGGTCTTGGTAACCCTAAGTCAGAAAGGACATAACAGAGCTCCTTAGAGTTGTTTCAAGAAGAGGTGGTAAATCAGAAGATATGATCAATCATGGGAACAGAAAGACGTCTCCCACATAACCAAATTAAAATGCCAAGAATTGCTTGCAAAGATAACTAAGAGCATGGTAGACAAAAATATATTATGAACTTACTTGAAGCTTCCTGTCTGTACTAATTCTATAAATAAGAGCAAGGCAGCATTAAATTAAAGGATGAGAGCACAAAAGTAAGGATGCCTAATAGAACCTTTGCATTTACTGACATGAGGAGAATGATGAAGACTGACAAATGATAGTCAGAATGTCATTAGATAACAAATATCTGGAGTTGTGACTATGGACAAAACTGTCTGAAGGCTGTTAAGCTTTTGAGAGATCTGAAGTAGAAGAAATCTGAAGTATGTGTAAACGGAGAGTGGAAGACAAAATATTTCTGTCATCTGACAGCTGCAGAGATCTTGCATACTCTTCTGAAATACTTTGTACTGACCACCGACAGATGAACTGCATCCTGGGTATGATTCAGATTGCAAGTTCTTGGCTTGTTCTGGCACACAAACAAATATTAAATTCTTGGCTTTATCTTTTGCAAGTATTAGCTGCCTCAAAAGAACTGGCAATCAGTCAATTTCAATGATATGCTACATATGAAGTAGCATATGTCTGAGGATGAATTTCAGGCATGAATTTTCAAGGCTGGGAGTCTCCTTCAAGTCCTGCTTCCTATGACCTGCACTATATGTCAGGAGAAAAGCTGCCCAGCCTTCTGACAAGCCACCCGTGGTGGCCATACCTGCCTGAAACCTCTATCTGGGCTGGATTCTCAGCAGGTCTGACTCAATAGATGTTGCTTCAGCTTTCCTCAGCTCTGATCCAAAGCCACTACTGTTTCTTTCTACAGTACTATAATACAATAGGCATAAAGGTCAAAAGCATCTCTGCCAGTATTTAGATACTGCACAGCAAATTTCTTGAAGCCTCAAAGTGTCAGGAAAGGCATGTGTAAAATCTTGCCAAATTGAATTTTGCAGAAACTTCAATTTCTAAGGTATTTTTCCACTTTATCCATGGGGAGACCAGTTCTTTTTCAGGCTGCTTTCCATTGCGCAGGGTGAGTAACAAAGGCAGGAGGTTACAACAGCCCATCTTAGAGAAGAGTAGGCTAGACGAGGGTAAAAGGAAGTAGTTTGAAATTAATTATGTTTTCAAAGTCTCACATTTAAACATGCCAGAATACAAATAGCTTTGTAAATAAAAGTGTTTCATAACATATTGGTTATTTAAAAACAAATAAATTTTAATACAGGTATAATTACTCCTAATGGGGCACTTAAATGGTGAGCAATCATCCAGTAATTGCTTGCATTCCTGTGATGACAGCCTGCACTTTATCACGTTAGGCTTGTCAAGCTAGACCTTGGGCTTTATGCTAGGCTTCATTTTAACTAGCTAATGACTGCAAATTTTTAGCAGCTTGGTTATACTAGGATCTGAAAAGGTGTTAGTAAACAGTGTGTGTTAATATAAAGCTTTCTCTAGCAGAACTTCTGTGGAGTAAGAACAGCCACAGGGTGTACAAGGATACCAGCTGTCAAGTGGGCTGAAAGATCTTCCATGGCGGAGAACCCCTTCCTCCCAGTTCTCTGCCTGGCAGGATGGGTAGGATCTGGCTGCCAGCGCAAGCCACTGCCTGACACCTCGCATGCCAGACAGCTGACGGCTTCTAGCTCCAGCCTCCACACAGCATGTGCAAGGAGGCCACATTTCCAAAGAAAAGAGTTTGTGTCAAAAAGCCCAAATCCTTCAGGCTTCCAGGGAATTACCCAAGATCACAGATTCATTTACAGCCTGCCATTTTCCTCCAAGAATCTGGTTGCCAGTCTTCCCAGGGACAACAGTTTTGCTTTTTTTATTGTTGTTGTTAACTGTAGTCTTAATTTTGTATAATGAAGTCCTAGAAATATAGCTCTTGGGTTAGCTGAAACGTGGTAGATGTTGCACATGCCTTAGTAAATTGACTGCTATTTTACAACCAGTAGGAATGCCCCAGGAGAATATTGTGTGTGCTATGTGAATGTATCTCAATTAGTTGTAGTAAACCAACTTTTCCCCTCGGGAAGTCTGTCTCAAGCTTACATGTGTAATGATACTTCTAAGAGTTCATCCAGGTTAACGCTTGTGAGCTGCTCTGCTGGTGCCTTTCAAAAACCACGTGAAAGGGTTGTAGCACATGGTCTGCAGCCTTTGTTCATCCCTGTAGCATGCCTCCCTCCTGACATGTTCACACAGGTAGCATTACAGCCTTCATTTTTCCCTAAGAGGGAGATCCTAATTGCCATATTCCTCCTACATCGTAAATTACAAAAGTGAGCAGCCCCCTACACCTTTTGATACACTCCTGCAGCAGGTGCTGCTCCCACGGGCAGGAGGTCCACCTGTGGTCCACTCCGCACTCCCAGTGCCCAGCTCCCCACTGAGGACCAGTCTGGAGGCTATTGGGGTTTTGCTCCATTCAGAACCCTCACAAAAACAATAAATACAAGTCAATAAAGAGATACTTTTTGTCCATTCTGGCTGCTGGGTAAGTGGCAGCCAGCTCTCTTTAAGTTAGGGCATCAAAAAAGAAATAATTCAAAAAGCAGCATTGAAAAAATCTCTTTCTGAGCAAAACCTCAGGCATAAGGGAGTAGTCATACAATTATATTTTCCTCTAACTGCTAATCTTTCTTAGCTTCTAGCTCATCTTTTTGCTGATCTCTGGAAAATGGGAATTTAGGTGTTTACTGATGAAATTTTGAGTGATTTAAAATGAATGCTTAAATGTAGTATATGATTTTCAGAACTAAGTTATTCATACATAACTAATTTTCTAAGCAGTTAATACTTTTTAAGGAGTCTCATTTCATATCTTATAGCTTATGAAGGAATGCCAAGTAACCCTTGTAGTGTGCAGACAAGATAGATGAGGATTAAGTCCCTACAGTGAGCCCTGGGAACAGCAAATATGCAGTAACCTGAAAATTCTATCCACATCTTTTGCCTTTAATTAACGTAAGTTCATGGTTGGAGTTCCTTTCCTCTTTTTATTAATCCCTTATCCACAGTCTTGGATCTCTGGGACTCTAGCCATTAGGACAGCTTATGGTTCCTTGATTCTTCTGAATCTGACTTCAGACTTACAGGGGCTTTCCAACGAGGCTCGAGAAGCAGGGTGCTGGGGGACAGGAAAAGACCACCCTGCAGGCATGCAGTAAATTTCCAGGTAAGCAGAAAATCCAAAAATAGGTAACCAGCCAGCTCTCTAGCTCATACTTCTCATATATTTGCCTTCATTACACACTTCTGAATATGCATTTTGTCTCCTCTTCCCCCCCTTGTCTGCAGCAACAGAGGAAGATCAGGATACAACAGCAAAAATACTTTTGTAGGAAACAAAATTGCTTCAGGTATGTTCCCTATGTTTCCAAAGGCAAAAAGTGAAAGTAGAGTTTACTGTTCTGATTCGAGTTGCTGCCAATAGTTAAATTTTCATGCATCTTTTGTTTCTGGTTTACATTTCAGAGATAACACAACTGTCCCTGAAGCCAGAAAAATGAGGAGAGCTGTGGATACACATGGGTAACTGACTGTGAGGAAAATTGGAATTGTTCAAATCCTGATGTGGCTACCAGCATCACCATACAACTTGAGAGCATCAGAAAGAAAGGAATGCTAACAGACTTTGAGACACTTCAGAGCTAGTGTTAGAGTCCTGTAGAGAATACTGTAAATAATGCAGAAGGCCATTATGATATTCTTTGTGTGCAATTACTTTGTTTTGAAATAAAGAGTAATGTAAATTTCAGTCTGTACTTAAGATAGCAACAAAAAGAGCAGTATACTATTCCTGTGTAAAAACTAACTGTAAAGGAAGCAGTAGGGTTTCACTAAGGCAACAAGAAAATTTCAGGAGTAGGATGCATATAAAGCTGCTCAGAATTGCAGGAAGACTAAGCTGTGTTTCAGCTTAGAAATCTTTCCCTACTAGCTGAGATACTTAGAATGTTATACTCCTTTGTGTACCTCTTTGAACGTTGCTCTCTTTTTAAGCAGTAAGGTTCTTAAACCCTGTTAAGGCTCCCTTAAGTTCTGACATCAATGAGAATTAGGTACCTTCAACTAAAGAAGTGCTAGACAACGCAAGAATTGATGTGCTGGGAAAATAAGGCCATGAGCCATGGTAATGAAAGGATCTCTAGGAGTCCCCAGCTAACAATATTATAGCAGGTCTATGAAAGGAAACATCTAGTGACTTAATGGGTAACATTGATAGGATTAAAAGGGTGCAGTTGATTAGCATTATCTGCTTAAGAACAAAATCACATTAAAAGTAGGAGGTCATAGGATTTAAGGATTAAGAATATTCAAATTTACTATTTTTTTTTTTTTTTAAACTTGTCTAGCTTCTAGGTGGTCTCTTTAGCCACAATATCAGTTATTTGGTCTGGGAAATAACAGTGGAATGTGATTGGCAGATAAATAGTTTGAGTTATGTGCAGAGACATTTGTTCTACTTGTAAAACCACTTAAAAATCTTTGCATTGGAAAGATTTGTTATTTTTAAAAGTCCTTAATAGCTAGCCAAGGAAAGCCAAGACGGTTAATCTTTTTCTCAATACCAATCCCAATGTGTTTTTAGAGACAGATGAGATGAGAGACAAGAATTTGCTGTTAACAGACAGCATTAGAATTGCTAGATAATGCCATAGTACTCACCTGAAATGGGTTATTGTTTAAGTAGTAATAGAAGAACTCAGTGATAATCTCAAGATGTTTTCCATACAACTAACATGGCCATGGTATCTGCTGGTCTGTGTAGCCCTGGCACAAGGAGAGAGCTGGAGATGGGAACAGATTAACTGTGGCCTCCCCAACAATGTTTAGGTCTCACCTTCTGAGAACATACAAGCTACTACTGTCTTGATACTCTCTCTAATCCAACATTATGGCATGGCTATATTGGTCACGCTGTGTTAGCAAATCTCACAAGTGAGGAATTGTTATTTTTCTGATGCTTTTAGCTGCTGAAATGGGAAATAGCCCTTTCTAAGGAATGCGATGTAATGTTGTGGACAAGATATCTGATCAGCTAATGTCTGCTCCTGCCAGACAGATGACAAATATTGTTAAATCAGCCACTGTCAGGTGCAATTCCCTTCTTAGCAGCTTCACGTGATCCATTAGCAAGTCAATGTACCAGAGCTTGAATTTTTTTTTTTTATTGTTGCTGCCTTGTTCTCCTCTAATACAGGAAAAATACTGCTCATGATAGGCTTCTTGATGCTCCTTTCAGTTGCTTCCCCCCCCCAGTACCTGAGCCTTTTGCACAGAAAAACAGCACTGATATAAAAGAGTGAAAAATTGATTCTTTTTAGAACACAAATCCAACTATTTCCTCAGCAACACACATTACTTATGGTAATATGGTTGGTACCTTTTTCATCCCTAAAGTTGAAAATCTTTGAATGTTATTCCAAAACCAACTGGCAATGGCAAGATCCTTGCTCATGTTTGCATTCACTTCATCCCATGCTATGTTTTAATAGATGACAAAACATGCTGAGAACATTGTGGTAAACACACCAAATCTTCAATATTTGTGGGTGAGTGAATTTGAAAGCGTGTTTTAGTAGCCTGCTAATTCCTGTTTGAAACATCCTCTGCCTGTATAGTTGATGCTGTTTTTTCCTCTTGCTTTTTCATAAAAAAAATCAGCATGAAACCAAATATAATAGAATACACTCATAAATAATACTGTTAACTATCTCAAATACTGCAATAAAAATACACATTCTCACAACTTAAATTTAGTGAATGTTGAGTTTGAAGAGTGAGTGGAAAAATAACCACATACACAGGAAAAGGGAGAATATAAGCAGTCAGGTGAGAAAGAAAAATGGCTTAGAAAGCAGTGAGAAACAGGCAAGCATTAGAAAAAAAAATAATTGATGCAGAAAGTAAAAACAATTTCATTCAAATACCTAATTAATATTCTCATTTTACAAAAGAACACCTGCAAAGCACTGACTGCTGGGTCTTTTCAGTTATCGACTGATGGAAAAGAAATGAAAATCACTACTGCCAACTTCAGCTAAAAGGAGTTGACAAATTGACACTAACTGCTCCCTCATATGAGGTCTACTCATGCTGTTATTAGTGCAGCCCATCCTTGTAGACACTTGTACTTTGTTTAGTGTCCAGTGTCAGTTTTTAATTCCTGGGTGTGTTCTATATTGCATAGTAGATTCTGCAAAATAGACAGAATTCACCAAAGGACAGAAAGGACAGCAGTGAAGTATTTTTCAAAAACTTTATTTTTAAAAGTCATCAATTAAGTATGTAAATGCTGACCGGTCCTATTGAGGACAACACATTAGTGTTTATGAAATGAATTTTCTCTTTCTAATACCCCAGAGGGTGAGTCAAGGTATGATAGAGTGTAAAGTCTTTCAAGATGGGTTACAGATTTAATCAAGGCTTTGTTCAAATCCTATGCTTTCTGACTAACTTATAAAATATTATAGTTGATATAATTGTTTTACTACAATATTATAGGACAAGGAAATGTTACGTGCATTGCAAGAAATAGAGGATTATAGCAGCTGTATTGTGACTTTACCACCTGACTGATTTCAAGTGATATCTAGAAAACTGCATAACGGGGGGCACAGTATATGATGCAAAGTGACACGGCAGGGGAGCATTGATTTAATCACACAGCTTAAAGTCAATCTAGAAACTAAGCATTTTTATAAAAATGGCACAACCCCCCTTCCCATCTTGAGAACTGTACTCCAGAGGACTTAAAATATAACATAGGGGACTTTACATGATTTAAAAGGGTGGCATTAATTTAAAGATGGACAAATTATGAGGGGTACATTTTGCAATGCAGTACTGCTATGTGTGTATGTGTCAGTTCTATGACAGTCCATGTAAAGACTTTTGCCTGTTTGAAAACGTGTTGCTATAGTGGACTCCATTGTTTCCTGAAATAGTTTGTCAAAATCCCACTTTGATACAAGAAAATTTCCCTTCGTGACCCAGGCAGCAGCTGACCCATCCTAGCTCAGCCTTCTACTCATAATGGCTGTAATTCTCCATCCATTCTGGACCACAGTGGTGCAGTCCCACATGTGGCAGAAACTGCTCTGAAGAAAAAGGTCAAAGAACCTCAATTTATTGTAATGAGGTGGGAGAGAACTGGCCTCATCTGTGTCATTCAGATTCAGTCAGAGTCACATCAGAACATCTTTCCATTTTCCACCTGCCCCAGAGGACAGAAACAAAAATATGTTGTACTTGGTTATCAAATCCACTGGAAGGTGCAACAGGATAAAGATAATTTTTCCTTACTTTAAGTTGTCTCTCTCTCTACCTCCCTTTCCTCCTTCTACTATCAACACTTTGGGTCCCAGCCAGCTTGATTTTCATCTTCTGTTGCTACACTAGATGCATAGCTAGAAATTGAGTGCATTGTGGTTTGCATTATTTCATTTATTTGTTTCTATCAGCATTGCCTCCTGTTTTAATTACTTGGGGTTTAGTAAATTAAAACCTCTTTCATTGATAAACAATAGCAAACTATGATGCTAATAAACTTGCTAGTTAGAATATTGTGTTTAACATCAAGTTATACCATTTCGTTTTTTTTTTTTCCATGCAGTATCCTTTTTAAGAAAAAAAACATTGTTTTGATAACGAATAAACTTCAGAAAAAATTCTTTATTAAAAAAAGGCCTACCAATGTTAATTGATACTATTTAGCTACTCTCACTTGCTTGGTTTGGAGTTCTCCTATTTAATTTAGCTGTCTTGATACAGAGCTCACTCACCAGGGAAGCTTCTGAACTTTTACAGCTGTATTTATTCTTGTCTTTTATGAACATGGTCAGCTAACAAAAAGTGTTTTGCAGTGTACAATTTCTGTTTGTGAAATTTCCCAAATTACAGCTTAGCCCCTTTCATTGTGCAGAAGGTTTCCTCTCCACTATAACAGAAGCCAGCATATCAGCAGGCAGTGGTAGTGGAAAAACACTTCAGAGCACATAGTTTAATATCGGAACTTGGTTCCCTTACAATGCTCAAGATCACCAACCTCAACAGTATCAGGTGTTGACTCGGCAATGAATGAACTACAACATCTCTTTTGTGACTAATGCATTAAAGTCCCCTACATAAATTTTGTTTTTGGCAAGTAGATTCATTGTCATGTTAGATTTGTTCAAGTCAGTTCTCAGAAAGCTCTTTGACTGTCTGTAAGTATTAAAAAAAGTAGCCTTATTCATTACATTATTTCTAATTTGTATGAAATCTAAATGTACTGTAGATAAAGCAAAATAGTAACAACATGATGACAAGTAGAAAATAAATTCATCTAATTGTCTTTTCTATCAGTTTAATAGCATTCCTTTGAAGTTAGAGATACAATTTACTTTAGGGATGAATTGTACACAGTGATTTTGTATGGGGCTGCTGAATCACAGCCTGAACCTCTGATTGATCACCTGAGGCGAGCAATGAGTCAGCCAGGGGAGCTGCAGGAAGGGGTGGAGCCTGGCTCCACCTCTCCTAGACCCATTTAAGAGCTGACTGCCAGTAGGGAAGGATCTCTCTGGAGATCTGCTCCATCAGGAGTTCATCTCACAAGCCCAGGACAGGGTGAGTGACTTTCTCTTATTTCTCCAATATAAATTATATTAGTCAGGCTCCTGGATATATATCTATACCATCTGTATATCCATTGATTAAACAGATTTAAAAGTCACAAAATCTCTAACATCAAGCATCTTTTCTTGCCTTAGTCCTAGTTTCTTTATGGATTCTAGGCCATAATACAAACACCTCATAGACTTCAAATCTTTTTGTTGAGGTTTTTTCCTTTTCAAATAAAAGTTATGTTAAAGATAACAAATAGAAAAAGTTTCTAATAACTACTTTTAGTCCAGTTAATAGAATACTCAGTTAAATCATAGTATATAGACTATAAGCTTAAACCTACACATCTTAGTAAGTACTTCTTAAAAGATTCTTTAAAATAACTTACCTGCTTCACATTTTTCTTTGGTACTCTAGAGATGACCTTTGAGATATCTGCTTTATTATTTGCCCCTCTTTACAGAGCAAGAGGAACAATAATCACAGCAGTGTTCTTCCCTGTACAAAACAGCAAGAAACAGTCAACACAGAGTTGCCACTATCTTTCTAGAAAAAACAAACACTCATCCAGCAATGGAGCCAGTTTACCCTTTTCAAGAGCAAGTACAACTTCAGCAAATATAGCACTACACACAAATCAGAAAGCTTTTAACAACGAAGATGCATAATACAATAGAAAGAAAGCACAGTAACAACAGCAGAAACCAAGGACCTAAGCTGCAACAAGAAAAAAACTTACTCAAATACAACAGCCATCAGCATGGAAAGAAAGAAAAGAAAAGACTTACCTTCACAAAGCCTCAAGTAGGTAGAGACCTTCAGCAAAATACCTTTACCTCCACTGCCAACCCTTAAATGAGGATTGGGAAGGGGTGGATCCTGGCTCCACCCTTTCCAGTCACTCAGGCATGCACATGAGCTGCCCTGGGTTGGTCCTGCCTTCCCACCAGGTGCTCAATCACTGGGTCAGGCCATGACTCAGTGCTTTCACTGCAAGGTTCAAAACCATTACTGTTGGTTACTACTTTTTAAATCTTTTGCTTAAATTAACATTTAAAGTGTTTGAAAAGCTAACATTACAAGTATGCTTTCACAGATGAATTCTTTCTTAGTGAAACTACTATAAAACAATTTTAGTGAGTCATTCAGAAAAACCTTAAAAAAACTTTTCTTAGTTTGCCTTATCGTTCTGGTAGATATCCCCAAAACAAGGCTATGGATTTTTCCTTGAGCTTTTAGAAACACATGATTTACATAAAAATATCATATAGCATCAATACAAATATAGCAACTTATTTGCTGTGAATTTTTACAGTGTAGCAACGAACTGGCAAATCAGTTCTTCAGGCCAAGGGCCTTCTGTACATGTCTGCTTCCCTAGTACACTGTTTATATGTTAATGGGTGTCATGGCTCTACTGAATAAACTTTTTAATGAGTGTCTAATGTTAATTATGCAGATCATGTTAAATTCCCTGAGAATTCTCTCTGTACAGTAATTGTTAAGTCATGGCCTGAAGCACTGATTGAGCACCCGGGAAAGGACCCAGTCAGCCCTGGGAGCACAGGTGAAGGTAATTCAGCTGTACAACTGGAAGGAGTGGAGCCTGGCTGCACCTCTCTTAGACCCCATTTAAGGGCTGACTGTCACTGAGGAAGGATCTCTGTTTGGGGATTCCTTCTCTGTGAGTTTTCCCTGTAAGCCTAGATCTTTAGCAATAGCTGAGCATTTTTCTTTTGTAGCACCTTTTTATTTGTGTTAGTCCCTTTGTTATTATGCCTTCTGTGTTGCTCTTTCTAATTGTTACATTCTCCATGTGAGATCATTGCAGGCACTCTACAGCTTCCATGTTATAGGCAGTGAGTCTAGGAGAGAGAGTTGAGTAACTTGCTCTTTGACTAGCAAGGCTTAGGTAAAACTCACTTATATTCCTTTATGTGTCTGCTCTGAAATAAGGATGTTTATTGGCCTAATACAGAAGCTGACATATTCCTTCTTAGCCTAGACTACGTTATTTGTTTAAGGGGAGATTCCTGTTAGGATGGAATAGAACAGAATAAAATCTCTTGATTGGAAGAGACCTTAAAAGATCAACTAGTTCAACTACTTGACTACTGCTCAGCTAACCAGAAGTTAAAGCCTACTACTGAGGGCATTATCCAAATGTTTCTTGAATCCTTACAGGTATAGGGTATCAACCACCTCTCTAGGAAACCTATTCTGGTGTTTCACCACCCTCACACTAAAGAAATTTTTCCTTGTGTCCAATCTGGATGTCCCCTAGCACAGCTCTGTGCTATTCTTGTGTGTCTTGTCATTGCCTCTCAGAAACAGAGCTTAGCCCCTCTCTGCTTTCCCTCTTTAGGGATCTGCAGGGAGCAGTTAAGCCACCTAATGATCTTCTCTTCTCTAGGCTGGACAACCTAATGTCCTTGGCCTCTCCTCAAAGGATTTACCTCCCACTCTATGACTTGCTGTGTTGCCCTCTTATGGATGCCTTCAAGGACCTCAACATCTTTTTTAAATTGAGGAGTGCAGAACTATACACAGTATTAAAGGTGAGGCTACACCAATATTAAATTTGGGTGAATGCTTCATGTGTGTGAACAAGTCCTCTCACCTCTTCTGCTGGATGCTTAATTTGACACATAAATATCTACATTTCTTAATTTAAAAAAAATGTTAGATAAGCCACTAATTAATCCAGAAGGCATTGTGGATGAGGATGAATTGAAGAATGATAAATCACTAGAGAGATTTTGTTGGTGTGTCTGTTACTGACATAGAGTTCCTTGTCTACTCTCAGGGTGCAATCAAGCACAGTGTGTGGTAGCTCTGGGGCTTCAGCGAGAGTAAGAACCCAAGAGAACATAGATTGGCTACAGCCATCAGTCTAAGTGGAGGCAAGAGCCTACTAGGGAGGGAAAAATGATAACACTTGTCAATGATTAAGTAACACATCAAAGTATGTAACTGTTTTATGTAATTAGAACATAATACCTATATATAATGTCTGACAAAATATGCTAGTGCTTTTTGTTTTCATTGAAGAAATAGAACCCATCCCTTTTTCATAATCAAGGTGAAGAAAACATCAATTTTCTGTTGATTAGTTACCCAGCATGAACTAGCTAAAGAGAAAACACAAAGTAGAAACAGAAATGAAGCTTGAGAAGCCTGTTCTGCTTTGTGCAACTTTGGGCAGAAAAGAGAAATTGGATACTGCAGGACCCAGTCAGGAAATGCTTACAGCCATACCTAACTAATTTGCTGTCCAGTGTTCATGGTAGCTGTGCTCTGGTAACAGAGGCAGGAGACAAAATAGTATCGGCTTCCTTTTACAGGCTTATGAATCTATTCACAGGATGCAGTAAGTTATGTTCAGGATAAAGAACAGACAGCATTAGAGTACTCCCAGCAGGGAGCGTGGCCACTGGGTCTGCAGTCTAGCTGTCTAGTACATTTGCCAGTTAGCTGCCTTACCTGTGTGACTTGCCATCTTGAGAGTGCTGACCTTGCCAGTGAAACTAGGGAACTCTTTAGTCACTGTCTAGAGCTTTAAAGGTATACTTGTATCCCACAGCCATGACGTGCCCAATTTTTAACCATATTTTCTTCCAATTCACTTAAGTGAAATAACTTTACTCTTGTAGTTCATTACAAAGAAAAATGGACTCTCTGGCTTAAAAATGTCAGAATAATATATTTTATGATTTAAGGAGATGAAAATGCTAATCTGATAAATTGGCATTAAGTGATAGTTTCAGTCAAACCAAACATATGCACAGGTCTCCCTGTACACTTGTGATGCAAGTACAGCAAATTTCTAAGGAAGAAATTTAAAACTACATAATAAGAAAATGAAAATCTATTGCTGGCAAGTTGCCTGTCATTTAGCTCTGAGGCAGCTAACAACTTATATCTGGGGTCTTGAAACCAAATGCTAAATAGCAATGGCCTCATTCATGTGTGAACACAAGTGTGTTAACAGATGACTAACGATTAATAGACAACTACATTTAAAAGAGCATGTGAGGAAAAAGAAAGAAATGAGATGACTGGGTGAGTGTTCCTCTGGGCAGGCTATGAACCATCTTGGAAGCTGGCTGAAGATGACCAGTAAGTGAATTTAGCTCTGAGGGTGAGTTTTAGAGTTCTCAGGACTGTGATTAGTTAACACAGTGGGTAACTCAGGCTGCCACAACTGATGCAAAACTTCCAGCCATGAGAAGTACTGATCTCTCAAACTTGCGTTATAATGTAAAACCAGTGTAAATATTCCGATTGGTTAGCATTGAAGTAGCTGCCTTTTTATGCCAGATTAACTCTCTGGTCAGGTATTGTCTCTCCCCCTGCAGCTGATGTGAAGCTGGCACAGACTCCAGGCTATGTGCTCATTGTAGAGTCTGGCACAGCTATGTGTTTAGTTAGTGCCCAGATTTTGCAGTACATGTAAATAAGGCTGGACTACTTGAAGTCTGCAGTCCCCCAGAGTATCACTAAATGCTGAGACAAGATCCATATGGCTCCATGCACCTGGTATCTGTGCACCAATAACCTGAACTGCCAGAAGGTTTGAAAAGTTCCTCTACTAAGTAGAGTGTAATGAGCTTCTAGCCCAAACTTGGTCACATAAATAGGCATGAAATAGATGTATCTGAAGTGCCAATTGAAGTGTAACACTGTAACTAGCTCAAATAAGATAAAATCAGCCCTTTTTCCAGTCTGTCTACACTAAGAGCTGGGCACATAAAATTAGAAACTTTCTTTCAGAACAAATTAGTCAAAATGGATGTAAAAGATTGACTAACTTTACCATAGTGTGCATAGAGTCTAATTAGCTTACCACAAGCTTATGTGTTTAAGCAATACTGAAATTGTGAACTATGACTGTACCATAATTACAATGTACATTTCGGCACACTTTCTTTAAAGCTAGAGCAGGAAGCCAAACCAAAGTGAACAATAGAGAAAAATGAAACATGGATATATAGTGACTTGATCCTTGCTTCCTCTTTTCCTTCTGACCAGTCACCAATCCTCACAGAGCAATTTTGCTTTGGGTCAACTTGAATTGGAGCCCAGCATAATGCACAAACTCTCCTGAGGCACATAAACCATTCTTTCAACTAAAGTTATTTGTCTGCACATCTTTTCACAGCAGCCAAACTAACCACAATTGCATGTCTTCCCAAGTATCAAAATCTGCTTGTCTGCCAAGATAAAAAAAAAAAAAAAAACATTTGGAAGACTGTGAAGTGATATAAGCTGGGGACACCTACTGCATTGATGTATTTTAAGTTCTGTTATGCAGAGCTCTGGCAGTAAATTCAATGTACGTCACTTGGTAACTGGGTGAAGTTGGACTAGTTTATTCAGTTCAACAATAAACCCACGTGAAAGTCAGGACTGACTTGAAAGCCTAGGGTAGATCTCATAACGGACTGCTACTCTGTGTGGTTTTACTTTTTGGGTGAAACAAATTAGAAAAACTGATGAAAGTAACAGTGCAAAAAAATGGAAGCCCCACACCTGTTGGGATCAGCAGGCAGTCAGAAGGACAGCCTAGAGTCATGGCTAGCAGCATGATGCAGTTGCAGGAATGCTAACAGACTCAAAGCAGTTTAGAGGTGCAATACAAACTCCTGTTGACTGCAGATGAACGAAAAACAAAACAAAAAACGTGGGTTAAAAAAAAAGGGGGGGGCGTTATTAACCACTGTAAATTAGTGAAACTGATTTTGAGCTCCCCTGTAGTATCACCCCTCCACAGCACAAGATTTGGGCATTCTCATTCCATAGTCTTCCCTTGGCTACTTCCACATAATTGCTGTGGCAATACAAAGTCAGTTAAAAGGTTTTAATGGTCACCCACCCAAATGTTTCAGAAATCTCTTTTCAGATATGCTTAGAGAGCTGTTGCCCCAGCTTTCTCTCACAGAAAAGCCAGAGTAGTATTAATTGTTCAGTGGGAATTAACCTTTTATTGTTGTGGTGGCAGGTTCATTTTGCAAAGACCAGTTCCTTGCCTGTATCTGCACGTAAGCAACACGACGCTCCAGTGCCAATGAGCCTCTGCAATGTCTGGGAAATAACTATTTTATTGTATTAGAAACAGACAAATATTGAATATATTTGTATATATTGGAATATCAAGGTATGCTGCAGAGACAGATCACCTTTAGGTGGAGAATAATGACATGAATTTTCCAATTAAAATTAACTTTGTTTCAAATGCAATTATCATTAATTAAGCCAATGGTTTTCTGCATATTGTCAGCTATTGAAATTGTACCTGAAGAACTTTTCATCAATAGATTTCAAAATTTATACTTCTGAGGATACACGTACACATCTCTGTTGAAGACAGGTAAATGCCGAAAATAGAGAGATCTGGAAGATTTGAGTATTGTAATTGAAGAGAGGCATATGTGTATGTACAGGAGCCAGCTTAGATGTTGGTGAGAGAGCTGGAAAATGAGTTCCCAGGAGAAAATCTATGTCAGTCAGACTTGGTGTGAGATCTGGCTGTGAGAGCAAGGGAGAGAGAGGCAGGAATAAGGAATGTAGACAGCAGCCAGTTATGGCTTGAGCACTGGTTAAAAGTCTTGTAGATTTGAGGAAATAAAAAATGTTATGCTCAAAAATCATGATTTGTTGGTAAAGAAGGCTGTGTTAGAGGCATGCAACCCCCACTGCCTGTTTCACTCTAACCTGAAATCAGCAAAGCGCCAGCTTTTAGCAGACTGCTTATGCCAGGACTCTGAGCAGGCTCCTGAGACAGTTAAGCATGGGGCTGGAGCCAGCAGAGCTTGTAACTTTGTGAAGGGCTAAGATGGGCACTTGTGGTGAGCACCACAGCTAAGGAAGTGAAGGACCAGATAGGTCTGAGCAGTGCTACAGTCCACACTTTTTTTTCAGACGGTTTGAACAACTGTGTGTCCATGGAGCAGCCTCCAGCTACCAGCTCTCTTCTCTTTGCCCTGGAAGGGACCACTGAATCAGAAGCTTCACAAATACATTGTCTGCTGGCTCAGCAATAAGCCAAAAGCATCCAATAGCAGATTCACCTCAGCCATCTTGCTAAAGCATTCCTTGAAACATCCCCACGACGTCCTGGATGGCACTGTTCACCATATACAAAAATGACAAATTTTGTTAAAACTGTAGCATTTTTCACTGTATTGTTGTGCTGTGTGTTTATCTTAGGATTTTCTTCAGCATAGAACTGTCAGCACACAGATGAGGATCTATGTAATTAATTTTTCAGGAAAGACAAGTAGAGCCAGTGGAAAAAAAGTAAAATAAAGAGCAAGCTGGCAGCAAACCTTTAAGCAGGATGACAAAATTCTGGAGTGTGCCTTGCAAAGCAGTCAGCTTCTCTTGGAGTTCAGTAGCCAGCTGGAGGGTGTGATGATGCAGAGGAGAAAATTGAAGCCAACCAAAATAAAATGAGGCAGGGCAGGAAAGGGGATGGTGTGGGAGAAGTGAACCTAAGACTTGAAGTAGGTTTGTCTATGCCTAAACCACTTAATCTATAGGCCGGAGGCTACAACAGCACTGAAATTTGCTTTACGTCTTTTCTGTGACATGTAAGAGATATAGCTATAATTTTCCTCTTGTAGGTTGTATCTGCTAGGACCAGGCTGCAAGATAAGAAAGTCACAAGCCACATAAATTCCAAGAGACTTTTTATCTAGGAATAGAAAGCTGTAGCCCTCACCTCAGATTTACTTCTGCTGGGGGGTGTGCTCCAGACACCCGTCCGTGCCTCATTTACTGCTGTTTGGTGCAGGGGGTTAAGTAGGGAGGCGTTTCAGCGGCTCCTTTCAGCTAGGGCTCCTACCTTCAGTCCGACTCAGTACCAGAGGGTAACAGTCGTGGGTATCATTAAGGGCGGGGGCTCTCTCAGTCGACACGGGTGCTCCGGGTTCGGAAGGGCTTTTTGCGCTGCCCCCAAGGCTCTCCGCGAGGGAGGTGGGGAGGGGCGGGGGAAAGTCGGCCGCGGGCAGCCAGCGGGGCCGGCCCCGAGCAGTCTCTGGCAGCCGCGCAAGGCGGCCGGCGGGGAGCGGGCGGGAGCCAATGGGGGCCGGCGTGGCCGAGTGACAGGCGGGGCGGCCGCTACCCCCGCCGGGCGGTCGGGGCGGGGAGCCGGCACCGTCGCTCAGCAGCAGCATCCGCGGGGCTGACACGCGCCCGCATCCTCTTCTCTCCCCCGGCAGCCGCGGCGGGAGAGGCCGGCGGGCGGAGCGGAACGGAGCGGGGGGCGCCGCGACAGACAAAGCAAAGATGGCAGGGATCCTCGCCTGGTTCTGGAACGAGCGGTTCTGGCTGCCGCACAACGTCACCTGGGCCGACCTGCAGAGCACGGAGGAAGCCTCCTTCCCGCAGGCGGAGGACCTCTACCTCGCTTTCCCGCTGGCCTTCTGCATCTTCATGATCCGGCTGCTCTTCGAAAGGTAATGCGGCGTCCCGGGCGGCCGCTGGCCGCGGGGCCGCTTCGGGTTCTCCTCCCCCGGCCTCGCCGCGCCGCTCCACGCTCCCTCCCCCGTCGCTCGGTCACGTAGCGGCCCGATGCGGGCAGGTCTGGGGGCCGACCGGCGGCGTCCGGAGTCCGCGCCGCGGCCCGGCGCTAGGAGGCGAGGTCGCCCCGGGAATGGGCCCGGCCCTCCACCTGCGGCTCGGCACCGGCGGCAGGAGAAGGGCCCTCCTGCCCGGGTACCTGCGCGGGCTGGGCCTGCGGGCTGCCGCCCACTGGCCGCGTCCCCGGCCTCGCGTCCTAGGCCGAGCGGGAAGCCGTCCCGAAAGCAGAGTTCGCCCGTGGCTTCGCCGGAGGGCTCCTGCGAAAGGGCTGGGCTATGGGAACGAGCCGCTCACAGCCCTGCCGTCGCCGCGGGGTTATTCCGGAGCCAGGCTCGCCCTCGCTCCGCTGCCGCAGGCTTTGCGCGCGCGGCGGTTTAAACCTGGGCGCCAGGTGCGGCCGCGCGGTGTAACGGTCAGCGCACGCCTGAGGTGGGGAGTGGGGGCGGCCGCGCGCTCCGCTCCGCGTGGCGGCAGTTGCTGCGTTCCCACGGAAGGCTGTCGCTGTGCATTAGCCGCTGTGAGAGAGCGCTGTCTGCCGAGCATTCCCCTGCTCTTGTCAGGCAGGTTCTGGTGCCGAGTTTTCTGGTCGGTGACAAACGCAGCTGTTTTCATCGCTCAGGTGAGAGGACAGTAGGAGCAACAAGCTTCCACCCGCTGTCCTTAACTTCCGTGTGGCTTCTGCAGAGTGAAAAGACAGCTAAACTTGTAGCCTGGCTGAGCTGATATAACGTTTATCCTAACACTGAGGTAGAATTACCCTTTGAACATTAGGTATCATTTAGATAATGCCAAATCATTTGCTTTTTTCTTTTGCTGTCTGTACAATGCGTACTTCTCATCCAGGGAGGTTTTCTTAGCAATTATTTGAGAAATTATTTGCACCTTTTTAATTTCACATCAGCTTTAAAGCTTCGATGTGAGAGTAGGCTCGGGCTGTCCATGCAGCATGGAGCAACTGTGACTTTTAATGCAGAGCGATGCAGGGAAGCAGGCTGAGCAGGAGCGGCAGGACCTGCTCCCACTGCTCGGAGCAGGAAGATTGTCTCTGAATGATGGATTGTTGCTTATGGTTGCTAGCTTGGCAGTCTTTCGCCAGAACTCCGTGTTTTGCTTGTGGAGAACAGCCACAATGCCTTTTGCTTGCCATTAGTGAAAGGCTTACAGTTATTTTGGTTGATAAAGCTTTCTGAGAACTGGAAAGGACAAGAGAGGGATATCTGAATTGAACTGATAATTTTTCATTTTTCTGTGGAATATAACATCTGCTTTTTTTTGTTTGTTTGTTTTTGTTTTTTTTTCCCCTCCCCCGAAATTCATCAGTTGATAACCGATGTTGCATACACTACATCCTGGAGCAGGTTTCTGCAGGTCTGTTCACTGATTTTGCAACAGAATCACTTAACGAACAAATAAAAATAGATGTTGTAATACATCTTAACAAGTTCTGTGCATACTTTCAATTCACAGCTGTACTGAAATATTTCTAACATGAGCGCATCTTCTCCTTTCTTTCTTAAGATACTTAGTATAGGTGCTCTGGTAATTCTTGATACTGATAGCCAAGCAACCATGTGGTGCTGAGAATCTCATTAAGCATTTTATACCTATTATTTCAAACTGCTTCACAGTAGCTGGCTGTTTGAGCAGTGTGGTTTTACTTCCCTTGCTGTAAAGGATGACCAACTTGCCAGGCCTTAAAGCATTAAGAAACACATTTCAGGGGGAGCTATGATTTGGACTTCACATGTCTTTACTTACAAAGTTCTTTATGTCTGGGGGATAATACCTGTCATGCTAAAGGTTAAAAGTTGACTTGATTTGAGGTGTATATATATATATATATTATACATATACATTTTGGTTACATATTTTTGCGTGCAACTGAGAACAAAGAACTTGATAATTTTGTTCTATATATATTCACCTATTGTTAACAGAATTAACCTACTGGTTATTTGGCGTGGTTTTTGGTTTGTTTGATGAATCAACTAGCAAAGTCAGGAAAAGAATCTAGATCCTTCTGAAGTTATATATATTGTTTCCCTTCCAAAGAAACCACTTTTCCTGATTTCCCTATCCTTGACCTACACTCATGTATGAAAGGAAAAAAATAGATTAGAACATTAAGTATATCCTCCAACAGTTGGATCTGATGATGATGAGTGCTTTAGAAATAAGCTTTGCTCTCAGAGGTAATCTCATAACTGTAAGATTTAGTGGCTCTACCTGATGAGGCCATCATAGTTATGGATGAGGTGCTAAAATACCTTAACAGCCTTTTCTTTTTTCCATTCCTTTTCATGTATCTCTTTAAACATCAAGTTGATTTTAGAAATTGTAACTAAGCACAATGATAATGTTACCTAGTAATTTGGAAAATGACTTTAGTTTGGCATCCAAATGGAAACATATTTCTTCGTAGCATACATCAATTTTGTGTTGTTTTGTTGTGTTTTTTTTTTGTTTGCTTGTTTGCTTTTTTGTTGTTGTTGTTTTTGTTTTTGCTAAGACATGTTAACAATTAAGGATTCCCTCTTGAGCTATCTAACACCTTCAGCTCTAAGGACATAATGTAAGTGCTTATTGATACTACTCTCTCAATTCTCTCTAGTTCTAAAGCAGGCAAGACAGGTTAAAGCTGAATTGCAGCTGATCTTACTAATAGCATAGTGTTGTAGTTTTGGTTGGCCTAAAAAGATAAAGTGCCATGTGTTGTTCTGAGCAAAATATAATTTTTCTTCTTTATTTTATGTGATTCCATACATCTTCTGCTAAGAAGCAGCAACTCTGCCTATTTCTCCAAGCCTGTCCTCTGTAAGAGGAACATATGAAAATAAGGTTTGCTTAGCAGTCAATGTGCTCATCTGGCACGAAATGAGAGGGTAACACTCCTCTCTTTTAGAGTCGTCTCAACGGATTGAGGTTGGCTGAATTCTCCAGAAGATATGCTAACTAAACACGTTTCTGATGTGGTTCAACAATCTTATGTCTGAGTCAAGTAATGTTTCTCAGTGCTTTCTGTATACCTGGCTCATGTTCTCAAGATACTTGTGTCTCATGTTTGCACGGTAGTTATAATATGCTTTCTGGTGCATTACAAGCAACAGCTTGAGCTCAGATCAGATGGGGTAGCTCCCTAATTCACCAAACTGAGCTTACAATTCCTTTCTTGTCCTCTGGTGTCTATGTCTATGATTGTTTCTTAAAAGTGAAGCTGATCTTCCTCAGCTGATGGAATAGCTTGATGTGGTCAGATATAGCTTGGCTATAAGGAGCAGCAGCCCTCCAGCAGCACTGATTTAAGCTGATCCAGCCTCATGATTTATGATCAGTTGGATCAATGTACTCTGGACATTAAGCATATGGAAATTCATGACTTTTGTTTGACATTTTGCTTTTATAATGATAGTTCAGCCTCAAAGCTAACCTCAACTGACTCGTTTTTAGTTCAGTGCTGTATAATTCCTAGTGAGTCAGGATGATATGATACAATGAGCGGGTGTGTGAGCGTGTGTGCACATATATATCTGTGTGTGTATGTGTCTATATATATCGCAAACTGTCAAAATTAATTCAAGTGACAATACATTAAAGCATTGTCCGTGTTTCTGGTATACTGTGTGTGTGTGTACGTTTAATCTTCATAATCCCCAAAACATCTAGTGTTGGTGCTTTATTATGATTACAGGGAGGTTAGAGAGGATACTGAATTTGAAGGATGAGTACAGACATTGTGCATTTCCAGCAGCCCAGAACCTCCTCTTGGCTGGTTGGGTGAGGCAGTGACTGTTATTTCCACCCATTCTGTTTATAGGTTGCAATATTATTAGATTTCTTGCATAGTTCCCTGTGTAGTAGACATGATCTTATTGTTCAGTTATCATTCACTAGTGTGCAAGTAGATGCAGATGTTCACTGACAGTAACTTTCTCTGCTTTTTTTTTCTTTCCTTCTCTCTCTTTTTTTAATCTTTATTATTTTCTTTTTTTAATAAGAAAATCTGGGACTTTTTTTTTTTGCTTGGATAGTTAATTCAGTTGAAACTGAATTGGGCATTGATAACTTCCTTATGAAAAGACACAGAAAATAACTAAAAAGCAATTTATTTCATACTTTAAATGAATTCACTTTTAAAATTATAACACTATAGCATTAATAATAAATACATTTGAAATAAGTGTGTACTGTACAATGTTCATCCATTTCTCTGTGTTTCTTTCAGTTTAGTTATTAAGCTTCTGCCATTTATTTTTGTTTTTATATTTGTTTGGGCTTTGGTCACTGAAACAAGTAGATATCTCACAGGAAAATGATTTCTTCTAACTGGAGTGGAAGTATCAGTCTGTCTTGGCATGAATGGAGCTCTGCCTTGCCAGCTGTGACCAGCATGGTATGTACTCACCCTCCTCATGGGTTACTGTTGGCTGGTGTGCCCCTCTCTTGCTTGGAAGAAAACATAGGCTCGTGTTTACACTTAAGCTGGGGATATTCCTTTAAAAGAAAGCAGAGTATAGGAAATAGGTACTATTTGAATGTCTTTTGTAAAGGGCCATTTATTGGTGAACATTTGTGCCAACCTCAAAATTAGGAATTAAATTGGATATGTGTTGAGCTCCTAGAGAGAACACCGTTAAAATCAATTTCTAAAATGTCCAGCTGACAGAAGTATGACAGCCAACCCCTAGTTCATCTATGGGAAGGATTTCAGTGACAAGTTACTAGAGGATACTGGGAGCTTATTACTTGTGCAGAGCTGCTATTAGTGGTGTTCTGTCAGAGTGCAGCTTCCCGTTACTGTTAGCAACTTCCTTTCGCCTCTCACCTGGGTTCTTGTAACAGTGCTGTTTGATCCAAATTGCCTATGGCTCTTTCTGTTGTTTATATTTCTGCCTCTATCACTGATTAGTAGGCATTTGCTAAGAATTTCTTCTTGCAAAAAGAAGAGCTTCTAATATTCTGCTCTTTTTCAGCCTGGAGAAGGCTTCAGAAAGACCTGATGGCAGCCTTTCAGTATCTAAAGGGGGGCTATAAGAAAGAAGAGGGCTGACTCTTTATCAGGATCTGTTGTGAGAGGACAAGGGAAAACAGTTTCAAACCAGAAGATGAGAGATTTAGGTTGCAAGGCAGTACAGTAAGGCACTGGAGCAGCTTGTCCAGAGATGTGGTGGAAGCCCCGTCCATGGAGACATTCAAAGTCTGGACCAGACTTGACGTGACCTTTAAGGGTCTCTTCCAATTCAAAATATTCTCTGATTCTATGTCTGTGTACTAGTTTCTTATTAGTCTGCAGAAATTATGTAGTATATTAATATTTGGGGAAATCTGTTCCCTTGACTATCTCTGCTACTTGTCAGCAAGGTGAAGAAAATGGGGGTGCCAGAATTGACCAATGCTTACTTGACCATTTTTTTTGTGTTATTTTTTTTTATAACAGTCAAAAATTATTCTATGTTTACAGCAATTTTGACATTTTAGGGGTTTTTGTGCCTGTCTCAAGTTTATCTTGAAGCTTTAGCAAGGATGTTAAATTTACAGAACACATAGCTTTCATGAGCAAAGTAATCTGAGATAACACTCAATAGTAGGTGTAAGCCTGTAACTGGCACCTTACAAATAATCAAATGCGCGCGATGTGTATCAGCAGTTCTTTGGAATTGTTCATCTAACATTGTGTTCTCTTTGTAATCTCCTGTACCAGTGACTCCCTTCACTTGTTTAAAGAATTATTAGATGTGGGAAAGCCAGGCAGGGATAGGCATCCAAATGAGGGAAAGGAAGAGGAATATGTGGGTTTCCTCTGCAAGGAAGTCTCTTCGGTACAAGATGTCAAGTTGCAGTCTTCAGTAAGGATCATCTGGCAGTCACTGATTTCTCACGGGGATGATATCTTTCCTGTTATTCTGAGTAGTAAAATGGTAACAGAGATGAGAGAGTTGAAGTATTGATCACAAGTGGCTGTCATCTTAGAGATGATTTTCATAGTGTTGGTGGGCCTGTAACACAAAGCTATGACTTCTGTACTAAAAGCAGAGAGTGAAATGTGGTGATAATTTTTTTTCTGCATAGTTAATATATCTCACAGTCCCAAGTTTTTCCTTTTGTAAACTTTGTAGTGCTGAGCAGTAGTGGAGCCTCCTGCAGCTGCTACTGATATCACATAATTGACTTTTAACACTCGAGTTAGTTGTCTGTATAACTAAGAAAATCTAAGAGCTGTAAAGAAGCATAATATCCAGTTAGATCTGTTGTATGTTATATAGCATGCAAGATACATACATTTTATATACCAGCTATTAATCCATTTTATCTTTTGAATAGGAAAGAACAGGAAGCTGAAATTCTCCCAATTGCCCCGTATTAATGAAATCCCTTTCAGGCTCTATAGTCTAAACTTCATTTTAATATTATAAATGATATGCCTTAACATTTGGTCCGAAATGATAAAAAGCCACCTTTGCACTCAGAGGTCACACTAGGATGGGTAAAGGAATACATCTAAATCACTTGCATTTTCCCTCAGTGTAAGTTTAGTAAAAACTTACTTTTTAACAGCACCTACTCTGTGTTGGTTTCTCTTGCAGAGAATGGGGGCAGAAGGGAGTAACCTACACTACTGTAAAATTAAATATATCAGTCTCACTGACATGGTTACTCTAGTGCAAAAAAAAAAAAACCAAAAATTAAAAAAAAAAAACAACCATAGGTTAGGCCCCAGGAAGGCATTCACTAGTGTAAGATTTTTAGATTTCTGAGGCTATTTCTGCCATTGTGCATGCAGTATTATTTGTGCATCTTTCATAACAAGCAAGTTGCTATATTTTTAACATCAGTGAAGTGACCTGGAGAAAGAAGTGGCTTTTATTTTTTTATATTTGGTGTGATCACACCTCTTATTTCTCATCCTCTGAGATAATATTTACTTGTGCAAGCAGAAGGATGGGAAAATAAAACATACAAAAAAGTCAATAGAAATGAGGCTGAAATCCTTACTTTGGAATTTGCACTCCTTTCTTCCTTCTGATGCTGATAGTTTTCAATTCTGAGAGACTTGTATATATAACTTTCACTGGATCTGTTGCTTACCATGTCCTTGGGACTCTCATCTTCACTGAGAAGAAGGTGGAAGTGGGGGCTGTTCTCTACTTGTTTGCTATGGTGTTTGGCATTATGTAGTCACACTGAGCTTTATTTTTGAAAGATGCATTTGCACTGTCCACATAGCTGTAGGCAAACTGTTGTGCTGTCATTAAAGCCTGAACAAGATAGGCTCCTTAAGAAAGCTAAAATTTAGCCTTTATATGGCACCTTTGTAGACGAGCTGTATAAACATTGAATGCTAGTCTACACCTATGGGGGTTACAGTAAAATAGAGCAGAGAAAATCAAATCTACGTGAAATGAAATTGAACTGAGAAATGATTAGAATAGCTCTAGCAGCATGAACTCAGATGGCAGTGGGCTCCTCTGACTCGCTGCTCTATAGGGAAGAAATGATCTCAGCTGGGGAGCCGGAGGGCTCCAGCCTCCTGTGCTGACTCAGGGCATTACTGTAGCATTTTAGACCAGTGAGTCATCAAGACCAGAGTCCTTGTTGCAAATGATGAGACCAGTTGCTTCTATTGAAAACAAAGTTTAAGCTAAAGGTGTATAATGAGAAGATTCACAACTCATATAAAGGTCATGAGTAGGAATGTGTCTGTTGACAAGCTTTTCTGTAGTTGTTCATTAGATTTTCTTGGACTTCCTGTTGTTTACCACTAATTCTCCAAAGCATGCAGCTGAAGAATATTATCAGGTCCAATTGGGTGTATTTATTCCCCTTATGGACAGTGTTCGTTGGAAAGAAGCCTTTGGGAAAAAGAAAGGCAAGTGGTTAGACTGCAGGTGGGAAGATGTTTTGTATGTATTGAAGCAAGAATTGGGTGGTAATTGAGCGGTTGATACTTATCTGTCAACTTTTCCCACACACCTAATATGAGAAAAGGGAGATAACTGATACGATAACAGAATAGCCTGAAAATATGAAAATTTCCAAAGCCAAACGCTCCCTAGGATTACAACACCAATTGTACTAAATTAATTTTGCCGTGATTGCATTGACATGATTATGACAAGTTGATCTGCAAATGGAGTCTTGGGAGTAATAAGTTCTGAGCCAGAAATGTACCAACAGATTTCTGGGTTGCATTGGGAAGAGCATAGCCAGGATGGTGAGGAAAGTGATGATACCCCTGATATTCAGCACTGGTGAGGTCATGTCTGCAGCGCTAAGTCCAGTTATGGTTTCCCTGTATCAGACATGAACGTAATGCAGTGAGGCCACAAAAGTCCGCTGGAGCATCTGATATATCAGAAGAGGCTGGGAGAGCTGCAACTGTTTAGCCTGGAGAAGAGATGCTTTGGATGGATTGTATCAGTTTGTACAAATACTTGATAGGGAGGTTAAAGAAAGGAGAACCAGACTATTTACTGGGGCAACATGCAACTGAGATGCAGGAGATTTTGTTTAAGCAGGGGCGATGAACTTGGTGATCTCCAGAAGTCCCTTCCATCTGTAGCGAATACTGCGAGATCACTACTGTGCTAAATGACGTTTCCACAATGCAGGACTCAAGGAGTCACATGGGAGTTCAAGTATGTATGAAGTTGATAAACTGTAGTGAAAGTCTGAAATAGATGAGGAATAGGTTGAAGTTCACTATAATTCTACAAAAGAAAATTAATTTAGGTGGAGCACACAGCATTTGATAGATGTGGCTTTTCTGTTTGCCACGGAATGGCTTTTTTGGTTTCTTCTATTGTAGTCTGGCATGTGAGCAGACAGGAAGTAAATCAGGAGATATATTTGGATGTTCTCAAAGACAGCAATTAACTTGTGTGTACCCTAAAATGAAGTCTGAATTGCTGTGTTATAAACATATCCTGTTCTCTTCTAGGATCAATACTTTGTGTTTCCTAAAGCAGTAAATGTGATTATAGCAGGTAATTTTGAGGATAATTTCAGTTTTGTTCCTCATACGTTGATTCTTTTCCACATCATAATGTCTTCAGGATAATTTTGTTCTCAAAATATTTAAAGAAAAGGATACTTTAAAAGACAGAGTACTCTTATGTCCCCTGTTAAGAGGGGATGGTGGTCATGTCTTCTGGGAAAGCTCTTACTGCTTTTGTTTTCTGGAAAATAATATTAAATCAGCTTTAAACAAAAACTGGGAGAAATTAGTCTTTAGTTCCACATTACTAGTTGCGTATATAGGCAATATATGTATATTTGTGTACAACACAAAAGAATGTATAAACTGCATTGGTACTATGTCACTCTGATGTAATACTTTTTTTCCTACTTCATTTAAAAATCATTAAATTAAAAAAAATATATAAATATATATATGAGGAGATAAGGAATGTTGACTGGTCTAGAAAACTAGATATTCCAAAATGTGTTTCTCTGGGGTTATAATAAAGCAGTTTGACATTTGCTAGAAGAAACGTGCTCTATATCCTAGTTAATTAATGGGGCATTACTTTTGTGTGAGAGCATGAACCTGGAATTGTTAATTTCTAGAGCATTATGGAAAATATGACCACTATTTCATTTTCTTCCAGTTTGGAATGAAAAGGAAATTCAGAAATGTCAAAATTTCCTCAGGAACAGATGTCCTGACTTTCAGCCAGCATATATTAATAGGTCTGCTTATAAGACAATGATGTAGTACAAAAAAATGAGATCTTTATAGCATTGCTAGCCTCCGGAAACGTGTTCTTGACCAATTCCTAATTTTAGACTTATTCAGCCTGCACATGTATGAATGCTACCTAGAAAATAAAAATAAATAAATAAAGATAAAAGCAAACCTCTTAACAGATTAATTTTGTTGAAAGTGGACTCTATCCTGACATTTTATCTTCCATTGTCAAGATGAAAAGTCCACTAGTAGAAATGGAGGAACGTCTCTTTGTATTGCATACCCTTCCAATGAGAGGTGGCTTCAAGGTGTGAAGAGAAAATAGCATTTGTATCCATCACAATAATTTGTGTTTTGTTTTCTTTCCTGATTGGAATAGTTTAGGTATAACCGGAGAGAGATAGAGAGCTTTAAATGCTAAATCTCTCAGAATAATGTGGCTGAAAGAAAACTGCAGTGATATTGGCTTTTTATGTTTTTAAATGCATTGTAGTTAAATCTTTTGCCATTTTCTAGACTAGTGCTTAGTGGCATATATCTCTAAACAGCCATTGCAACTTTGAAGCATTAAGGCCGTATTAATATAGCAATAGAATTTAGAATTTTGATTCTTTCAGATCTTCTATAGAAGCTGAGTGTTAAGAGTTCAACAAGAATGCATTATTTGAGGACAAAACATATGATTCCTTACTTTTTAACTGTCTTTCACTTCTCATCTTATAACTGTATCTCCAGTCTCAACAGATTTCCCTTACTTTTTCCTGCTATCTTAAAATTGAGGTCTATCCCAGTATTGTTTTGCATTTTTCTAATCTTTTTCTCATCTTCTTCATGCCTCTTAAATGTTCTCTATCCTGCAACTGCTCTCTTCTTATTCATCATCGTCTTGTTGATTTTTCTCTTCCTTTGAACAAAAGCTGTCTACTGTCTTACTTTTGTGCTGTTAGAGTGCATGTCAACCTTATTCAGTTTCCACTACACCTTGATGGAAGAGCAGCATTAAGAGCATTGCAGACTCCTAAGTTAGGTTCTAAAATGGCTTTTAATTATAAAAGCCTCAATAGAGTGAGTGCAGTGGTATGTGGGAAGACAGGTTTGGATTGAGGGAGGACTTCAAGTGGATGTTAATTTTGTCAAGGATCTTTCTTACTCTAGTTTGTTAGAGTAAGCATATGTTCATCAATTTTGTTGCAAAATCCTCCAAGTGTTTACAAGGAAATATCATAACTTCTTTCATGTTTTCTCTCTCTAATGTCATCTATCAGTACCAGATAATATTCCTTGAAAGGTGATTTGGAAATGGTATTGGACGGAGAAAATATCTGGAAAATAATCAGCTTTCATCTCCCACATTTCAGACCAGAGCATGGTACAATGAGAACTCAAATACAGAGAAGGAAGTAACTGTCAAAGCAAAGAGGATGCTTGCTATGTGGTCCATAGTGATTCACAGAGCAGGGAGAAGGTAACTTTGATTTTGGTGCTTAATGTCAAGTGCTCTGTGTGTAATTTCCAAAGGACTCCTGCTTCCCTTGAATAGTCACGAGTTACTTTAGACCTCAACCAGAATAGGACCATGTCACAAAGAATACAATCCTGGCATTTCTAAAATAAACCAACACAAAAGCAGCCTCAGATGAACAGCCTCCAAATCCCTTCTGGCTTTCCAGTGGTTTTGCAGTCCACCCTGTATTAGGTCTTTGCAACTCAGAAAGATCCATTCTTGATGCTTTTTTCTTTTTTATATATGTAATTTGGAAGTCCTACTGGAAAGAAGAGTCAAGTCAGCAGTTTCTAACATCTTAGCTTTTTTGGTTGCTGCTGGTATAGTCCCTTGTAGAGATTCCAAATAAAAAGCTAGATGAGATTATCTTCGTTTATAAAAACGGTCTTTGGAATCCAGGTGTTCCCACTTCTACCTGCTCTTTCCTTACAGACTTGTATTAATTTCACCTGGAGCTTCTGTGAATCTCTTCCATAGCTTCAGGCCTGCCCACTGCACGTGGGCCACTAAATTCTAAACCGTCCACAAAGAATTGAGATTACAACAGTCAGAGTTTTTCGTGCTGCCTGCCTAATGGATTCCTACAGTAAGGAACTGTAACTTCACAAAACATCCCAGAATCTGCATGTGAGATTAGCTGACTCTCTTGTATTATTATTATTTGCTTTCCTATATCACCGTTAATATAAAGAGTTCATTAATGTTGTAAACCTGAGCTTTGTGATTGAGAGGAGCTTTGTCACACAGCCTTATTTGATTGTTTACGTACTAGGTAGATCTGCTGGTGGTGGAAATCACAGTTTGTTCAAGAACGGTCAGACTGATTTATGCCAGTTGGGGATGCATATTACTCTTGTGTATGATTTATTTACTCACAAAGATTCTGAATACGATCTTCTGCCAATATAATTTAGGAATTAGCTTCCACGACGTTCAGATGTTACGCTGGTATGAAACTTCTGTGGAAGATCAGAAATTGTGTCATTATATATAGATCTGCATAGCTGTTTGATTATTGTTTTAGAAATTATGAAGTGAAAGCTGCTTACGCTCTACAGCCAGACGGAAATCAAAGCAATCATGTTTGTTCTTTTTGTTGTTGTTTTGTGTTGGGTTTTTTTAAGGCTTTTTTTTTCCTCTCTGTTTTGACCAGTTGCTACATTTCACTCCCTCTGCCACCATTTTTCCAGAACTGGTAATACGTGTGCACCTCCAGAGCATTGCTCTGTCTGCAAACCTCACCTGCAGAAGATTCACTTAGTAGACATTAACTTAGTAGTGTCATGATTTCTCATTCACTCCCCCCTCTCTCTTTTCTGTGAGCCTCTGCTCTTGCATAGCATTAAGTGACTGGTCAGTCAACAGGATCATGTGATAGGCTTGCTTTTCTTTGCCTTGCCCCTTTGAAGAGCTTCACTAATACTGACAGTAGGCTTCAAGTCTGCAATTTAATGACTGACTGTGAGGCAGTACCTTGTCAACAACTTTCCACAAGCCCTGCCCCAGGTCTGCTCTTGCACAAGGCTGCCTCACAGATGAGTGTCAGATACAACTGTAGTGGTAGCAGTGGTTGTAATTCCTATCAATGCATTCGGAGTTGCCTGGAAAGAATATCCCAGTGTTCCCCAAACAGACTTGCAGTTCTGCAGGTGTTTGCAGCTTGTTCCGAATTGTGCTGGAAACTGTGTTGCAACTGCATCATGCTGCCAAAGTGATAATACAAGGACCTATTAAGAGCTTCTGGGTACACATAAAAAGTTCCCTCCTTAATGATGATGCGTGTTTCACGTGTGGCAGTGTTGTTATTTAGAGAGTAGACTATGTGTGCATGTTAATTTTAATTAATTATTTTAATTAAGTATTATTAAGTAAGTTATAATGACTTCCAAAACCATCTCAACAAATCTTGCTCTCCTCACACCAAGGTGCTCTTTTTGTCTTGTCTGCTACCTTTGCAGGTATATTAAATGACACAAAAAAATCTTCTGAATGGATATATTTGCATGATGAAGAGAAAAAATGGAGCACGTTGTCTAGATCCACCTAGAATTTTCTCATGTTTCACTTTAACCAGATTCTTTTCAGGCTCTCTTTTCTCTTGACAAATGCCACCCCACAACTGTGATCACTTCACAGGTAAACAGAAGTTAACCTCAAAGATTAAACACAGGAGTGAACTCTGCATGCACCAGAGCCTCCCCAGCTCAAGCTCAACACTTCTGAAATGTTTTCATGTTGCTTAATGAGAAGCATCACAAATAATGAAAAGCTTGCAGCACTTTATTGCAGGGTGACCCATTCTGCTGAATTCTTGAAAAAAATATTCCTTTTGACCAGCTAACTGAGTTACCAAGTTACTCTCTTAAAGTTCTTGTAAATTTAATGAAGGACTTAGTTTGCTCGTAGGCATTGTTTATGATGTGGTAAACATAGTGCAGTGTACTTTAGCTCTCAGCTTATGTTTTTAGGTTTAGATCTTGATTTTTCAGCTGGGTTATTTCTCATATAAATGAAATAGTGATTACATGCAAGTTCTTTCAGTCCTAATAGAGATTATATGCAAGTTCTTTCAGTCCTACTGTGGTACAAGCTGAGGAATTTTAATATTCCAAAGTCTCTTAAATAATGGTATTAAAATAATGAGTAATAAAAACAAAAGTTGGAATATCTCTGCACCATAAATAAATATTTCCAACTTGAATGACTGATCATGACAAGTCAACCCCCTCGTGTGAGTAATGCAAAAAATTCTTGTTGAGATACAGTGCAGCAACCACATGGCTTATGGTGTGACAATCTGCTGCTCTTCAGCATTCCTACAATTCTGTTTCTTACTTGAAATTTGAAGTTTAGGAAGTCCACTACCCTCTAAATTCTTTTTCTTCTATATAGATAAGAACAGTTAACAGAGGCTAAAGACCAGAAGTGGAACGGGGCAAGAATATGGAACAAGGGAGAACAAGGCCATGTTTTCTAGTGTGTAGGAGTAGACAGAGAAGCTGAAAGTGAGTAAAGATGTGGACTGGGAGCAAGAGAAAGGGGAAAGAATGATCCGTGTGTGTCTGCATGTAGGAGCAAAGCAATGTAACCAGTCTTACCAGTTTGTTCATTCACACCAGAAATAATGTGAGGTATGCTACTAAATTCAAAGGAACATGAGAACACTTGTATCCTGGGAAGAGATTTCGTGTGTGTGAATTCCTGGAGTTATTGAGGAGTCAGCTCTGAAAATTCCTGATGATTATTCATTTTTTCAAAAAAAGTCCTAGCTGTAAGAAAGCTTTTTGAATCAGCCACGTGAATTTTTATTCATATCCATAGCTATCACAGTTCCAAAACTACTGCTTAAGTCACCCTGGGAACTTAGTGTACTTCTCTGATGACTTGATTAGCACTAAAGGTTATTTTGTAGCATTAAATATAATGTGAAATAATTGTTCTTGCTTTATGTTATATTTTTAGGAGGGATGCATATGTGTCTGTGTGAGAGAAATATGGTGATGTTTCCTAGTAATCCAGAACAGCTCTGATTGTCGGGATAATCTAGAAACACAAGATGTTTTCAGCAATTTATAGACTTTCCAGGTGGAGCAAGAACCCAATTAAAAAAAAGAGATGTTTTCTGAAAGACTGGTTGTGTATTTTCAAAATAACCAAGGCTTGAACAAGAAATCCACAAACTTTAATTCCATTTTAGAGAAACACCAAGCTAGGGAGATATGTTAAGTTTGTAGTTAGGAAATTAGTCACAAGGTGCTTTAGTGATTCAAAAGAAGAAATTTAAACAATTGAAAAATTGTGCTTACAAGTTTCTGCTGAATTAAAGGGAACAGTGGTTTGAATTTCTTTTTAAATCAATGAAGAAACTTCCAGCTTCACTTTTTGTGTACGCTGTAATTTTAGGTGGTATCTTACAAGGAAAAATGAAGTTTCCTGTTCTGCAGATATCTTTAGGGAACGGTTTTTAATTGTATTGTGGCTAATGAAATTACCTTTCTGTGATCTGATCAAGTAATCATTTTATTTATCTGTTGAATGGGATAGAAAAAACTTGGATCTCAGACCACATTTCTTATCCTAGTTGAGTATTTAAAAATGAAAGATAAATAAAAGAAATGTCATTTAGATAAATTCAAGTGTTCTGTCCAGCCTTCATTAAAAGGAATAAGAGAAAATGAATCTTCTAGTTTTTATAGAAGCAAAAGAAAATCTTTATTAGGCCATCGTGCATGAGCACTGCTTGAGGATAAGCACTCTGTATTAATATAAAGACTTCAAAACTGAGTAATTTACTTGGAGTGAGTCACAGCATGATGGAAGCTGCTACTGGACCGTGCAGTGGTTCCAGAATGGTTTTAGTTTGGCAGTTTTCTCACAGATGTTCATTTTTGACACCTTCCTTGGTCTGTCTCCTCGAATATAATTCCAGCACTGCTGTTTCTGTACCAGAACATTAAGCAGTGTTTGTTAGATTGCATTTAACATTTAAGTTAGTCCAGACTCAAGGGTCCTCCTGGGTTCAGGTTTGAGAGTCCACTCCTCTTAATGTCACTGTCAAAACAAACCACCAACAAAAAATAACCCAAAATCTAACAAAACAACAACAACAAAAAAACCCCACAAGTTTTTCCTCAGGATTTCCTTAGCAATTTGTCTATGGTACTGAAGAAGAAATTATTTTATGGCTTGCTGAGTTAAGGGTGAAAAACTATCTAAGTCTATAAAAGCTAAGAGAGACTGCTATAGGTAAGGTCCACTTCAGTAACAAAGGCCAGATGGGCTGACTTAGATGAGCTGTGTGTAATACGGCCTTGGTTTCAGAGGAATTTAGTCAAAGGCAGGAAGGCTAAACTTGAAGAAGCATCAGAGACAAAAAGGTCCCTGTGTGCATTCTTGCATTTAGGATGCATTCTGCTATAGTCTGCTGCTCAGTTATACCTGCTGCTCCAAATAGCTCTTGCAGATAGTATGTGACCTGGGATTACTGGTGAGGGAAAAAGACCTTGCTATCACAGTAGAAACTCCACTGAGCACTTGTGCAGAGAGAGAAATTATGATGATTTCTATTAATTCAGGCTAAAATGGTTTGGAAATAGTCATGCATTTTGCCAGTTAGTTCTGTGCGTTTCCCAGCCAGTGGGGCTCACTGGTATTCCCTCTTCCTCTGGCAACGTCACGTTCTGTGGCACTTATCCAAGTGAAGGTTTGGGCACGTGGCCTGTCAAACCAGTCAGGTTGGCCATCTTTGCATTCTTGCAGTAATTTGTCAGACAGCATATTGCGTTGGAGAGATGGAGTTTGACAGTGATTTGTTCTAGGATTCAGCTGATACAGAACTGCATTTCTGTTTTCTTGGTTTTTTTTTTTTTTTTTTTTTTTTTAAATAGTGAAACAGAGCACTTCTGCCTTGGGTGGCAGAAGGAGAGAAATGATTAAAAATGAGTATGCTGAACTGATTTGGTCCCTGCATTTTATGAAGGCTGATAAAACACTTAATGCCTCTATGACAGTGAATATATGAGGTGTTTTTTTTCCCTAAAAGAAAATTATATAACACACGTACAGAATGAATAGTAAATATAAAAACTAATATTATAGCTACACTCTGAAAATTCAGTGTCAAAATGAGATATTTGTTAGGGTTCTAAAACCGTTCACTTGCAAAGTGTAGGAGATAGACTAGATAGATTTCATTTAAGAATGCTAAGCTTAAAAAAAAAAAAAAAAAGACAAAAACCCAGCAGATGCTATAAAGTTTTCCCCACAAGTGCAGCAAAAGTGAAGGCACAGCAATTCCCCCATCCTTGTCTCTTTCTAGCCTTTCCCTACTCCTTTCCTTCCTCCCGTGCATACACACACACACATTAGATTAGTATTTGTGTATTGTAAAATGTTGTAACCACTGATTTTTTTTTTTCTCCATTGCATAGATGGCTCACTTGTTATGTACTTGGCATAAGTAATTGGAGACCCGTATGGCAGATCTGTTGCATTCTTGTTAATTGATATATTTGATAACTACTGAAAGCTAAAGAGAAGGGGATGTGGGGAGGAATAGCAGCGAGATTGGCTAGCAAAAGGTTTGACCTAGTTTTTCCAATCTGCATGGCTCTGCAGGCAGATTCAGCTCTAAGCCTGCCTCTGTAGAAGAACATTTAGTTATTTATTTATTTTTATCCCCTGCACAAACAGCTGCATTTATTTTGAATGTTCAAATGTGGTGGATTAAAATGTAAAATTTTGTTGTTATTGTATAGTGAAATGGAAATATGTGCATATGGGGAGGAAGGGAGGAAAGGCATGCACTTCTGCTAGTTTGATGTGGGCTTTGCTGCTTTCTGCTCTTCTCCCCCAGTCCCCCATCACTATTCTCCCTGTGTTTGATAGCTGTGTGACATGAAATGCTTAATTTTTCATCCTTTCTGCAGTATTTCAAGGTGTGTGAAGCCCATATTCTTACCTTTGTGCAAGAGTTGGTGTGACTCTTCTTTGCATGCAAAGTAAACAAGGCTGAAAGAGGTATTTTAAAATCAGTTTTTCATAATATCTCTGAGCTAATCATTTTGTATTTTTATTTCTATTTGTATCGAGTGATTGAGGGCTCTCCTTGGTTGGGATGTTTGTTTGTTTCAATTCTATTACTCTGCAGTTGAAGACCAGAGATTTAGAACTAGTAATATAACAGCAAGCTGTCTCTGACAGGCTGATGCCCAGTGCTTTGACCATCCAGATGCTCTGGATGATAAGCATTACAACAGGCTTCTGAAGGAGGATAGTCACTGCTGAGAACATGCATGTTTGTCATCTGTCATTCAGTCGCATTTCTTTCAGAGCTGTTTGTTAACTGAAGTGTCTCAGACTGACCTTTTACCTATTCTGTGTATTTGCAATAACTGGTTTTGTTCTTGATCCATTTACATCTGTCACAAGATGTACCCTCTTGAAAGTCAGTCTGTTACTGAAGTTGCTCTAAACTTATGATTATGCCATCGTTTCAGCTGTTCTGCAGAGTTTAGCTTTTCTTTGCGATCCATGACGTAGGTACGGAGGCAGTGGTCACACTGCTCAGGAGCCAGGCTGCATCAGTAGGGTTTCTCTAGAGGACAGTGACTAGCATGCTTGTCAAGAAAGTGACTGTCAGCCAGGGTGCTGAGAAGAGGTGTCCACTCACTGTAAGTTGCTGTAAGCACCCTTTGAAGCATTGTAGCTGTTGATCTGACATCTCCTTTCCAGCTCTATATAGTGTTATATAGTCTTGGGATGTGGTACTTCTTCATGTATCTTGGGTAGAAATGTCACATCTGATTTGCTGTCAAGGGAAGGCCAAGAGTGATCTATAATCCTATGTAAAGTTGGTAACCATCAAGTGCTCTTTTAGTTCTAGTTCTTAGTTGAACTAAACTCTTGTTTAGTTCAAACACTGTACAGATACTGAATTGATAAGTATTCTGAATGGTTTGGGGTATAAGTAACATTGAGGTGCAAGGGCCAAAACTGTTTGGGTGTCTGTGAGGTCTGTAAATGCTTTTTTTTTTTTTTTTTTTTTTGGCCAGGGCAAGCAGTCTGTATGGGTACGTCTTTGCAATCGGCCTTGCAGCAATTTTACCTAGATATTCTCCCACTTGGTTCCATCTCTCTTCTTTCTCTTGTAGCCAAGCATTATAGCACAAGGCAGTTCCAGTTTGGCAGTAGTGCACACAGCTAATCTCTAATGCAGCTGGGCTACAGATTGGGTGTTGCTTCAGCTGGCAAACTAACAGATCATCCAAATAGCCTCAGTTTTTGTTACTCCAGACTGTTTCATTCATTCACACCAAAATGCTCAATTTACTTCATTACCTAGAGCAATGGGATAAATATTCAACACCTGTGGAAGAGCTAATAATACCTAATGAGGCAGCATGTATTTTTCTCAGTGTAGCTGGGTGGGCTTTGATATTAGGACTAAGTTAATCTTTACCCAAGTTTCTGTTTTACTAGCCTTAGCTTGTCTGGTCAAAGCTTAGTTAAAAGACAGATTGTTTTTCCTTTTGACCTTTTAGGAATACTTCTAAATAGGAATGCATTTATAATCAGAACTTTTAGTTAAAAAATAAAATTCATGGTCTACTATTGGTTTAATTTTTTTTTTCCTAATTCTGCTTTAAAATATTATTACATAACTATAACTCTTATGGGCCCCTAATTTTGGTTATTAGTTTCCATTTGTATTTTCTAACAAGAGGGGCAGAAGGTCAGGCTCCTTTGTAATGTGGTGTGGTAGAAATTGCTTTAATCCCAAGCAGCATGCACTGTGACTTGTTAAGTCAAATAAGACAATTCTATTGATCGCAAGGAGATGAGAAGGAATGGCACCGCTGAACATGGGTAACAAATACTTACTGCTTTTAAAGTTTGAAATAAATGTTGTCTTACCAGTACATTCCTGTGAAAACTCATGTGCTGAGCTGAAAATAAATAAAAATGTGACTGTTTATTTTCTGACCTGTTTTGCTGTACTAAATATGCTTGCAAAGGGATACGAAGAGAAAATGGTTTTAAAAGCACCTCAGATAGGAGATTACTTTTGATTGTCCTATGCTGCAGCAATTTCAGTTCCTCTTAGTTAGCAAGCAGCTGCTCCGTGCCGGGAGCCCCAAAGCTGGCTGGGAGCTCTGTGTGGGGCTCGTGGGATGTGTGTGTCACAGGGCTCCCTGCCTGGTGCTGCTAGCTGCAGCCGCCAAGGGAGTAATTGCCAAAGTGGTGTTTTGGTGATCCACAAGCAAATCCTATTATTTGTTAATAGGATTTGATCTTGCACTGTTTTGTCCAATCACTAATTGTTTATCATGCATTAGGAGTACAATGAGATGTCTGTAAGCTTTGTTACGAGCATTTTATGTGAAAGATTTGCTGAGCATTTGCGATGGTGGGTTTTGCTTTGGAAAGTCTCAGCATGGAAGGCAGAAAGTGGAGGCTTTGAACTTGAAAACACCGCTGTGCATCCTTCATTCTGGCACCCGCCTGCCCCTTGGAAGTGGTGAAGCTAATAGAAACTCGGCACCTTCATCCGGAGGGCTGTGGGCCCTGCACTCCACTGCTGCTTCCCTGCTCCTCCTGGAGAGTGCCTCAGTGAGGTGGCAAATGAGCCAGGAGGGCATTAAGAAAATTCATGAATAATTTGAAATAGAATGAAAAGATGGAGCTGAAAAATGTACAGGGCAGCTTGAAGCTGGTGTGAATTGGTTTTGTATGAATGAACAGTCTGCGTTGTATTTAACGATGATGTGATGCAGGTAGAATCTACTTTGCAAGCAGATTGCAGAGGATGTCGGTCTGAGCTGTTTCAGAGAACAGCTGTTTCAGCTGTGAATGTTTTGTGTAAGTATCATTTTGTTGTATGTGCTTCTTTGTTGAAGTACTTCTTCCATAATGACTAATCTGTAACAATTCTTTCGAATTATAGATACTTTGATTTACTTTTATCTGTTCTCAGAAGATGATACTTTTGTTTAAAATATTAAACTCAGGTTTCTAAAGGAGAATATGAGCAAGGTTCTGTGAGAGCTTCATTTGAGCCTGTCCTCTCCTGGCCTGGTTCAGTCTATCTGAAGTTTGAATGGTGTTATCTTTTCAGGTCATCTCAGTTTAAAGATAAAACAGGCAAAAATATTTATTGTATAGTTTGACTGTATGCTTCTTCAAAAATATGTTTTATGAATACTTGAACATATTTGTATTATTGTGCATGTGTTAGAAGTTAATTAGAAATAAGTTGAACAATGAAATTTTTATCCTGGTTGGAAACGAGATTTTGTTCCAGTGTCGTATAAAAGATCTGGACAGAAATGAAGCTCTAATTCTTGCTGCTGAGTATCAAACAATATGTAAAAGTTTGATTTTGTATATATACAGATTTTGTATATATCTGAATATGCATGAATATATGTGCATCTATTTAATATGTGTGCCATGATGTATTTTTTTATACTTAGATGTTTCAGTATTTGAATATAAAGGTGTATTCATATCTATTCTTCCTGTTCTTTTCTTATCTTTTAATTTCATTTGGGCCATGTGTCTTTTCATATGTAGATGTGTTAAAGATGACTCTTTGATTTGATTGTCTTACACTTGCTTACACTTGGCATGTGTGTGTGTGGATACATGCATATGCACACATGCACAATATATATATATATATATATATATATATATATATATATATATATATATATATAAATGAGTACCTTTGATCATCTTGTGTGGCTAATACCTGCCAGCCAGGATAAAAATTGGTTCTTCTCTAAGTACTTTCAGAAGGTTTGATGATTTTGTGACCTCGCTCTTAGAATGAAAGTTTAACTTCTAAGTCAAACCAACCATCTCTACTTCAGGTGCTGACAGAGATGCAAGCCATCCTGCTGTGAGGCATCCATGACCTATTCCCTCTTCAAAGGGAACAGTCTTCACTCACCAGAAAAACGATTTAGTCTGAGCTTTCATCTCAGAGTAGGAAAGTTCCTGAAACACATCATGCCTTCGGATGGAGGGAGAAACAGGATTTGCACCACTGTTACTGGTTTGTCACTAAGAGCAAGGCATAAATTGAAATCCTCTCTGCCGAACTCTGTGGCGGACCACCCACGGGAGGAGAGCCAGTCAGACTCCCGAGAGAACAAAGAGGAACTTCACAAATATTTAAAGGCTATGTGGTGTGTACTTCTCTCTAGACTTAAAGTTTGTGCCTGTCCTAGATAGCACAACAACAATGTTCAGGAACAAAGTATGCCTATAAGTTCATTTTTGTTCTCTGGCTTGCTGCTGGCTTTAGGAAAAATAGTAGATGAATTGATTTTTGTTAGAGTGGTCACTGGCGATTCTTAACTATATCTTTTACTATTTTGTCTCCTGGTAGAAAATAGATTGGGATAAGGAAAACAAAACAAGAATATAAAGGGACAGTGGTATCACTTAATGTCCTGGCTAGGTGCTACTATAAGGAGGAATCTGGGAGAGTAGCATTGGCTTTCTAGTGGGCAGTTTTGTTGTTTATCAAAATGAGTACTGAAGCTTTTACTTCTTCAGACAGTTGCTCTGAAACACTTAGTAACTTTTTGGTCATTTCCAAGCTATAGGTAACTGCACCTTCTTTATGCATCTTAGAAGTTGCCTTGGAGGATGAATAGGGGAAGCTGCACTGAGTATGTTGATGTGTCAGGAGGCTGGTGGATGGTTTGCCTTGTCTGCAGCTTCAATGTAGATGCCAGTATTGCTCACAGATTTTGGTTTGTCTTTCTCATTCACATGTTGACAACGTGATCTGAGTAAAAGATAAAGTGATGTTGCAGGGTCTTGCAACTTAGAAAAGTAGGTCACCCTAATAACCTAATTCGATTAGGATAACCTACTGTGACTATTAAAAATAAAATAGTAATGTTCCCTTTCTACTGTATTTCTCCCTTCCATTTTCTATGTGCATTGCTTTAAATATTTGGAGAATGGGTTTTTTTTCTCCATTAACCTCTAGCAGTGGGCTAGTATTCCACAGACTTGAATTTTAACGCTGACCTTGACTTTGTGTCCTTATTTCAACATATGCAAGAAGGGTAGGAGTGATGTATTCAGTAAATGTATCATCTGTACCATTTAGAGCCTTGGTAGTGCCTGCTGAGGTCTGCTGAGAGGTGGCCCTGTCTCTAACTAGTGTGTGGGACTGCAGCACGTCTTCCCTTTCCCTCTCTTCTCCCTCTGCCTAATTCATGCTTGGAAAGTTACAATGACAAAAGTCTTTATTTTTAGGTATTGCAGGCATTAGACAGCTGGCTGGAAAAATGTTTATTTGTGACCTTTCTCTACATTTGTATGGTTCTTGCTTTCTGGAGCTTTCCATTCTTTTGGAGTATGCACTTTCTCTACAATTCAGTCTTTCAGTCTCACTGCTGCAGAAGAAACTAAAATGCTTTGAGCTTTATGCATGTATATGCAAAAAACTTTTTTTTTTTATTCTTCCATGTTTGGAAAACATGGGCTGAGGCTAATTTGTTTGTGAGCTGTTGGATGAGGTTTGTCTTGTTTCTGTTGTTAGTTACTAACTGGACAAGCAACTGGTACGCTGCTGGTAGAGGTGGTACTGGCACTTACCCATGTCTGTGACTGAAAACTCTGCTCTAGTCAGGCTTGTTGATGAGCTAACCCATGTGTTGAGGTAGAGTTTTCCTGAACCTTTTCAGACATCAGAAAAGTGATTAAATTAGTTTGGTGGCTCAGTGGAATGGAAAAATAATAGTGTGTGTGAACAGAGAGCAGCAGGAGGACTGTGACCAGCAGGGTCTGGCTAGGAGGTTGGGATGGGAGCTAGGAGGAGTGCAAAGCCAAATTGATTTTACTGGTCAGGGCTTTTTGAGACTGGAGCAAAATCTCAGCAAAAAAAGGTAATTTTTTTTTTTTTTTTAATGTCGTGCAGTGTGGAGAGATGGTTTTTAGACATTTATGTTCAGTCAAAAAATGAAGCCAGAAAATTTAAACGTGAGCTCAAAAAAAAAAAGTTGTTGAGTGGTGACAATAACTTGTTTTATTTACTTAAAATAATGTCTGAGCACTGCAAAACAAAAAACAGTAGACCCACAAGCTGAAATGCAGCTACTCCTTTTTATTATTATTTTTTGTCATTTCTCATTACAACTATTTTTCCCCAAAACTGTTGAAAAATGTCCCACTTTCTCTTCTGCAGAAGTGCACTTGGACTGCAGACCTTGAGTTCCTTATTGGCCCCAACCAGATTACTGTGACCAAATTTTCTTCTCTAAAACTGATCTATACAAACCTATTTTTCACACGCATGTGTATGTATGTATGTATGTATAAATGAATATCTAGCATCCAAAGTATGAAAAATACTTACAGCTGAATGCTGTTTTCCTAGGATGGAATGCTGAATTTATAGGGCACTTGGCTTCTGAAAAATTACCAGGATGTTTTTTGAAGGTGAAGTGTTGCTCTTGCAAGCAGAGATGCAGTTTTACTCAACCACTTGATGAATCTGTTAATGTAGCCTCAAGTGCTACAGGCAGATAGCTCTTCTTGAGCCTGCTTTTTTTAATCCATCTTTAAACTAAGAAGGATATTCTTACTTCTGGCATTCATGTCTAGTTACCTCTAATGTTAACGTTAGATTTTGTATTCAGCCCTATACCCACACACGTAAGGGTGGGTGGGATGGAAGGTGTGTGCAGGACAGCTTGCCAAGGCCCCAACTGCAGCCAGCACTGCCCACTGCATTGAGTGAGGTTGGCTGCTGCAAGTACAGAGCCATGGTGAAATAAATTGACAGCGTGTTTACAGAGCTGCTGCCCTGGCTATATTTCTGAGATCTCATCTCCAGTAGAGAAGTAACCCATTCATTGGCAGAAATGGATAAAACTGGCTGGCAGAAAACAGTCAGGAAGAATTTCCCAAGCTGCTCATCCTCCTGTGGCACCAGGAGTGACCTTGGTGCTGATCAGTATGGTTTTGACCAGGAATGGTGCTTTCAACTTTAACTAAAGCATTTCTCTGGTTTGCTCTGACTCTTCTAGAAGGATTTAATGGGAAATTTACCAATCTGGAATGGAATTTTCACAGTAATTTATTGTTTTTTAATAGTTTCTGTGAAAGACCCTAATTGGCATCCCTAGCTCGCCTCCAAACCAACACAGTACTCCAGTATATGGCTGCCCTCTAGCTCTATCTAGAACTGTATATTAAAGAAGAAATCAAGTTATAGATGTAAGTTTGACCACGTCAATTTTTTTTTTTTTTCAAAAAGCAGAACTCACAGGAGTGGTACCATAGCTTAACTGATTTGGCCACAGTGCAGCAGTCCTAGCAACTGGCGTTGTGGAGAGGTGTCCAGCTGGCAGAGGAAGCCTGACGCAGCGCGCGTGCGCGCGCACACACACACACACACACACACACAAAAATTCATCTGCTTCTAGCCCTCTCTGCTAGATACTAGCAAAGACCTGCACTTGAGAAGTTTTGATTGTGCTTCCTTATTTTAGATAAGGTGTTTCTCATTCCATGCCATTAGCTCCACTGGCCCTCATCAGCCTACTGGTCTGCTACCAGCACTCCCTAGCATCCAAGGGATGAACAGGTGCCTTTGCTGCTGCCAGTAGGATGTTGGCTTTGACTCTTGTTATGAGAGGTGAGCTTGTTTGAACTTTGGCTCTTGTTATGAGGGATGAACAAATAGCTTCCCAGCTCCATAGTTGAGAAGTAACAGGACATTTGTCATTGATGGTTTTCTTTGTGTTTTGTTTTGTTTTCTAAGCTTTTTAAAATTAATTTTACCATGCTTATTAGAAATGCTAAGGCTGAAAGCACGCATGCTTGTTGAGAAAGTTTCTCAGGTAGAAACATCTACAAAAAATTTTCAGAACAAAAATTATCCATTAATCATGTTTTTCCCTTTAATAAGCATAAATGCTTTCTAGTAATTTGAGCCAAAGAGAGACAAAACCTAAATCATTCAGTAATCTGAATGCTTCTGCAAGCTATTTAGTGTTTATTTTTTTTATAAACATATGTGGATTCCATAGTGCAGTGCTTTATATAATTTGATGGGAGAGATGGAATAATGATGCTGCTGCATCAATAATGGGTAATGCATCTCTAACACGAGGAGAAGGAACTGCATCACATCTCTTAGATAAAAGGCATGCATATACATTTGTTGTTCTGAAGTCACTTCAGGAGGCTTGGGAATAGATCTCTTAAAGAGTTGGCTCCCATGAGCTAAACAGACAAGGTTAACTGATTCACAGCTCTTACCTCTGCTGCAGGCCTTGCATCCTAGTGGTGCTTCTGTAGCAGAATGTGTTGAGAAACATGAAGAAAATTCAATTCTGGACATGATATATTGAAGTGACTCCTCAGACTGGGACCAAGCTCTTTTCAGTGGCTGTCAGCAGTGGGACAAAGGGCAACAGGCACAGATTGGAACTTCGGAAGTTTCATCTGAACATGAGGAAAACCTTCTTTATTTTGAGGATGACAGAGCACTGGAACAGGCTGGCCAGAGGTGTTGTGTGTATCTCCTTCTCTGGAGATACCCGAGATCTGTCTGGATGCTTTCCTGTGCAACCTACTGAAAAAAAACCTGCTTCAGCAGGGGGCTTGGACTTGATCTCCAGAGTTCCTTTTCTACCCCTATGATCCTGTGATTCTGTGGCCTAGCCAATGAATTGATCCAAGAACTATTAAGATTTTCTGCATTTTATGTTTATGTGTTTGCTTTAATTACTAATGCGGATAACTTCTGAATTGAATGGGTCAGCTGTACCAAAAGAACAAAAACTCAGCTGTTGTTGGTATGTTGAAGCAGTGAATCTGTTGATTGTCTGCTAAGAAGCAAGCCTCTTTTCTTACTAGTTCTTGTAGTTGGAATTGATTTAGGTTGCCATTTAAAAACTGCAATGTCTAACAAGTTAGACAATTGCAATCATAAATCCCTGGAATGATTTGTGCTTAGAGAGCATGAAAATGAGCCGGGAAAATCTGTTCCACATCACTTTCAAAAAGAGTGCCTAACTCTTCAAAGCTAAGTTGGGCACGTATTTAATACAGAGGAATTTTTGCGTGTTACAGCTGCATTCTTGGATATTTATAAATATACTAATAGGAAAAAAAAAGATTTGATGTATGTCTTTAAATTGTAGGAATAGCTTGCTTCTTTTTTTTTTTTTTTTTTTATTATGGAGATCACGGTTGGCTTGTGCTAGCAGCAACAGCAGTCTTTTATGCAAGCACCACTTGAACTGTACCTGTGCTCAAGTGACTTTTTTCTAGATTCATAGAGATGCTATATGCAGGTTGGCAGAGTTTACCATTTAGCTCAAACTAGAGTTCATTCTCCTTGGAGACGGCTCAGAGATGTTCTGCATAGTTTTGATTTACCGTTGTTTTTCCAGATTTGTCCATGAAGATGTCACCTCTGCAAAGGAAGGGGAGATTCAAACTTAACTGGTATCCTGGGCTGCATCAGAAGAGGGGTGGGCAGCAGGGATAGGGAGGTGATTGTCCCCCTCTGCTCTTGTGAGGCCCCATCTGGAGTACTGTGTCCAGGTCTGGAGTACAAGAAAAGCAGAGAGCTGTTGGAGAGGGTCCAGAGGAGGGCCACAAAGATGATCAGGGAACTGGAGCATCTCCCCTACGAAGACAGGCTGCAGGAGCTGGGCTTGTTCAGCCTGGAGAAAAGAAGGCTGCGGGGTGACCTCGTTGCAGCCTTTCAATACCTAAGGGGAGCCTGCAAAGAGGAGAGGAATTAACTCTTTGAAAGGATAGATAACAGTAGGACAAGAGGAAATGGTTTTAAGTTGAGGGAGGGAAGATTGAGGCTGGATGTCGGGGAAGTTCTTTACAGAGAGAGTGGTGAGGTGCTGGAACAGGCTGCCCAGAGAGGTTGTGGATGCCTCATCCCCAGAGGTGTTCGAGGCCAGATTGGATGGAGCCCTGGGCAGCCTGGTCTAGTATTAAATGTGGAGGTTGGTGGCCCTGCATGTGGCAGGGGGGGGTGGAGATTTGTGATCCTTGAGGTCCCTTCCAACCGTGGCCAATGCTAGCTTTGCTTTTCTGACTGGTACTGATTAAAATCTGCTTGTGGGCTTCCGTAGTGAAGCTGGCCACAAAATAAAACTGTTCAAGTGAGGGAAGAAGCGTGCTTTCTGTGCTTGAAACATGTCAGGGGAAAAGTGTTTTGTAACCTGTGTGAAGATTTTCCAGAGTCATTAAATTTGTTACATCTAGGCAGAAGTCGTCACTGCTTTAACAAGACTCGGGAGAAACAAGAGAGCTAATGCAAACCTGAGAAATGACAGTATTAAGTTAGAAATGGAAATGAATTCATTTTTTGCTTTCAGTCCATGGAGAGGTTTCAAGGTTGTAAAGCAGACAAGCCACTTGTCTTGGTGTGCAGTTAGCTTGAAAGATTTAAATTTAAAAATTGAACAGCTTTCAGAAACTTTAATGTATACAGCAGCATTCAAAATATATTGCCCGTAAGTAAAAGGGCAGCTTTGTCATCTGACAGGAGGAGTTTATCAACTAAAAAAAGTTCTAAGATTATTTTCTTGGCAGTTATTCCTGGGTGTGTTGTCTTGTAAGACTTCTTCCAGTTCAGTTCCTAACAATCATAGAATCACAGAATGGCCTGTGTTGAAAAGGACCACAATTATCATCTAGTTTCAATCCCCCTGCTGTGTGTAGGGTCGCCAACCACTAGACCAGGCTGCCCAGAGCCGCATCCAGCCTGGCCTTGAATGCCTCCAGGGATGGGGCATCCACAACCTCCTTGGGCAACCTGTTCCAGTGTGTCACCACCCTCTGTGTGAAAAACTTCCTCCTAATATCTAACCTAAACCTCCTCTGTCTCAGTTTAAGACCATTCCCTCTCGTCTTATCACTATCCACCCTTGTAAACGTCTTTCCCCCTCCTGTTTGTACTCTCCCTTCAAGTACTGGAAGGCCACAATAAGGTCTCCCTGGAGCCTTCTCTTCTCTAAGCTAAACAAGCCCAGTTCCCTCAACCTTTCCTCATAGAAGAAGTGCTCCAGCCCTCTGATCATCTTAGTGGCCCTCCTCTAGACTCGTACCAAGAGCTCCTTCTTTTTCTTCTGCTGGGGGCCCCAAGTCTGCATACAGTACTCCAGATGGGGTCTCACAAGAGCTGGTTTATAATTTAGGTTTGCCAACTATAAATGCGGACTATCCCTAGAACTCAAAGATGTGTCTCTATACTTTATTTTTGACCCAGGAATACTCCTGCTTCCGCTCCCGCACCTCCATCATATCAATGTGTCCATTGGTGTTATTGAATTACCTCCAAAATCTAGTAATAGTTGAGTTAATTGTCTAGATGGACTCATGTTTTATTTAAGTTGAAGAGAGTTTGAATCAAGTTTGTGGCATGAAACTTGCCATAGAGCTGCGTGGAGTGGGAGCACTTGCCCCAGGTGTCTACAGTTTTACTGTATGCTGGTTTGGCAGGATTTGGGGCAAGCATTGCACATAACAGTAGGACTCTGATTTGTAGTAAAATGCAGAGTCACTAAAAAAAAATTTACTACTTCCTGTGATGCTTTTAAAAACTATCTGTGTAATGCAAACTTTGTTGGTGCTGATAAATATCAGCCTCAAATGATAATGAAGGCCATAGCAGAAACGCTAAGTCACAGCCTGAACCAGTGATTGAGCACCTGTTGGGAAGGCAGGGCCAACCCAGGGATGCTCAGGTGCATATAATACTGCTGAGCTCCACCCTTTCCCAGACCTCACTTAAGGGTTGGCAGTGGAGGTAAGGGTATGTTTCTGGAGAACCCTGCTTAGCTGAGGCCTTGTGAACGTAAGCAGTTCCTTTCCTTTATTTCTGTGCCCATGGCTGTTACATTTGAACAAATCCTCACTTGCTGCACCCTAGGACTTTGCTACTTTGCTGTCATTGCTGTGCTTTCCATTGTGTTATAGTGTTATAAAGGCCAACTCTAAAATGTCTGGTTAATTTTGAGTTTAAAATGACATAATTTGTCAAGATGAACAGCAGTGAGCTAAAAGGGTTGTGGTAATTAATTAGTAAGGCTGAAATATGCAGTAAAGGAGCATAGAAACAACTGTGAATCATTGGAGGCATTTCCCTTACTCTTTTATTGAGGTTATTTGATTTATGATGCTCACGTTGTTTCCAGTTCGTGTGTCCAGGAAGATTTGTGTTTATCAAGAATCTGGCTCATTCATATTTCTCAAGTTTTCACAGGATGTGAAGGGTGCAGAGGGTGGAACCAGCGTATTACTGAGCTGCGACTTTTTGAATGTGAGAAATTGCACTCTTGTGTGGAGTGCTGAGAACAGTTTCTGAAGAGTGTGAATGTTTGGGCTTTCATTTTATCTGGGACTGAAGGATGGGTGGAATTTCTGACCTTTCCTTACACAGTATTGTGCCCACTTTAACTACTGCAAGCAGTAGCTGAAACTTCCTCCACCAGAGCAAAGTTCGTTCAATGTTTGGCTTTTTAGAATCATAGAATACTTAAAGTTGGAAGGGAGCACTGAAGGTTATGTAGTCCAACTCCCCTGCAGTGAACAGGGGCACCACAGCTAGATCAGGCTGCCCAGGGTCTTTATCCAGCCTCGCCTTGAAATTTAAAACTATGATATTCTTACACATTCAAGCACCATTGTATGCACTGTTCTGAACTAAAATTGCTGCCTCTGCACACCTAAAACAGAGCTGATTAAAAAGAAACTTCAGCTCTGCACCTGTAGGTGCAGAGTAGGTGCAGAGTGTAGGTGCACCTGTAGGTGCAGAGCTGAAGGGTCCTTATCCAGCCTTGTCTCTAGGGATGGTGCATCAACGACATCACTGGGCAACCCATTCCAGCGCCTCACCACCCTCACTGTATAGGATTTTTTTTATGTCTAACCTAAATCTCTCTAAGCTTGAAACCATTTCCCCTTTTCTGTCACCACAGACCCTGCTAAAGGGTCTGTCCCCTTCTTCCTTGTAGTTCTTCCAGTATCTGAAAGGAGCCACTCTCAGGTCAACTCAGAACCTTCTCTTCTCCAGGTTGAAGAGCCCCAGGTCTCTCAGCATACTTGTAGGAGAGGCGTGCCATTCTGTGCATTGTTTTTGTGGCCCTTCTGTGGGCACACTCCAACAGGTCTGTGTTCTGGTTGTCTTTTTTTTTTTTTTTTTTTCCCTCCAGTTTGTCCACTTGTTCATCTGTCATAACAGCAGCTGGTAAAAAGGACATTTGCTAAAGAGACAAATGGAAAAAACCAGTGTGGTACATGATCAAATTTACATATATTTTACATGGATCATGAGGCCTTGCTGTCACTGCTGAGAATACCTGAGTTGAGAAATACAGGCACAATCCAAAATGGAAACCAGTGGCTGCCTTCGGGAGCTACATGGTGCTTACAAATGCCTGTCATATTGCAACAGCACGGGCTGAGCATTTTCTGCCTGGGTACTCTGTAGTAACCTGTGTTATCTGAATGGTTCTCTTTGGCTTTTTTGGGTTTGGTTTGCTTTTAAATATGGGTTTAAACAATGGATGAGGAGACTGCCTTTGAAAGGTTCTTAAATTCTGAGTTTAATTCCTTTATTTGTGTTATTTCATCTGTAGATTCAGAATAGATGGGACTGCATTTGGCAAAGAATGCTTTTCCTTTTATTTTCTGCATAATTGAATATTGGCTTTCAATTCAGCTTTACTGCAATAAATTGAAAGAGAGAGATTGCTGAGGTGTTTTCTTGGATTTATGTGTGAAGAGGAAAGCAGGCATTGTTCAGTTCTGCTCTTCTTGCTCTTCCACAATACTTCTTCCCTTTTTATTGCATAAGGTATTGCAGTTAATGTCCCATGGATTTCTGCTTAGGGAATTGAAGACCACAGTAATGCAGAAATGGAAAAAATGAATAATGCTTTTAAGGAGGACAACATTTGGCAAAACACTCAGTTTCTGCACATATCGAACACTGCTTTTGTTTTGTTTTGTTATGAACTAACTTGAATAGTTATAGAAAACGATTAGTGAGAATTATGATAATGATAGAAAATTAGAGATTCTATTGATTGGATTCTAACTTGTTTTTCAGGGTTAAAATGAAACTATTAATATTGCAAAGTTTGAAAATAAGTTTTCACAGGAAAACTAAAAGATCTCATTCTATCAGTCTTTGTCCTATGTTTATTTCAATAGCCAGGAATGTTTTAAGAATGGCATTTAAGCAAATCCAGCAGCTGGATTTAGATTCAAATGAAGATCAGCTTAGTGTGAAGCTTGTTGAAATTGCTTCCAGGAGAGTTTTTCTTGTGGGAACTCTTACCTGCTTTTGACTGGAGCAAATTTAAAACTTTTTTTCCTTTTAAATTACCATCTTTAGGGAACTACTTTTCTATTGGAGTTCTGTTACCTCACATTTCTCTCACTTCTCTCACTATAGAAGAGTTGAGAGGCATTTTTTTTTTTACACAGAGATGTGCACACTTTTCTACACCAGCTCATTTCAGAGGAGACTGACTTTTCAAGTGCCCACAAAATCCATCTGAAATAATTTGTAAACCCTTATTTGTACTTATTTAGTGAATGTTTGTTGACATTGATATTGACAGTCAAAATTGGATTCCTTATTGAATACATGAAGCTAATGAAGTTGTCTTTACCTATTTTTATTCCACCTACATCACTTCTCTGCCTTATCTCTACTAATACATATTTCCTTGTAGAGCTTTGTGAAATTAGCTTGAACACTGAGTGGTGTTCTCTTTACAGTCCATCTTAAACTTGTTTCTTGTTTTATAAGATGTTTTGTTTTGTTTTGTTTTTTTGTACAAAGCATGGACATAGAAAGACTGGGAATCTTGGTAACTATTACATGGCTGGAGGAATTAAAAATGAAAATTAAAAAGTAAATTTCTGATATCAAACTGCATTTCATTAGCTTCTTCAGCTGCACTTTTGTGGTTATCTGGTAACAATGGCCAGCACTGATTTGATTTTGTCACATTGAACTAGAAAGCACAGTTCTTGCTGGCTCTTTTGTTTTAGACAAAAACTGTCCCTTTGATTTTAATAAAAGTATATTAAAGTACACGGGACGCAATCTTCATGTTTCTTATTTAGCTATTATATAAATTCTGTGTTTATGTACAAGTGCAGAGCTGAAGTTTCTTTTTAATCAGCTCTGTTGTCTTAGGTGTGCAGAGGCAGCAATTTTAGTTCAGAACAGCGCATACAATGGTGCTTGAATGTGTAAGAATATCATAGTTTTAAAGAGCTTGTGGTCATATTCAGGTGTATAAATGTAGACCTACTTCTGAACTACTTGTTTTTGTTTTTTTTCTATGTGGCAAATGGAGTCTTAAAGTGGAGTCTTTAGAATGAAATCAGGAATTTCTGAATACAAGGGTGTTTAGGAATCTGATGATTTCAGAAGACAGTGGGATCCAGTTCTCACTTCAGTTACCACTGCAGCCACCACCACTTGTTAGAAGTCAGCAAACCTTATTTTACCCTAGAGTTCTATTTCAACTGTTTGGATTGTGGCACTACAGAAATATAGAACAAAATGATGTGCCTGAGGAATTTATACATAAGCAGACATATAGTATTTCAATATGATTTATTTAAGTAGCATCCTGAATTATTCCAATTCAAGTTTTCCTGTATATTTTTCAAACTAGGAGACTTTTTATAGTCTCACAGTCTTACAGTACTCTCTGCTTGTGAGCAAAGGATATGGATAAATACTGACATGTTTCTCTGAGAGTATCTTCCCCTTTCTTTTCAAAGAAATTGTTAGATTGAGTATATCTGCACTTGTTTTGCTGTGATGCCATGGTTGCCATCTTTTGTGCTGTTGAAATGATGTTTCTGATTCCTCTACTATTTCTAAATACAAATACTTTGTAGTTCTTATAGGGGTTCAAGAATGGGACTCATAATTGCAAATGGTTTTCTTGTTAAATGTAATGTTGAGCTTTGTAAATTTTGTAATTAAGTCTCTATAAACTGGGTGTCTCCAATATAGACATTTAGAAGCTGGATGATTTTATGGATTGGTGTTTGGATCTGCAACAGCTTCATGCTATAGCAGAAGAACTGGGGAGATATATTTTGTGAGCAAAATCTTTGCGGAATGGGCTCTATGTCATTTGAACTTTATGGTTCAGAAAATTATATTGACTGGGTAGCTTCATGCTAATTGCCTCTAAGAAATTTGTTTGAATTTCCTCTGTGCAAAACAAGTCGTAAGGCAATAGCTGCTCTGGAAATTAATCTGAAAAAGGCCCTGTTTGAAGGAGGAGAACACTACATTCTCCTTGTTTCTGCAAGCTGCCCTGCTCTTTTTGCAGTGGTGCTTGTCTGGGAGGCATTTCTCACATGCTTTCTTTGTGTGTTTTTTTGTTTTCCCCAAGGTGAAAGAAAATCCTCTGTCATGCACTCTGTGGTAGAGTTCGCTTCATCCTTCAAAGTCTTGTTACTTACTTTATCATGCAATCACTTATGTGAACTTGCTTTTAAGCTATCAGGCTAACAACTGTTTTGGGTTGTTTTTTTTTGTTTGTTTGTTTGTTTTTGCAGATTTACAATATTTGCACATTTATCACATATTACTGATTGATAACAGTAAAGAAATAGATAACTGAAGGGTTTCACTTACTTTCTTTTTTCACTCTTCTGTTTCTTATAGGTTCGTTGCTAAACCATGTGCCTTAGGCCTTAAAGTCCAAGCCAATGGACCACAGAAAGCTCAACCTAATGCTATCCTGGAAAAAGTTTTCACAGCCATTACAAAGGTACAGTATTTACGTAATAAAGTAGGATATGGCACGGTAAAATATATCTGAACAAAATGACGCGAACTGCTGTGCTGCATTTTTACAGCTAAAATCAGAACATGCGAACATTGCAATTGTTGATATACCAGCTTGAGCAGTTGTGCATCTTTGTGAGCTTTAATTAAAAAAAAAAAAAAAAAAAGTTACAGAAGTACTTCCCAGGTGCCATATAGCCACTTACCTTTTTATTTTGCTTCCTCCCTTTTTTCCTTTTAGAAATTTCCACAAAATGTTTTTTTTTTTTTTTTAATTTGAATAAATAACAGATGATGAGATGCCTTACTGTGTTTTCTATGAAATTTTAAACTTCCAGGGCAACTGCTTGAGTGCAGGCTGCTGGTGGTTTTCTAGTCTCGTAGCTGTTTGCATTGTGATTTGTGTCCTTTGAACCTGGAGGGAAAAGTTAGAAAACTGAAACATGGCCTGTACTACTCTTTTCTGTAGAGTAATCAAGGACAGACCTATTTTATTTGTCTTGCCCCTGCCTTGGTTTGCAGAGCCATTACAATTCAAATGGAAGTCAAGTTTCATGTTTGCTACTTTGGAGAAAAACTCTGTGTAGCTAGTTTTACAGGAAAAAAAAACCTCTCTCCCTGTTTCCAAGGTGATATTCCATCTGAATTTGTCACTTTAATGACCTCATTCTTTAACATTATCATGTGAAAAACATGGGTTATATCCTCTTCTTTCCATGTCAGTCAAACAATCTTCACTCCTGTAACTGTCAACAGGACAGAAGACGGAACAGACAAAGCATATGGAAGGCAAGGGAGCGTTTGTAATCTCCACTGCTCCAAAAGTATATATCACTTTATCCCTGCTTATCCCTATTTTCCAAATTTCATGCAAGTTTTCATTCTGCTACCCTCTGTAAATTCTTCAGTAAGAACCCACATGCAATATTACAGCGCATGTCAACCTTCTATATTAATAATAGTTCCTGTAAGCATATTTTGATGTGGATATGTCAGCAGAGATTTCTGTCATGGGCATTTTATTTCTATGAATCCATACGTCTTACAGATGGTCTGTAAGTCATTGGAAGGAAGTTAAACCAGCTTTAAACTTAAAGTTACTATAATTGAGGAAAATAATTTTTATCCATCTCTGTTGTATAGCATCCGGATGAGAAGAGGCTGGAGGGCCTTTCCAAGCAGCTGGACTGGGATGTACGCAGCATTCAGCGTTGGTTTCGACAAAGACGCAACCAGGAGAAGCCCAGTACTCTTACAAAGTTCTGTGAGAGCATGTAAGGAAACTGTCTTTACAGCACAGTCTTTAGCTATATAGCTTGACAGAGATCAGAAATGGAGGGATAAAGATAAAAGCCAATGGAGTACTTAAACCATTTTCCTTGCCTTTCTTGTTCTGGGGTGGTCCGTTTTACTAGTACATTTTCTTGAGTATGCTTAATCATTGGAAGCTAAAGATTCCTATGGTTTCCTGAGGAAGTTATTTTTTACCTTCAAAAGTTTGCTTCTAAGGATTATTTCTCAGAATCCAATTGCTCTTCAAACTGATTATCTACACAGGTTTCTTTTTCTGGTTAGACTCTATTGTTTCTAGTATCTGAGTCATATTTTCATGCTAGCTGGATTTAGCATAGTACTACTTAATCTGCATGGAAAGAGCACAAAAATCTAAATCTACTTAATACACTTACATGTTTTTCTTAAAAGAGAACTGATAGATATTGAACTTGCAAAAAAACCCAAAGAATACCAATTTCTTTGAAAGAGTTGATTAATTATAAGGCTGAGCCCTCCAGCACTGGTGTAGTGTCACTCCTTCGATGTGGAAAGTCACACATCTAAGGCAAGTTTTATATGTTCCAAATCAAGACACTTGGCAAATATTGCCATAAACAAACATCAGCTTAATCACACCCTGTTGGTCAAGTAGATGAGTTATAGCTGGCTTAAAGCCAGTTATGCTTTTTGCCAGTTGGGAAAGAAGTTTTAGGTAAAAACGTCAGCAGCAAAAGAAGCCTGTATAAATTAGAAAGTGAATGCTAGTTAGGATTCCAATTTTTTTTTTTAATCTTTTTTTCCCTAGCTTGTTTTGATTCCAAATAATTTCAGTCTTTCAGTAACTAAAGGGAGTCTATAAGAAAGAAGGGGAAAAACTCTTTAGCGGGGTCTGTTGTAATAGGACTAGGGAAAACAGTTTCAAACCAAAAGATGGGAGACTTATACTGAATATAAGGAAGGACTATTTTTCACAATTCAGGTGGTGAGGCACAGGAACAGCTTGCCCAGAGGAGGTAGTGTTAGAAACATTCAAAGTCAGGCTGGACCAGACTCTGAGCAACCTGATCTAGCTGTGGTGTCCCTGTTCATTGCAGGGGAGTTGGACTAGGTGACCTTTAGGCGTCTGTACCAACTCAAATGATTTTATGATTCTATGATTTCATTAAAAAATTGCATGTAAAGAAATCATAAAAAATGTGTTGCAGCATATATTTATGTATATAGTAGTCTGCAATGATTTTATATGTTCTTTGCTTGTGAAGTATGCTGTTATATTATTTTGTACTCCTCTCATATAAGGAGTCTAAAACACTCCACTCTCTCAAGTGTTTTACTTAAACTTTATTTTTCTGTGGGGACGTACAGGACAGTTCATAACATGATCTTGAATATATAATGTATAAAGGCATTTTTTTCTAAAGCCAAGTCACAGATGAAATATTATTTCAGTAGCTTATTGTTTTTCAAGTAAGGACTGATTAGGAGAGAAATTAGAAGTGCTACTGTTGAAGCACATTGTCTCTCTAGCTGAGAGAATGTCATTTTTGTATTTTAGAAGAAAAAATTGTCTAAAGATGATAGTTCTTTAATGAACAGATGAACATAACTGTCAGAACTCTTAATTCATTTCTGTGGTATTTACAGCTAAAAGCCACCCTACTTAGCCAAAGAAAAGCCAGGCAGAGTGAGATTATGGGTAAACAGTGAATGTGTTACCCAACAGCTGATGGTCTTAGAGTAGCTAACTTTTGAGATCACTGAAGGACAACCTTTTTCTACAGGGATGGTGTCTGTAAATGTATACACTTGTCTTGTGTAACTTGCAGGAGAGGTTGTGGAATCTGGAATAGAAAAAATAACTGTATCGCTGATAGGTCTTGTATATGTAGGGGGTTTATTTGACAGCATCTGTAACTCGGGCCAAAGACTTCACTCTTGCTGAGTGACCGTGTGTTTGGGCTGACTTAGAGGGCTGAGCTAGCCTGACCTTTCTGAGAGCAGGAGAGCAGTAGTGGAGAGCTTTTCTGTTCAGGATTGGCACAGAAAACTGCATGCAGAACTCAGTTGTGTTGTGAGAAATGCTTATCACTGGCTGAATCTCATGTAATGCCTAGGAAAGTTACCGGTGCTGAACTTGCTCCTTTGTGGCATAAGTTATGGAAAAATTGTGTGGATAAGAGCTGGGAATGCAAATTGAAAGGTGAGATCAAGCTTTGAGCGCCTTAACTTACGTAGCCATAATTATGTGCCAGCTTCATTTAGAGAGAGAGATGTTGGGTGTTAGTTCCATGTGCATACTTAACAATAATGACAATAGTTGCATTCCCAAGAAGAAGCAGATTGATGTAAATCATACATGAACAGTTCAGATTCTCTCAGCTCGTGGTTTGCAGAGGGTACAGCGGGAGCTGCCTCTGCAGCTCCATGTGTACGTGCTGCTGTGAGAGCAAGCTGTTACCTGGCCACAGGAGTGTTCCTGTGTGAGCATTTGCAGTAGTGCCATGTGCCACCAACTGTCCCTTGTCACACTGGATAGAGTCATCAGCAGTCAGCCCACACAGCACTGGAAAGTCAGGGATGCCCTTTTTTTTCTTTTTTCTGAAGAATCCTTGTGTAGGTGGCATCTTGGAGCTGTGAGCTGTAAGAAGCATGTGTTCCTGTGGCAGCCGTGGGAACAGTAGTGCTCCAGTCCTCCAGTAACACAGTGCTGAAGGGTGGTTAGTAGCCTGCCAGAGGCTGAAACCTCCCCTTGAGTAATCTGTGGGCACAGTGTGAGCAAAGCAACAGTGATCCCCACCCACACCTTCAGCTGTAGAGCTTCTGTTGTCCTTCTAGAGAAGATTGCAGTTTTTCTGGCAACAGACTTCATTGGCTGTGACTTGGGGATGGAAGTGACAGAACCCACAGTAAATGTGGAGCTGCTTAAGAACAACTCCAACTCTATTATATGGAGTCAGTTCAATTTACAGCTAGTGGAAGTGTTCTTGGGCCCAGAATTGCTTTTCCATGTTGTGGAGGAGAAGACAGGTGGGACCATTTCTGAGCGCCTTATCTTTCTTTCTTAATGGATGTTTTGGTTACCGTGAAAGGTAGAAGAGATTCAGTAGGACAAAGATTGAGAGTGGAAACACACTTGGGTTGTCACAAATGACATCCAAGAGCCAGGCCCCAGCATACTGAAACAGCAACTTATCTCTATGTTTCTCTGACCGCATATTTCTCAATTTCTCTATCCCTTCCTTCCTACACCCTCAGAAGTATTTAAATTCTGATTCTAAACAGAGTGTTAAGCAATTCCAAAATCTACATTTTTTTTCTCCAAAAAAATTAAATAGATCTTTTCTTGCTAGTCTTCATTACATGTCCTAGAAATAAGCAGATGGAAATTGAATGAAAAATGAGATTTTATTACTGTTTATAGCCACTGCCTGTGCAACAGTCTTATAATGAATATAAATTACTTTTGAGAGACCCTTATCAGCAGTCACCTCTGAGAGTTGTGTTTCCATCTGAAAGAGAAAATACCATTCGATTATTGGAGCTGTGGAATCCACTGATGGTGAGGCTTCAAATGGCATCATGTACTTGTTGTAGATTTCAGATGTTATGGTTCTAAGCATGTATATAAAAATGGAATTGTTGTTATCACCAGGTGATGATTCATTATTGAGTATTATTCCAAAGACAGTAGTAAATGGAGTGCAGAGGTTTATTTTATTAGCAAGTTGAGTTATTTCTCAAGGATTTGATGATTCTGAAATGAAACTTGGAGTTAGTAATGCAATGTTTGTAGTCACTGGAAAGTCATACAACTTCTGTTTGTAATGCTCAGATACTAGCTGCAGGGGTATGTCATGCATTACTTTTTCTCTTGTGGGAACACATGCAATTTTTCTCCTTTCTTCACATTAAAGAACCAAGGAGCATAAAGGAGAAGAAAAATTGGTAATCTGTGTGCACAGTGGACTTTTCTACTGCTGTGAATTTCTGCTGCTTTTTATTCCTTTCGTTCTGTGCCCAGGGTGCAGCCAAAGATAAAGGAAAAACAAACTTCCTCCTGAAGAGTAGGGGAAGGTCCTTGTGTTCTGCTCTTTAAATGTGGAACACATGAGAATACACAAAGTGAGTTAGCTTTTCTGAAGCTTGTGTGATTTCTGTGTTATTCATGTTGAATATCTGCAGTACTTTACAAGACTAACAATTGTTTCTACATAGGGCTGTCAGTATTTATAGACAATTATATAAATTGGATGAGATGCTCAAAAGACTCTGCTGGAGCATAATTGTGGCACAGAAATATATATATTTTAAAAAGTGTCTGGCCATTAATGGGAAACAAAATCCCAGAAATGTCTTAAGGGGGAAAGTTATATCTGAAAATAGCAGGATGAGAATTCAGGGCATGAATTAAGCTAGTGGAAAGGGAGCTTCGAGGTGTGCTGGGGACTATTTGAGAGGATGTAATGTCTGGAAGGCCTTGAATGATGGTTTTACTGATTGCCAGACAGAATGCAGGACACAACAATATCTTTGTTACTATATCTGAAAGACAATGCAGTGGTGATTCCAAATGACTTCCAGGTTCTTTCCCATTTCAGTGTACTGTGCTGCTGCTTCACACGAGGCAGCAAGTGCCTCTACTATTCTCAAAGGGTGAACACTATTGAACAAACAAGCATCTTGCTCCCGTTCCATGTCCAGAGCAAAGGGGAAAAATATCTTTGATGCCCTATGTTATCAGACTGGGATTTTGAAATACCATCAGATACATGACTTGTCTGTCCTTCAGCTACATAGATAGAAGTAAGCTGGTTATGAGAGAGATTTCATGTTTTCCAAGGAGTAGCTGGCAGATATGTGTGGACAAGAGTGTTTTTGAAGTTTTTGCAACAGTCTGTGTTGAAAACATGGCGATTCGCATACTGAGGAGTGAAATCTAGACAACATATTTTTTTCTTAAGGAAATGAGAGTATTTAAGGATGCTGCTTTGGGGGAGATTGCTGTATATATCTACTCTTATACATGTGCATGTGCATAGATTATATATATATATAAGCATAGAACATTTTTTCCACTTGTGCATGTTTTTGTGGAAACTTTATGGGCAGTTTGCAGCTTCTTGGTCTTGCCTTTTTTCTTCAGCAGCCAAGTAACTCTCTTCTACAGAATTGTACAAGAAAAATAACTGTGGAAAAAAAGAAATTGAGACAGCTGCTTAGCTGTTGGAGTTCTGAACAGTGCTGATAAAAATCTGAACAAAGAACATAAAAGAATTCATCAGTCTGTGCTTCGTATGTAGCAATAAAGCGCTAGAAAACAAATAGGCATCAAAAAGCTTCTAGCTCTGTATTTTAAGTAGCCTCAGACCCACTTAAGTCAGCTAAAAAACACTGCTGAATTCAGTGATCTTTGAGATGCAAGCAGAAATATCTGGTAAATGGTATTATGAGTCTGTTTACTTCTGAGTTGTCAATACAGATTTTCAGCTGCTTCAGTGCTGCTTGCAATAGAGAACTGACCATTGTTTCACAGCTGTAAAAGAGAGCAAGGGAAGTCTGGAAAGCAGAGCTGCTCTTGTGGGGTGAGTTGCTGTTGTTCTTTCTTCTAAGAGTGAATACAAAACGTACACCCAAAATAAGAAGGAATTGGGCTATTATCTTATTTGCAGCATTCCCCTGACAAACCATTAAAAGGTTTAGTTTGGCAGCCTTTACAAATAAAGACCACTTTAATGGTGTTTCCCAAATGTCTCTATTTATTTATTTATCTATCTATCCATCTCTTACTGAATATCTTATAAGTAAATAACTTATATCTTTCCATTAAAATATATGGGAACTTCATATCAGGGACTCCTGACTGCTGTGTGGCATTAAACTACTGGTAAAGGTGAATTGGTGGCTCTTAAACAGCCATAAAATGCCCTTAAAGCAGGAACTGATAACTCTTCTAACTGTTAGAAGGAAGTAAAGAAACGTGTGATTTGTAATGTGGAAATGCTAAAGGAAGAAGAATTAAATAACAAATATTCTTGGTGTTATGTTCTCGTAATGTTCTCTTACTAGTGTTATGGGTTGTTTTTTTATTTTTTGTGATGTTAACTGTCTTTCTAAAAATAGCAGCTTGAAAGTCTCAGCTCTGGTGGTTGCTTTTTTTTCACCACCAGTGAAAACAAAGCTAGAAAATAATGGTATGCTTTCACTGCAGTGCTCTTGCCCAGCGGTCCCATCTCCTATAGTCTGCACTTCACAAATACTAATCTGATACTGATCACTTCTGTAGTGGTGCTGCTATCCCTTGCCAAAAGGCAATGCAAGCACTACTGAAAGAATAATTTATTGAAAAAATAATTCATTACAGGCTTTACTCTAGACAGATGATAGGTAAGTAAAACATGCCCAATCTGACTTTTCCAGCAGATAGTCTTGTTGTCCAGGCAGAACTAGTGTGTCCACGTTGTGCCATAGGGTATGCAGCACATGCTTGGTATGGGACTATGAAAGCACTATTCTGACAAGGTGTATACACCAGTCTCTGTATTTGAGAAACTATGATGGGAGAGAAGTAGGAAAAAAACCCAGCCACACATCATCCCAATGTTTTAGAGCTATATTTCACATGAATGTAAAAGAAATCCTGGGTATGTGCTATCCAGCGTTCCAGTCCAGAGCACTGTGGATATAAGCCAGTCCAACCTAGTTGGTCTCCTGCAACCTTCAACTCTGTGAAATGTCTGTGAAAGGATTTATGTGTGAGGTGATGTGAATGTAGTATTGGAGTTAGCAGCAGAGGCTAGCTGTCTAGAAAAGCTGTCTTTGAAGGGAATATAATTGTTGCTTGTGAAGTCTATTGAGAGAAGTTGCTTGTCACCATTCCCCAAGTGTACTGCTAGACTGGTCTGAGTGGAACTAATTGTTCCATTGCCATTTTTTAAAATTAAAATTTTCATTAGATGTAACATGAAAGTACAGTCTTTGCTGATACAAATTGCAGGACAACTGTGTAGCTATTGAAAGGATTATGCTGGAGATTGGAGACAGTGGAAGAAGAGCAAGTGTTGCCTTAAAATATGAAAGCATATGGAAGTGATGACTTCTATAAAGACAATAAAGCGAAAAATGTCAACAGCTTATTGCATAGTGGAAAGAACTAGGAGATGGGTAACGGAAAAGAAGCATATTCAAAATTGAATAGTGAAAACAATTTTTCACACCCTGAGTAATTAATCAGGATTTCGTGTTTATTTCTTTAATTGCTCTCCTAAGGCAATAATTCAGCAGTAATTTGTAATTAGAGATTGTTTTGTTTACTTCAGTGACAAGACAATTCAGTATTGTGCTGATAAATAAATAGCTTGCATAGGAAATAGTTGCAAAGACCATTATTTAGCATCAGACTTGCTAAAACCAGAGTGTGGAGGTAAGGGAGAGAAGAGCCATGAAAACAAAGGGTGTTTGAGTTGAAGACCATAGCAGGGAATATGAGTTGAGGTGTTGGTGGAGTTGGGTTTGTGAGGCAGGAAGGTGAGGGAAGATGCAGGCCTTCAGTGGAATGTGGAGGGAGCTGGAGTCCGTGAAACTGTTCTGGAGCAAGGAAGATGTGACTTTCAGTGTACAGGAAGTTTGCAATAGCTGTAGGTAGCAGGGATGTTAAGATGAGTCACAATTCTCAAGAATGGGAGTCAAATTGAAGTCATCTAGCAAGAGGTAATACAGTATAGAGAGAAGTAAAGCAATTGTGGTTTATTGTAAGCTTGTAAAGTAGCGCTATTTTTATCTGTAAGATTTACATCTGGATGATGGGATCTGCTCTGCATGGAGCATGGAGTCTGGAGGGGCACACTGTACCTGGAGTACCTCCTGCTCTCTTTCTGCACTGATGTTGGTGGCTGCAGGGCTGCTTCTCTTGTATTTTCTCTCTCCTGGTTGCTGTTGTGCACTGTTTTTTCCCTTTCTTAAATCTACTTTCCCAGAATTGCTCATAACTCACTTCTGGCAGCAGTGGGTCCCTATGGAGCAGCTGGAGCTGTCTCTGATCTGACATGGGGCAGCTGCAAAGTGCTGCTCACAGAGGCCACTCCTGCAGCCCCCTGCTACTACATTCTTGCCACGTAAACCCAATATAAGGCCCCATATACATGAATAAGTTAATGGCTGGCAAAACAAGTGATCCTGATTTTTAAAATCATGAGTACACAGTCCAGCTGCTGAGAGCAATTCTAATTCTGCCATAACACTGTCTGATGAATCAGAACTGAATATATCATCTGTGCTTTCTCTCCACTGCACAGCTTGCTTAGCACTGGTGTTTCCAGATGCCTGGGGAGGGCTGGGTGTCACACCCTGCAGTTACAATGTGATTTGCAATGAGTCTATGCCTCCAGCTTTGCTTCTGGGAGCATTTGTATTCTCAGGCTTTGGACTGTTCACACCTCTCTGCTGGCCAGACTAGCAGGAGTAGCTTAATTATGTATTTTTTTTTAATTAATTTGTTGTGTTCTTTTGTGATGTTGCTGTCTCTCAGTGGCTTGTAGAGTAGTTGCCCAGGCTGGCTTAGACTGCCATTTAGCAGCACAGGCTGTTGTTGCTGCTCCCATCAACTGTAAAGGGCTCTCCTGGCCTGGTCCTCTCCCTGTCATTGCTCTGTGCTGTAGCAGGCATCTGGCTGCACAGCTTTCTCGTAGCTGACAGCTATGTCACCCTGCATAAAAACAGAGTATGTTTCTAGGTCAGATTTTCCTCGTGTGGGTCATGAGGTACTTATAAACATGCTGGAGAGTCATTTATTGTGGTAAGAGGGGGTTATATATGCACCTGAGCACAGAAAGGAAGGTATGGAGGCATCAGATGCAAACTCTTAAGTTTTGGTGCAGCAGAGGAGCTGGGGGGGAGGAGGAGGCATTGCTGCATTTCCTCATCCACACCGTCCCTTCTGGCATGGCCAGTGTGGGGGAGCAGGGCAAGGCATGCCATGGGCGAGGGCATACCATGAGTGCTGCCAATGCTGCTATCTCCAAAGTGCTTATATTAACAATGGCTAAGAGAACTAATGTTTTCTGTTGAACAGCTGCTCCTATGCATATGTTTACACCCTCTATCTAGCCTTCCTATCCTTATTTCTCAATTTTTCAATTGAAAAATTGAGAGTCTGCCTCTGCTTTTGCTGCCCTGCCATCCCACTACATTAGAAAGCTGAACTGTTGTGTGAAAGGTGAGGTAGGGGTAGCCTTCCTGTTACTCATTAGTCTACTGCTTCAGATGTTCCAGTTATTTCAGGACTCACATAAAGCAGACCCTATAATTGGGCCACATTGGCAGTTTTGCTTATGATTTCTTTCCTGCTCTATCTGCCATGCTTGTATGTGAATCTCATTTATGATCTTTATTTTACTTTTGTAAGATGAGTCTCAGGACATCTCTGTGCACAGACAGTTGTTAGGTGTCGGGAATTACCAGACCTCTTCCTTTGCTGTTCTGCTGGAGCAAGCAGGCAAATGTCCATGCTGTGGCGTCAGATGATACTCACTGTATTTTTAGACTTTGCTGTAAGCACTTTTGTTTTGCATCTTATGGAATTCCCCTCTTCCCTCAAATTGGATTACTTAAAGCTTTGAATTCCCTGCTCTTACTGCCTTCTGTGACACAATTTTTAATGTAATTAATAATTTTAAATTATCTCAGGTACTAGACCTGCAAAAAAGATGCCATCACTTAACATTACCGCTGCACATTAAGCAAGGCTAATGAAATAAATAGATTTCTCTTGTGGTTTGTGTATGCTCATCATTATTTTATGTTATAGAAATAAAATAAACTCTTCCCTAAATTCTAGTTAGTGTGTGTACTTGTTTAAAGTCACAGCTTAAATACAGCGGATAAAGCCAACTAGAGGAAAACTGCACAGGTTGCAGTAGCTGCTCGTTTATTACATTCCATCTGCCTTGAATTGTGCAGCCCTTGATGGTGGGTGAGGCAGACTCTTCAGTTAGTCTCAGATTTTTAAAACTAAGTTGTCAAGTGTCTCAGATGGTGGCTCAAAAGTGAAAAAATGTGTAGACTTGGGATTTTTCTGAATAGTGATCAAGGTTGAGCGAGTGCTCAATCTGGGATACTACAGACTTCAAGACTCGTTCTGGTGCTTTTTATTTTCCCACCCGCAGATGGGATTCACAGGATTTAAAAACTGACTCTTGAAGATTTGTGAAGGATCTGTGAATTCAGCACCAGGACTTCTCCCAGTTTCTCTCTTTTGACCTATTTGAAACTTTAGGCGTTTTTCTTCAGCATATGTCAGTGTGCTTGTCTTCTGAGTGGTAGTTTTCAGTACCGATTTCTCCTGCTCCTAAATTACTGTCAGCTGACTTGTTGGCTTGGGATTTTTTTGTGTGTGTTTTTTTGTGTGTTTGTGTTTTTGATTTTGTTTTATTTTTTACTTGTTAGTTGGAATATAGATGAGATGTTAAAATATTTTATTGCTGCTAAACTTCAAGGGCTTTTTATTTTCCTGAAAAATAATTTTCAGTAACACAACCATTATTACCAAAGTAGAATAACAAGTAGTGTAAAATAGTTCTTATCTATTAAATAAAGATTGTTCATTTCTCAAATCTATAATGTTCTTTATTAAATCTGTGATATTTCCTTTAAAAATACAACAGCTGTGTGGAAGAAGAGAACACTTTTCTTCCTCCCATTCACAATATTCTCCTCTTTTCATGTCTTTAATCTTGTAGACAGACAATTTAGGATACTATTTTTACTTCATTTCTGCTGTTTGCTCTTCTGCATGTGTAGATACAGCAAACATTATTTGCCAGCTTTATACTGAATCCACACAGGTTTGGTCCAGCTGGAACTCCCCAGGGATGTCTTTTGTAGCAAATTGTTGTCTTCCATGTGAGATAACAAACTGCACAGACTCAGTTGTCCAAATATACTTGGTATGTTTTTGTTTCAGTCTCCCTCACAAGATAGAAATTTGGGTAGGACGACTTCTCTACTGATCACTAGTCACAATCAACATGTAAAAATGATATGCATTCTGAAGAATAGTGACAGTGAATTCTTGTTTTATGTGCAGCAGTCAGTGAATTGGCATTCTAGCCTTTACTTCTCTCTTCTCCCTCTTATTTAAGTTGTCACTCAGTTTTATGATGCATTTGATTGCTTTTCATTTCGTAGATACATGTACTATGTGCATCTGTTCACAGAGGTGTAATTATAGAGGAGAATTAGCTTCCAAATCTTTAATATTTTTTCCTTACAGGCATTTAATTACATTGCTTTTTGTGTTAGTAAGTTGTCTGATAATGTACTTTCATGCTCTTTAGGGAAAGCTGAACTGATTATTTGCTTAAAATGTAAATAGTTTGTAAGCCAATGATACATTGGCTTATGATACATTGTTCTTCTCCTTTTTTTCTTTTCTTTTTTTTTTTTTAACTAAAAGCAGAAAGCTTTTAGTATTTTTAGGTCAAAACAATGCCTGCTTAATGCAGCATTGTACTGCTGTCAATCAAGTGTTTTATGGAAAAATTTCCTTACATGGCAAAAAAAAAAAAAAAAAAAATTGGTAGACTATTGGTTGTTGTTTTGTTGTTGTTGTTTTTTTGTGACATACAACAGAAGATCCCAATTATGTCCAGAACTGTAAGGCAGGTGACACAGGTGTACTGTTAGCCTGAAAGAAAGTTAAGCAGTGGCCTATGAATGTATGCTAGCACTGGTCTCGGTAAGAAGGCTCATAGAGTGCAGGTTGAACACGAGAAACTTGCTTCTCATAAGGCTTCTAGGATGAGGCCTCAAAACCAGCTGAAGTAGAGACCATCAGACAGGAAACAGTGCAAGGTACTGTAGAAACCATGCCCTGAAATATCAAATGCTATCCCACATGGTTAGTTATCTAAAAAGTTTCAGACTACCAAGTATAGTTTGGTTGGATAATACTTCTTAAATTTACTGGTATTTTGGCTGTTTAAGTTGTATTCTTATGACAGCACATTTGCATTAAACATTAAAACATTAAACACTTGCATTAAAATGTCCAGTCCCTGTTTCTTTATTATGAGCTCAGAATACTGAAGGATAATGTACTAATCTTAAACAAAAACAAAAAAACAAACACCCCATACAGTAAAAAATACAACAACAACAAAAAAAAAACAGTCAAACAACAAACAAACCCTCTCCAGAAGTCTAATCTAGACTGGTGTAACATTAAGGATGTGTGGCTGCTGTGCACAGACATCGCACGGCTGTACTGTTGGAATTACGCTGTACAGCTGGATGGCTTCTACAGGGAAGTGGGGAAATAACCCTTTCACCTTACCTACTTCTTGGAAGATCCGCACTAGTAAGGGTCCAGTATCTGCTTTAGTGGGCTAAAAACTACTCTGAAGCAAATGAAACAATGCTGCAGGGAAGTAACATGAGAAAAAGTGGAAATAGATGGTGTTGGTTGGTCTAAGATGATAGTTACCTGTCGGTAAGTTTGTCCGTTGCATATACAGTGGCCATCACAGCTTGGACAACATTACTAGGTGAGATGCAAATGTAATTTGGAAGTTTTTGTTACTTTAAAACTGGAAGAGTGTGGGATAAAGTGGCTGTTGTGATACCAAAGGAAAGTTGAAGGGCCATGTTCAGAAACACAAGTGGCATGTGAAATTACCAGTATGAACGGAGACTAAAAGTTTAGGGTGTAAGGACCTTGGATCTGTTCTCTCAAAGGGTAGTGTCAGCTGTGTATGTTGAAAGTCACTTTTGGGGAAAGCAGTTCTGTCAGTCGGAGAGTGACATTAGTTTTCTTTGTGCTCTTCCCACGAGCTTTCCAGATGATAGTAAGGCAGAACTTGGCAGGGCTAACAGATCTCTGAGGTCTTATCAGAGCTTTATTTCATGTTCTCTTTTGGATGCAGTTGCATAACCATGAAACAGAAGCTACACAACCTAGAAGGAATTACCTATTACATTGTGCATCTTTTCTGGTCTAATTATATAAATATACTCTATTATTTATAAAGCTGCATCACTGTGTTTCCTTTTTGTTCTGCACCACTAAATTTTACTCTTAAGACTTTCAAAGCTGTTCTTTGAGCATACAGATTTAGGACAGGACTGGTCTCAAGTGGCACTGTAAAATTAAATATTAAATAACTGTTTCAGATTGCAGTAAAGAGGAAAATCAGATGACAGCCAAATCTTAAGCCATAAAATTGAAGAGGAGAGCAATGAAAACTTCTCAATTCATCATACCTGCTATTTTGAATATCTTAATGAGCTATGTATAACTTTCTCCTTCCTCAAATATCTTCTTAACCACAGTGATTACTTTTCTCGTTGTTGCTCCAGTCAAGCTCAAGAAGGGCAAGAGCACTTTTTTTTTTTTCATTTTAATTAAACCATATAATTCCAGTTACATTCATCAGGCTTTAAGAAAGTGCAGGAAATTACCATTAAAAGAGATCTTGGGAGGCAGAATAGTGGAACAGTAAAGCTGCTGCCATCAAATACACTGTTACATAGCTTCGTATGAGATTAGTTATCAACCTTCAAGATAAGTATATTTCTTGGGGAGTACAAACTGAAGAAGAGTTCCACTGCCTGGATTCTAAATCAGTGGAGGGCATGCTGTGGGGCAGAGCTATGCATTAATTGTGTTTCCAGTCTGCTCTATGCTTTGGCTTTCCATGTGTATGTTTGTCATTTCAAACACAAACAGGATTATTAAAGCTGTTTATTTTAAATATCTTTAGTAGGTGTAAGAAACTGTGATTGGAACTAGGAATAGCAATTCTTCAAATCTCTGAAAATTTGCGTGCTTTCTAGACAAGGGAGGTCTTGTGTAATCTACAGAAGTAGAGAGACGTGTTTTGCAGTGTGCTTGTTGTGTGGGGGGGCTATATGTTTAGTTGACAGTTGTCAATTTTTAGTCTTTTTCCTTGTAGAGTAGCTGTGCTGAGCTCACTCCACTGGATGGCTTATTATGGTGAAAGTGGCATCTTTTTGAGATAGAGCATGAACCTGATGTGCTGGGCTTTGCAAAATGTGTGTGTTCGGGGAAACTGCTTTAGTTCATTGCTCAAACAATTCATTTTTATTAGCTGAAGTTTAATTTTACTTTTTGGAGCTGAAACTATTCTCCAGTGGTGTGCTGCAGGGATTGATGCTGAGGCCTGTCCTCTTCAGTATCTTTGTTGATGATCCAGATGAGGGCATTGAGTATACCCTCAGTAAGTTTGCAGGTGACACCAAGTTGGCAGGAAGTGTTGATCTGCCTGGGGGTAGCAAGGCCATACAGAGGGATCTGGACAGGCTAGATCGCTGGGCTGAAGCCAATGCGATGAGGTTCAGCAAGACCAAGTGCCGGGTCCTGCACTTCAGCCATCGAGGCTCTGGAGCAAGCCCAGAAAAGAGCAACTAAGCTGAGGGGTCTGGAGCACAGGCCTTATGAGGAGCAACTGAGGGAGCTGGGATTGTTTTGTCTGGAGAAAAGGAGGCTCAGTGTAGACCCTGTTGCTGCCCAGGGAGGTGGTGGAGTCACCAACCCTGGAGGTGTTCAAGGAACATTTAGACATTGTGTTGAGGGACATGGTTGGATGATCTTGCCTTTTCAAACCTTGGTGATTCTACGAAATTTTAAGAACACAGCAGCATGGCGAAGGGATCCTCATCAGAAGTACGCTTGAGTCTGTGAAGTGTTTAGTTAGATGTGCACTTAAATAGTTTTTGCAGAATTGAGCATGACTGGATATATCAGCTTAATTGGCAGAGGCTCTTCAACTTTTCTACTGCCTTAGTGTCCTGTGTCATATTTAAAATTTCATTAGTGGCTCGAAGTTAAAGAGCTGAAAGGTTTTGAAACTGTATTCTGGATCAAGAATGCACTTATGTGTTGAACAAGCACTGTGAGATCTGTTGCTGTGCCTTCCAGGTGCTTTAAAATATTCATTTTTAGACCACATTGGAAAAAATTCTTCCAATGGAAAAAGCATGTTCTACCATGACTCTTCACTATAGTGTGTCACGTCCGTACTTGAAATACCTGGCCTAGTGAGCACCAGCCCACCCTGAAGAATTACCCTAAAAGGCGGCATGCAGACTTGATCTCGCTTGTGCTGGGTTCAAGCAGACCAGGCACAAACCTGGTTCACTTGGGTAGTTTTGAGGATGTGATGGTGCAGGGCTAGAGTGAACCTTGTAAACTCTATTTCAAGCAGACAGATCAAGTCTTCCAGAACACTGGCTCCTTGAGTGCTTGCATATGAGTTTGTTGGATTTAAATTAACGTAAGAGTCTTTTCAAGGAGTATGCTTTGAGTGTATTTGGGTTATTCAAATTTTCTGTCTGCGCACAACTGACTGAAGTGTTTGAAGTCTGGGGGCCGGAGCAATCCTCACAGAACAGGGACGTTTCAGCTGCCCTCTCCATTAAATGTTAATTGATGCAATAGTCACCCAGAATGGGGTGCTTCACTGAGTGTCCTCCACTGTTTTGTGTTACTGGGCCAGTGAATATCCCTGGGGGAGAAGGGGAACAAAAGGTATCTTAATATAAACCTTGTGGTGCTTTTCCTTAGTTAGCTGAGCTCTGCTACTTCTGCTTCTTAACTTTTGTTATGTACTGCAAAGAAACTTTCCTTCCACTTTCCTACATCAGTGGGTTGCAGTGAGACCTGAACAGAGGGAAAAAGAGATACATACTGTAGATTGTGAATAATAGATTTAAATAGAGTAATCGGTGCAAAGAAATTGAACTGAGAGGTCACTTTGGACAAATATGTTTTGCATTATATGTGTTTATCTTTCCTCTTCTGGACTTGTCTATATGATTTTTGAGGCAATTGTAGAGCTTTACAACAAAACTTCAGTCCTTCCTCTCAAGTCACAGAATATTTTCTGCTATATAAAACAGAACAGCTTCATTAGAAGAAATGGTCCTATACATTGTAGTTTTTTGTAGTTTCATGGCTAACAAACAATTTACAGGCATGTGAAATGTAACAAGACAAAAATGAACCTAGATTTTACAAAGCCTGGCAGATTTTCTTACTGTTGGGATAATGAATAAGAGAGGATGAGGGAAAATTAGGACTGCTCATACACCAGTAAAAGCATCAGCATAGCTCTAAATTATTGGCTCTCTTCACCATGGTAGGGAAACAGGTAGAGAAATACCTGATAATTCCTGGTGTGATTCAAAAGCAGAGTGATCTCTGTGACCTTGTGTAAATGATTATTGGTACATCTACCAGTTAAAGATGTAGATTTGTATCTTTTTTGATTCTGTAACTGGAGCTGAAGGAAGTAACAAGCATTGATTTTTGTCTGTTTGCTGTATGTATATCTTTTCTGACTATAATGCCTCATGAGTGGCATTTGTTCTGTGAATGATTTTACCTGTTGGTTTAATTTAATGTGGATTTTATAGATTTCAGTACACGTTGATTTATAGATAACTCGGATCTAACTTCTAGGTTTGAAAAGACAGTTATGTGTAAAGCATGTTGCTAAGGCCATTGATGTTATCATAGAATCATAGAATCACCAAGATTGGAAAAGACCTAAAAGATCATCCAGTCCAACCGTTCACCTATTACCAATAGCTCCCACTAAACTATGTCCCTCAACACAACATCCAGTCTTTCCTTGAACACCCCCAGGGTCGGCAACTCCACCACTTCCCTGGGCAGTCCATTCCAGTGCCTGACCACCTTTTCTGAAAAGTAATACTTCCTAATGTCCAGCTTGAATCTCCCCTGCCGTAGCTTGAAACCATTTCCTCTGGTCCTATCACTAATGACACGAGAGAAGAGACCGACCCCCAGCTCACTACAACCTCCCTTCAGGAAGTTATAGAGAGCAATGAGTGAGCCTCCTCTTCTCCAGGCTGAACATTCCCAGCTCCTTCAGCCTCTCCTCATATGGCCTGTGTTCCAGACCCCTCACCAGCTTTGTTGCCCTCCTTTGAACACGTTCCAGGGCCTCAATGTCTTTCTTGCAGTGAGGGGCCCAAAACTGGACACAGTACTCAAGGTGCGGCCTCATTAGTGCTGAGTACAGGGGAACAATCGCCTCTCTGCTCCTGCTGGCAACACTGTTTCTGATGCAAGCCAGGATGCCATTGGCCTTCTTGGCCACCTGGGCACACTGTCGGCTCATGTTCAGCTGAGCATCAATCAATACCCCCAGGGCCATTTCCTCTACGCAGTCCTCCAGCCACACCGCCCCAAGCCTGTAGTATCGCCTGGGGTTGTTGTGGCCGAAGTGCAGGACCCGGCATTTGGTCTTGTTAAACCTCATCCTGTTGGCTTCAGCCCAGCTCTCCAGCCTGTCCAGATCCCTCTGTATGGCCTCGCTACCCCCAGGCAGATCCACACTTCCAGCCAATTTGGTGTCATCTGCAAATTTACTGAGGGTGCACTCGATGCCCTCATCCAGGTCATCAATAAAGATATTGAAGAGGACAGGCCCCAGCACTGACCCCTGGGGAACACCACTCGTGACCGGTCGCCAGCTGGATTTAACTCCATTCATCACCACTCTCTGAGCTGGTCCTCCAGCCAGCTCCTTACCCAGCTAAGAGTGTACCCATCCAAGCCTCGGGCTGCCAGCTTCTGCAGGAAGCTGAGTAAGTAATAGTTAATGTTAGCTGAGTAAGTAATAGTTAATGTTAGCTGAGTAAGTAATAGTTAATGTTAGCTGAGTAAGTAATAGTTAATATGTAACACTCCAGTTTTGAACATAGTTTCGTAGCTAGTTAGATCAGGTATGTTCACTTTATAATAAAAAACATTGTAATAACTTAAAATTAATTTTCTCCCAAATCTCTATGGTTGAGCATGATGCCATATGGTATTGGATATCCCTTTGACCAGTTTGGACCACTGTCTTGGCTGTGTCCCCTCCTCTGTGCACTTCTTGTCCACATCGCTGTCAGGACAGCAAGAAAGGCAGAGAAGTCCTTGGCTTGATGTAAGCACTGCTCATCAACAACTAGAGCATCAGTGTGTTGACAATAGTATTCTTATCCTAAATCAAAAACGCGGGGCTATGCTAGCTGCCCTGAAGAAAATTAACTCTATCTCAGCTGAAACTAGGACTTATGAATTTATTTGACCTTGGGCAGTGGATGTTTTACTATAAATTGCAGCAAGAAACTAACTACAAGTAGAGGTAAATGAGATGTGAAACTACTTGGACTTCTGTGTGGATATTGACCCAGGCAAAGTTTTTCTTTGAAGCCCATGGAAAAGGTTGCAAGCTCCTGATACACAGTAATGGAAAGAAAGTCCTCAAGTCCTTTGTTGCACTGCTTCTGCCAGAGCTAGCTCATTAATAATGGCAAAAAAGCTGGGGTCCAATTCTGACTTACAATTTGATAAAGCCAGATGTTCGTTCTCCGGTTTCTGCAGATGTTGGTTACCAGGAATGAGCACTTTGCTTTTATTTTTTTAATTATTTTTTAAGTTTGACTTGTATATAATCTACAAGCATAGAGAGTGGTTAGGCTGGTATCTACAGATTGTTTGGCTAGAAAGATTATCATGGTGGAAAGGGATAATAAAGAATAAATGAAAATGCCCACCCATGTCCTGGGCTCACAGGAAAACTTCAAAGGGAGCAATCTCCAGGAAGAGATCCTTCCATGGTGGCAGTCAGCCTTAAATGGGGTCTAAGGGAGGTGCAGCCAGGTTCCACCCCTTCTGGTCACACAGGTGAATTACCTTCACTTGTGCTCCCACGGCTGATTCAGTGCTTGCCTCAGGTGATCAATCAGAGTTTCAGGCTGTGATTCAATAGTTCCCATACAGACCTGCTTTTTCTATGACCTAGTTCTGAGTCTCGCTTTTATTCTGATAACTAGCTCACACAATTGTTTGGGAGGGTTGAGGGAAAAAAATAAAAAATAGGAAAGAACACCAACAGCATTTTATCATGTATTGTATGTGTATATCACCTGTGGAACACTCAAATAGTTGGAGCAAGTTGATAGTCTTTGGCAAATCCAGCTTTTGTCTCCAAAAGCTTCTAAGCTCTAGAAATTCTTCGGTGAGGTAGTCCAGGATTTTAGCTTAGATCTGTGGCTGTGGCAGTACTTTGGATTGTGGGTGGAATGGAAAATCATTTTTGAATTTGCAAGACTTAGGAAGGGGTCTTTTCATTCCACTGAGATGCTAGCTGCAGTAGGAAAATTGCGAAATAAAGGTGATGTTGAGGGGATATTAAATGTAACATAACAAATCCTCTTGTGAGGGGGGTCTATCATATATATATATATATATATATATATATATATATATATATATATATATATATATATATATAATTTTTTTTTCCAATGGCAGTCTTGAAGCTTTCACTAGAGGAAGTAGATGACTTTGAATTTAAACAGCAGGTTTCCTAGCCATAGAACTGGTCTAATGAGAAAGTTGTTACCCAAATAAAACCTTGCTTCATGCTGCTATCTTTGCAGTTTGTTCCATATAGTCTGAAGGTTTCTACCAGGAGGCCTACTCTCACCTCCATCTCTCCTTTCCCCCCCTCAGAGTACTCTCTTTTTGCAGTTCTTAATGAAACTGCCATCATGTAGGCTGTGAGCTGTGTTGCTGGTGTTACTAAACCCTTGAAGGGATTGGTATTTATATAATACCAAATGAATAAATAATCTCTGCAGTGCTCTGGAGGTTACAGGATAAGAGACAATTTCTGTGCAGCTGAGATATCGCACTTTAAATCTCACTGATATTCTTACACTCGCTTGTACTCTGCTTGTCATACAGCTATTTATGTCTGGTAAGTTTCCCTCTAAACATTTGTAGAAGTAGCTTTGAAGAGTAAGATTTGAATTAACCTTTTTTTTTTTTTTCTTAGTAGTGTTTTCAGGTTTGAAACCATTCCAGTAATGTCTGAATGCACTTTGGTGGCAATTAGCTGTAAGCTAGTAGTTTTGCATGTGGACAGAAAGTTGTCCTGTAAAATACATAATTGAGGATGATTCACTCAGCAGTATTGCCTCACTAATGAAGCTAAATTTCATCTTACTGTAAATGTTATAAATAGTAAGTCACTGGTATTTACTTCCAAGCATGTTGGTGTGATTGCTCCAACCCTCTGGAAAAGGACAAGGGGGAATGGTTTTAAACTGAGACAGGGGAGGTTTAGGTTAGATATTAGGGAGAAGTTTTTCCACACAGAGGGTGGTGACACACTGGAACAGGTTGCCCAAGGAGGTTGTGGATGCCCCATCCCTGGAGGCATTCAAGGCCAGGCTGGATGTGGCTCTGGGCAGCCTGGTCTAGTGGTTGGCGACCCTGCACATGGCAAGGGGGTTGAAACTAAATGATCTTTGGGGTACTTTTCAACCCAGGCCATTCTATGGGATGGACAAACAAACAAACAAACAAAAAAACAAAACACAGGGGATTCCTGTAAGGGGATTCCTGTAAGAATTTGCATTACATAAGGCTTTTCTTTTACTTCCTTATATTTCCACTCACCTTTCTTTCCTAAACCAGTAATTGGCCAGAAGATAGGAAGATGCTCAGTATGCTGCCTTTTATTGCAAAAGGGAGACACCCATAATAGCAAGGATGACTTCTTAGGTCTTCTGCTGACTTCTCTCCTTCTGAATCATTGTTCTCTTAACTTTTAGTTTGCCTCTGAAAGGAGACTAGAACCTAGAAGCCCAGCAGTTATTTCAAGTGCGCTTTGGAATAGTAAACTCTAGAAAATGTGTAGCTAGGAATCTCTTTGGAAGCAGACATAAGTTATAGATATGTACTTATGTTCAACGTATCTATCTGATGCAAATGTTCTCGCTAAAACTAAGAATGAATTTCTAGAATCTGCTCTGCTCAGTTTTTCCTTGCTGTATGTTACGCTTCTTATCACTGAAAACCATATTTTGTGTGCAGCACTCTAACGTTCCTGTTGAAAGATGAATAAAATTTCTTATTGTTGTTGTGCTAAATAGGAGGTTAGGTCTTGTAGAGTAATTGCAGTAAATCTTTCTTTTTATCTGATTGCTCAGTAACTCTGGAGTATCAGAAGTGATAGCAATCCTAGGTGTTAATTTTTTATGTGAAAATCAAAGTTCTTTGCACGCAAATGGTTTATTGTTAATGCTGCTCTCCCAAATAAGTGGCCTTCAAAATGAATCTCCACAGAAGCAAGTATAACACTAAGGACCTCTGAAACAGAGTAACAATGGAACTGGGAAGTATGGAACAAATGTTTAATTTAAACAAGTACTGAATTGTCACCTACTAAAATAAATTCTAATTATACACTGAAGTATTTTATTGAATTGGAGTGCAGTTTTCAAAAGAAACAGTGTTATCGCAGTGGAATTAATGAATCCCAGCTTCTCACAAATCTCTTTCATATTTGAATTCTCTGCTTAGTAATAGGATTAAAGTTCTTCCCAATTAGAAGTGATGAGCACTGTCTTGAATTCTTCTGTTTTCCCTAAGCTTGGTAGGTTTTCCATTACTTAATAACGCATGGACTTCCCTGCAACAGACCTGTGAATTGTCCTTTGTTCTCTGTTAGTAGTTTTCACAAAACTTTTCAGAACTTAATTATCCTTGAAAGACTTTTCTCCTGATTTGATATTAAATAATATTTTCATAGGGTGGGTGGGAAGCTGGGAAAAAACTGGCAGATGAGCAGAATGTTCGATAATGAAAGTTGTAGAAAAACAGCCTAGAATTTTGCTTCTACTTCTGTTAATGTGCAGATATGTTGGGTTGGTGGTGCTGTAAGTAATGGTTTGTTGAATTGTGTAAAGCTGGTATCCTAGAGTTAATCTATTGTACCTTTTGCAGGTGGAGATTTACGTTTTACCTTTATATATTTACCTATGGAGTACGGTTCCTGAAAAAGGTAGGCGCTTGCGTTATTATGCTTTCATAACATGTCACAGACTTTTCTGCAACTTTACATAGATATAATGTAGAGCACAGGCATAAAATTGAGATCCACCAGGAACAAAAAATTAAAATTTAATTTGCATTCATAAAATGAGTTGCCATTGGCACTAACCGCTTAACAATAGTTAATGGAACAAAAAAATCCGTGAATATAGCAAGTTGCCTAGTTCACTTTATTACTTTTCATTATTGACATTTAACAGGTAGTAAGACTTACTAAAGTATTCAGCTCGGCTTTTGCATCATTCTTATTTAAATTCCTCTGTCAGAAGTTGATTTTTAATAACAAGCAAAATCTATTGGTGATTTTAATATACTATTTTTTGCTTGTTCTTTGTCTGGTGTACTTTGGAAAGATGTATCATGGGGTTTCCTATCAATGGTATGTTTCTGGTGATTTAAAACAGAGAAAGATATTAATAGCCTCTAATTGCCCTTACCATAGGTCCATTAACCTAACCATTGGTTATTATCTGTATCTATGGTGCAGATTTTTACAGCATTGCTAGTTCCCAGAGCTTTTGTACGAGTCAAGCAATATATGTGTAAACCTGAGAGATTGAATTTAGGGGAATGTGTGGTCTCAGTGTATTTATGTAATTTTGACTATTTATTTTGTACAAAAAATTGACTCAGTAGGATGTATACTACATGCTTCTGGTGATTTGTAAACAGAAATATAACCTGGGTGTTAGGTGAGGGAAAAGAACACATCATTTTTACAGTTGTGATTCTTGAGATTATCTCAGATGATTAAACTTGGTGCCAGCAGGACTAATTATGCCCCTCTGCAGGGAAGGGACATTGGAGCTGTTCTCAGTCACTTAACAGTGGTCAGCCTCAGATGCAGTGTGTGTGCTAGCCTTCCCTATGGACCCAAGCCACATGCTATGCACAGGCTCTTCTTGAATGCTTCTGTATTTCATTCATGCTCCATGATCCTGTTTTCTGCTTTCAATTTTTCCCACGATTGTGGAAAATACGAAAATAGACTTAATGATAAGCAATTAAGTGGATATTGCCACCATGGTGAATGATGTACACTTCACAGTTGGCTTCTGATTTATTAGGATGCTTTTGCTTAATGCAGAACAGTTACTACTCAGTCATATCATTCTAACAGTGTTTGACAGGAAGAGTGACCATGGTGTGACAGAATTTTAAAAAGTTTTTATTTTTCCTTATGCCTGTATTGTGTATATTTTTTTCTGGCTTATTGGCATAGGCACAATAGTATGTATGATGTAATGGTTTTCAGCTCACAATAGAATTTTAGGGAGCAGTGTGATTTCTTTAAATCAAAGTTATTTAAATATTTTACTCTTGATAGTAGTTCATCCAACAAACAGAGAATCCTCTTTTAAGTAAAGCAACCCTCTTCTTATTTTATTTTTCAAACTCAAAGTGTTTTATTTTGTTAAATATGTTGTAAATATGTTGAAACATGTGAAAAGATATATTTCTTAAATTAGTTTTTGTATAAATGTAAAGGATGCTTCAGTGATTGCAGAGGCCATAGACCGGAGCTTTTCAAAATTATCCAACTGCTTACCATCTTTTGAGAAGATGACCACACGTCCCTCATGGTTTCAGAATTACTGACTTTTTTTTTCCAGCAACTTCTCTTGATTTTGTTCTTTCCCACTACCTTGGGGAATGAGAAAGACAACAACTAATATTTTTATATTAGTGAACTTTGCCTCCATTTTTTTAAATTCAGTACGTCAGAATCTGCTAAATAAACTGAAGACTTACAGTGACAAGGTGGCAGCTTCCTTGCACAGCACAATGACAGTATCTGCTCTTGGAAAAGCCTGCATATCAACACTTTTAAAGAGTGAAAAGAATACAGTGAATACATATTTCATTACAAGTCATCGTGGGCAGTGTCTACAGCTTGAGATGACACACAGATTGTGGATGTTTTCCTCCCAGTTCAGTATATTGCTGCAGCATGAGATTGACATTACGCAAACAACTTGTTTACCATGTAATTGTGTATATTTTAATTGTTCATTTTTACCCAGTATTGTAAATGAGTCTCACATCATTTTATGCTATTGTCATTATTCCAGTCTTCTGCCTCGTATACATATTTCTTCCACGTAAGAATGTACACAAATTAACAAAATTATGACCGTTTATATATATATACATTTGCTTCATCTCCATAGTAACATTGTGTAAGTAAAAGAAAATAGAGGCTTTTTGGTGTGCATCAGACACTAAAGACTTTACTGGATCCACTTAGGGGGGAAATCTAGATTTGCAAGAATTAAAATCCAAACCAAGCAAGCCAATTTGCCACACTGGTTTTCAAGGTCCTGCTTCTAGTAATCCTGTCACAATTTTATTTTTATTTTTTTTTTTTTTACAAAGAATATATTGCTTGGATGTATAGAATCTTGTTGAAAAATCTTGTTTAGCAAGTTGGTGCAACCCTCTCTCAAACTGATGAATTGATTTACAGAGTGACTGGGAGATTGTCATGGAATTTCAGAGATGTGACTGCATTTCACTCCTGGTTTCTGGATATGCTGGCATCAATTTGTTTGTGTCTCTTAGAAGTGGGGCAAAAAGTGGTTAAAACTAGAAAATGGTAATCACTGACTTGTGGATTTTTTTGAGCAGTTGTATTTGTACCATCAAGCCAGAGTAGTCTGCACTGTGCAGGATGTGCCTTTCTGCTGTGGGAAATAACATCTCTTTGTCAAGACTGTTACACAGGGTTTTCCAAGCGTTTTCTCCTAATACCAGCTTTAGCTGCATGTTTACGTTGCTATGGCTTCTCTTTTTGTGGCACTTTCATCTACTGTTTTATATAGAGAGGAGTCAGGGGAGGCCCCATGGTGGTCTACAGCTTCTTCACAGAGGAGCAGAGGGACAGGTGCTGTTTTCTGCACTCTGGTTACAGCAATAGGATCTGAGAGAATGGCATGGAGTTGTGTCAAGGGAATTAGGAAAACGTTCATCACCAGTGACTGAGCACTGGAACAAGCTTCCCAGCACTAAACTGGATCCAGTTCAAGGAGCATTTGGACAATGCTTTTAGAACTATGGTCTGTGTTTTGAGCAGTCCTGTGTGGAGCTAGGAACTGGACTCAATGAGCCTTGTGCCTCATCCCTTCCAACTCAGGATATTTTATGATTCTTTGATAAATTGCTGATGATAAAGCCACTGGTCTCAGCTGGTGAAGGAAAAACTAAGTGAAAGCCTATGCAAAGGCATCTGGTGACTTAGGGGGAACCTAATGCTTCTTAGAGGTTTTGAAATGTGAATCAGCTCGTGTGTACAAAAGGCTGTCCCTGACACACAAATTCCAGTGTCTCATTTATAGTTTCTCTGTTGGCTCTTGGATTATCAAGCAATGAAATACTCTGACCTCTGTATTCTTGTCCTTTCCTTCTGACCTGTCGTGGTCTGTTGCTCCTTTGCCTTGCTACTTATGCCTTTGCTAACCTGCTGGTTGCTTTTATTCATGATTGACTTTCCTTGGTTTGAGGGTGACATTAATCTTTTCATGAAAGACTGGTATGGAGACTGTCAATTACTTAAGCACTGCAAGTTTTGAGGACCTTTCCAGCTTGCTGGCCCCTTGCCCAGAGGCTAATTTCACTTTCTGGACTCTTTCTGAAAACACATTTCTTATAATGCCCGCAGGACATGAATCATTGCTACTTTGTCTTCTGCTGTCACCTTCCTTTTTTGCTACATTAGGTAATATTACTGCATCAGTGCAATGTCAGCAAAAGAATAGACTTGTATTTCCTTGTGTACCATCAAACCACTTGAGGAAACACTAAGAAGGATATGGTGCCAAACCACCATTCTTGCAAAAAGTGTTACTATGTTTTTGGTGGCTTTATACAGCTGACAAGCTTATCTAGTTTGTTTGGGAAGATATGCCAATGTTTAATAAGCAGTACAAACTTATCAGTTCTCTTTTAGTCCTGAAACTGAGTGGGTCTGTCAGCATGGCACACATGCTGACATTAATCTATTTTTAGAATGGAAGTTTTATGTCTGTCTTGGTTAAGCGTCTCACGTGGAGAAATATGCATCAGATTTCTGCTTTGCTCCTCACTTGCCTACCCACAGGCACATGAAAGCTAATGAAGCTGCAGTTTAGAGCAGTTGTACATCTCTTCAAAATGCCATTGCAAGCTTGTTTGTATTACTCTTCATTTCTGCAGTTAATGGCTGATCTGGATAAAAAGAAATCTGGTGATTTACTGCACCCAGTAAAGCAACCTGTAACTCTTTGTAGTGGCAAGTGCATGTGATACGATGCATCAATTCTTTTGCCATTCTATAATTGCTGAGTACATTGCTGGAAGTACTGAAAATTTCTAATCACTGAAAGCTGTCGTCTTATCAAACTGTTCTCTTGTTATGTCATTTTCCAGTGTCAAAGGTAGAGAGGTGAGGGGGGGGGAAGAGCTCCACTTCAGAGCTTCTTAAACTTTTATTTTTCTTGAAACTATAGGTGTTTGAAAGAAGAATGTGAAGTGCTTATTCTTACATGTGTGGTAGGTAGGATGTGGCCTGTTATTGCCCTAATGTTTCTGCATGCACTTAGGACTTGGCATCATAAAGCTTTTTTTTTTTTTTTTTGAGAAAGGATGCTTCATTCCACTGCTGAGGTGAATTGGTGTGTTCTTTGTTTTTTGTGTTTGAAATGCAAAAGAGAATTTGTTACTTCTTGGTGTGGTGACCAATATTTTGTTTGCTGTTATATCTTTATCTCTTGACCATAAAGATTGTTAACCTCTGAAAAGTAAGCAGCTATTGATTCTCACAGCAGTAATCATCTCTGTAGGATTTATATTTGGGGAAAGAGGTGTCCCTGATGAAAACTGAGTTCATATCCTGTGGGAAGTAAGACAAGATGGGGACATGGGATGTTTAGTTGGAGTAGTGTCTCATTTACCATTCTGGTTTTGGAAATTTTCTTCTGTTTAGCGATTTTGCAGCTATTCTAAAATTTGCCATCAAACTATTTAGTAGCTTCACTGTATGCTGTGTCTTGCATGAATTTTATAAGTGATGTTTCACCTTCAGTTTTCTTCAGATTCTTGTCATCCATGTAGATAATTTATTTTACTTTTAGGGAGTTCTTCTATAGTCTTGCTATAGAGAGAACTTATGTTCAGATTTGCTTTTGAATTAATTCAAACATTCCATTCCTTCCCAAAGAAGTACTTCACAGTCATCTGATCTCTTTGGCCTTTAGGGAAAAAAACTTCTATAAGACAGGCACTCTTCTCTCTGTATCCTGCTCATCTGTACATCAGGGCTGTTTGCCGATGCTTTGAAGGCTTCTGGCCAGAGTAATTTCAGAGAGCTCACGTGCTCTCTGAAAAATGAGGAGTTACTATTACCATAAAATTACTACTGTGTTGTTCTGTGCATTTCTATCATTTAATTTTCCTTTAAATGAAAACTGCTCTTAAATGACAAAGAAATGAATATTGCATTCTGGCTGTATTATCACAAAGTCATCTCCAATACTGTGAAACTTAGACTTAATTGAGTCACTCTTCCTATTTTAAAGAGCAAGCACACGTTTTCTCTAATATGAAAGGGAGATTTCACTGTACTCAGTTCACCTGTTTCTGTCTTAACCATGTAGTGCCTCAGCAGGCTTGTGGGTTGCCCAGCATACAGTATAAATGCTGCCCTGTGCTGACTCAATAAAGCAATTTAATTCTGTCACAAATTATTTTGCCTAAAAAACAAGCGGTATATGAGGCCTTTCTTTGACACTGTTCTTTTTCATTAATTGTTCCTGCAAACAATCTAGCTGTTAAGCTTAATTGTACCTCTATGAAGCCATGGAAGGTACATGTTTCTCTCTTCCTGATCTGGTTTACAAAGTTTTGGAAAGAATAACCTGACCTTGGAAAGTTTCTCATATTTGAGACCTCTGATAGATTCTGCCTGCAATGCAACATTTGTTTTCTAGTCTCTTTATCTGAACACTGGCTGTGGAAATCTCATGGATTGTCTGAAGACGAGTGGCTGAAGGAAGGCACAGCTTTATCCTGGCGATTCTTTTGGAAGGGCTGGCTTGTTATAAGAGCCCCCTTTCCCCATGCTCAGTTTTTCTGTATTGTGCGGCCCAAAGTTTGTTGGCACTGGAGATGGCAGGACCATTCTGGGAAGAAACTTAATTTTATAAAGACTCTCCTCTTTCTTTTCCCATATATTTCTCGACTAACTCTTATTTCAATATATTGAAATTTTATTGAAATTCAATATATTGAATATTTTTGAGTGAAACAGGCAAAATGAGAATATCAATGATGTTCATATTCCAGCAGTAGGGCACTGCTGGCAGTAAGACTTGCAAATGCAGGTAATGATGAGAGATTTGACACAAGCAAGGAAAGGGACAACAACACACTAATTTAAAAATATACCTAGAATTGAATTTCGCTTTGTTTGGAATCCAGCTGGCAATATTTAACTACTACTGTCATCAGAGTAATAAGTGAATGCTCTGTAATAAGGAGTTTGGAGAGTAAAGCTGATAGGGAGCCATGCCCAGTCTCATCAGTGCTCGTACCTTATTCTGCTGCTCTGGTTAGCTGCACGGCAGCCTGACTTTCTAAAAGATAAGGATTTTTCCATGTTCCGTATATAAAAATAGCAGATCCAGATGGAATATTTCTGGAAGTTTTTAGTTAGGCAACCTTAGAATTAAAATAATTTAAATTCATTTGGAAAATAAGACGGTTCATTCATACCTATAGCAAAGCATTTAGAACAGTACTCTAATATTGCCAGGGGCTTCTCCTGTTTTGCTGTTCTGATGAATGAAGCAATCCTGTTTTCCACAGCTAATTGCACTTGAGGAAAGAGTAGACATTTTATATTAGGGCAGGTTATTAATAACCCAACTGGTGTTTTGAATTGCCATTATTATCTTGAACTCACTATAGAGGCAGTGTGTTGAGCAGAATATCTTTATCCACATTTAAGCTAGTGGGCCTTTAGATCACTATGTGTAAGAGCTTTGAGTCATAAAACTGGTATGTTTTACCTTTTAAGTACGAGGAAAAAGAAGCTTGCTAGTTAAACAAATACATTATTGGTAGTTCAGTAAGCTTTTTTTTTTTTTTTTTTTTCATATTTCCTTTCTGTGTTAGCTCATCATTTTATCTTAAGACTTTCACATCATTTCTGACTACTGATGGTCTCAGTTTCTGGCAATTAAAAATGACATACTTTAGCGTGGGGAAATATTCCTTTGGGTTCAAATCTAATTCGGAGTATTGCTTCTGGTTTTTTTAACTGCTGCTGTCTTAAATACAGTTTCAGCAGGGATTATAGGTATTTTTTTCCCCACAGATTTACAAATTTAAAAAAGCAAGAAAGGCAGCCAGTCTTTTTTCTCTTACCCAGTCACTGTTCATTGTGCGCAAAATTTAGTGTTCATGTTAATCCAAAATTTAATATAAGTTTAGCACCAGCATAATTCCTCTGCTCTCATCTTTACCAACCACTCTTCCTGCTACTTGTTTTAGCAAAATGAGTTGCATTTAAAAACAAACAAAATACAAATGGATCAAGTAGATCTGAAGATGAAAAATGGAAACACCAAAAAGTTTGTATTTATGCACAACCTCAGCAGGAGGAGAAAGGGAAAAACAAGGAGGAAATGAACATAAAAGTTCATGTAGACTTAGCCAAAATTTCCCAAATCTGTAAAGATGTCCATCTTTCTTTGCTCAAGTGAAGGAAGTGTTCTCACAGATACTGACTCGGACCAAAGCAGGAAAGAATTTCCTTCAAAATGGCATTCTTATTTTTACATTAACATTTTCCCCTACACTTTTATTATGTTACAGAAAATTGCAGTGAGAGATTTTCTTCACTGGCCTTTTTCGTAGGCACTACTGAGTGCTTGTGGCATAAAATCAAATACACCAAGAAATAATTCACTACAAAGGACACCAGCACCTTAAGGGTGAATTGCCCTGATCCACTCAGTATGACATCAAAAAAAGGCAGCAGGTATCAGAAGTGGGAGAGGAAGGAGCTGCTTTAGTCAATCCTTTCCTTTGTTGCTTATATTATGCCTTGTTTTAACTGTATCCAGGGATGAAATTGCTCGGAAACTGGTCCCTTTCTAGTGACCGCCTCTTTGGTCACTGGAGATGGGGCTTTTAACCTGTCTATTGCAGAAAGCTGTCTGGATGAAGCTCTACTCCCACAGCCATCATGTGAGACTTGATTGTGTGTCTGTGAGAGGCTGCTTGTTATGTCAAGGCTTTAGTGGCAGCAATGTGGGGAGATCTCTGCCAAAAGATCTCCTCACCAGCTGCCTTTGATGGCAACAAATGCTCTTGTATCTCAGGGCTTAAATCTTGACCCTGTGACCTAGAGAAGTCCTATTTCTATTTAATTAAAAAAAAAAAAAAATCAGCTATTGTAACATCTTGCTAACTTTCAGACTGTCAGGGATGATTTTGAGAACTTGCTGCAATGTGCTGATGCTGAACTACAGAAAAACACTGCAATTGCAGGAATAGAAAGTGGAGAGTGTTGTGTTCTATTTTTTTCCATGCAACTGCCTTAAACATCTGGGTTTGTGCTTGGAATCGTGCCTCAGTGATTACTCAGGGAAGAGTTGTTTTGTTATTTGAGATAGACTCTTCTCATTTTGGGCCATGGCTCCTTTATGGCACGCAGTGAGTCCTGGGAAGGAAAGAAGCTCACAGGGGATTCCAAAAGTCAGTGTCAGTAGGAGAATGTAGGAAATGATAAATGTTTCCCTTCTACAAATAGCATGGAAGTCAGCAGCTGGTCAGCATCAGCCAAAGGTACTTTTACGGCAGAGCAGCCACAGATAGTAACTATAATTACAGAAAGTAGATGTGTAATGGTAAGTTTAATTGCCTTTGGGTAACTGAAGTATCAGAGCCAAGTGCTCTGAAAATCCAGGAGCTCTGTAGAAGCTGCGTCCTGCAGGAAAGCAAGGAGCATTCTGAGATACTACAGTTCAGTACTGATCTTGGAGCACTACACAGCTACTAGGAGTGAACTGACCTATTATCTGCTTTAATAATTCCCTCTTAGGATTTTTGCTGGTTACTTAAATGTATGATAACTCTTTACAGTTCACTCTCATGGCAAGCTATGGTTTGCCAAGTATAAACTTTGACAGTTTACACAGTCTCTTTTCGATCTGATTTCAGGACCACAGTTGCATGTTGCCTATCCTAATAAATTCAGACGTCCTTTTAGATGCAAATTCTAGGTTAATTGATGTGGTCTGGCTCTGCAATCAAAAAATTCAAGGCAGCTGTAAAGCTAACAGTCGTGTCACTAGGAAACCTGTTATGCACAAATGAATTGGAACTTTAGCCCAACTTCTACAAAACTTAAGTAGACCTTCAGCTGCTGTAAACCATCAGAGCATCACTGATAGCCCAACTTCATGAAAAAAGAAATTTTGCTTTACTAAAAAGCAAGCAGAAGAGGAAGTGCTGGAACAAGAAGGTACTTAAATGAAAGCAAATTATTTGATGGCCAGACTTGGTAGTAGGACTGCTGGCTGGCTGATGAGAGCAAGGAGTGGAAATGCTGCAGCTACCAGCTTCTCTCTAGCTGCAGAATTCCTTGGTTCTGTTTAAAATGTGCAAAATTTCATTTTAGGGCCTCTGAGTGTCCCTTGCAAGAAATGGTGCAGGCTTTTTTTCTCCCATCACCTCTATCTTTACGTAGATGTTAGAGCCCTTTTCTACAACTACCTGTTCCTTTTGCTATTTTCATTTTAAAATACTGGGGAGTGATTTTCCACATAATTTCTAAGTTGAAATTGGGATTATCAGCACAAGACCAATGTACATTGTTTTTAACAGGGAAAGTGGATATATGTGGTACACTGAGCTTACTCTGCCTTTCCAGATATAACTTATGTAAATAAATCCAAATTTGAATTCATATTTTTCTAAAAATAATTTTGTGCACTCATACATTTGCATTTGAAATGTCAAGTGCATCGTTCAGTGATTGTTGTTAATCTTGGCTTTGGAGTGTGTCCTTCTGTATATTTTATTATTTTCAGTTAATAGAAGTATCATTTTTAATTACATTTGGAAGTCAGCCCTGTAGATTGCTAAGGGGAAAGGCTGAATTTTCTGCATTGCAGAAATGCATTTTCCTGATACCTTGTTTTTGCAGACATAAGGCACTAAACTCAAGAACAATAACAGTTCCATAAAAACTTCGGACAGTTTGCTTAGTCATAACATATGAAAAAAGAACCTTAGGAGATTCATTGGCAGTGTGTCATGTTGTCTTCAGTTATGTTGTGAATGGTGCCAAGAAATATAAATGATTGCTTGGGTCGGTAAAGAATTATGAAAATGCTATTCCTGTTGTGAGAAGCAAATAAAACAAGTCACTAGAAAGAAGAGAATGCAGGTTGATACAGAATATTCTAGATTCTTCTGTTTTCCGTTGTCAGTACTTGGTGATTTTGTGGGTAGGGGAAAATGTTTAGTTTTGAATTTAAATACTGGTCCCCTGCAGAGAGACTTTTCTGATGACTCCATGGCTCATCCTGCCATAAACAAAACCAGCCAGTGCTATCAGCTGCTAAGACAGTGCATAAAATACCTGTCACAGCAGCCACTGGAGGCTGGAAGTTGTCTGATAGAAGTTTTAAATGGATGAGAGAATTTTTAAGTGGTATGATAAATACCTTAGAAGGAAAATAAATGCAATACAACATACCTTAGAAGGAAAATAAATACAACCAATACAGATGATATTACTGTGATTCATATTCGGTCTTACTGAGGTTGGTTTTTGAAGTATGACTAGAAAAAACACATTTCTAGGTGACCAGATAAAGTTTCTGAGACATGTTAAATATGAAGTCCTTGGAGGCTGGGCAAAGTTAGTGGAAGGCGATCAAAAGCTGACATACAGTATTCTGGTTATTCCTTTGTAAATCTTCTAAAAATCAAGGCAAATGGGGAAAAGTTGAATTTTCTTTCTGCTGGAGGTAAAATAGCTGCAAAAATGCTGATACTTGTTTAAAAAAAAAAAACAAAAATCAACAACAAAAAAAAACCCTTCACGTCCTTGTAGAAAATAAATAAGTACGTTAACTGAAAGAAATATGGTCAGAATATTGAGCCTGTTACCAACCTCCAAATGATCATGAACATGCAGCTAATGCTTGAATTATCATAATGAAGCCATGGATCTCTCCAGAAGTTCAAAATACAAGTTAGTTTTCCAGTTGAAACTAAAAATGATACTGCTGACATGTGCTGGATGTTTTCAGCTGCATAATTTCTCTGAATAATCAGTTTTGATGGCTCAATAATGTTTTACAGGAATGTGCATGTCTCATTGCCAGGATATCAAATGAGTTTTGGTTGAGAGAGCCTTTCCAGAAATCTGACACGGACTGAGGGCTTGAAACCTTGTATTCCCCAGTCACCGTCCTACCTAATGAAATGGCACATGGTGGAGGTCTTGTTTTCAGCTTTGTCACTTTATACTGTTAACCCAATAAGCTCTGCTGCTGAGTGCTGCAATGAATAAGAAGTGGAGCAGTTTTGATAAGTGTCTCTCAGCTGCCCAGTACTTTGTCAAATAAACTTGCCATCAGAAGTCACAGGAACTGCACTAACTGTATGACTAGGATAATTGATTTTAGTAAGGCAGCTATAGCTACCTGTACATGGATAGAAGCACAGGCTAGTGCTTGTCCAATTTTTGTGTGGTTAGTAGAATGTACAAGCTTTGTCCCTATTCATAACTGTTTTACTCCAGTGGGTCTGTTTAAACAAGAATTCTAATTTCATTTTGATTATGTAAAGTAACGGCAGAGTATCTACTCAGCCGTTACTTTCTTGGGTATTTTTTAGTTGAAGCAATGCTTGGAATACATTCAGAGAGCTAATAAAGAAGGCTGAATGAGTAAAGGATGCTAGTTACAACTCAATGCATTTTGCTTATTTTAATAATATATCAATACACTATGAATTACGTTACCAAGGAAGAGCTTCTCATTGTTTTCCTTTATTGTTGTTTCTTTGAAACAGCGTGTATCTACTCAGCTATGACTTATTTTACAGCAATTAATATCTGGGAGTTTTTTCCTGCAGCTAAGAAAAAGAAACACACAGTGTATTTGTTTGTATGTTGTGCACAGGAGCAAGCGTTTTTGTTGGTATGTATTTTCCTTAAGAGAGAATGATTGCTGTAATCTATACTTCCACTGATCTCTGTTGAGCCAAGAAAGAAGAAGGGGAAGAGCCAAAGGAGAATAGGGACACTGTGAAATTTGAATCTGAGAGACGCACTTACTGACAAGTCTCTTGGCTTTACCATAGTGGGGCAGTCGTTTTCGCACAGCAGTATGGTGTCTCTGGAGTGGGAAACAACAGAAGGATACTTTGTGTGCTACCAAGGTGATCTGACTTTCTAATGTCAACAACCATTCGGCTTACCATGCCAAAAGGCTGCATGCATTAGAGGGGGGGAAAAAAAAAAAAAAGTAATTCAAATAAATCCCTTTAAGTGAGCACTTATTCAACTAAATTATGTGCAAGAAGAATGTTTATATATTGAATAAGAATAAAATTGGTAGGTTTCTTAACTTTAATTGGAAAAAAAAGTGAAGTCTAAGACACTATTTAATTTCAGTATGTTGAATGTCAAATAAATAAAGTTAATTATGAGTAACTTCCACTGATGTTATGAAAGGTGCTGTTAAATAAAGACTGTAAGTGGAAAATTTTAAATAATTTTATAATTTGCAGTTAAAAGAAAATTTAAAGTCTCCCCTTCCCCTGCTGTTGCAATTACAGATAAGCTGTAAAGCTTGGAATATGGTAGAGTGTCCATCCCCACAAACAAGAGATTGCAGGCAGAATACAATGAGAGCATGCAGCTACTACTGAGGAAAAGAGGAAATTACACATATATGAGATGACAAACGTTTAGGTCTAGGGATGAGAACAAACTATGCACAGTATCTTGAGGGCTCAGTAAATAAATGCTAACCAAGAGAAAAGCTTCTGGCCTCAGCTGAAGTACTTAGTTATTTGAAGACCAAGGGCCTGCTTTAATTTGATGCAAGTAGATGTATGAGTGCCATGACACATTCGTGTTTGCATCAGAGTAAGGTGGGTAGAAATTTGACATAAGTATTATCCTGACTTTAATTAATAGCAGTAATTTCTGTTGCGCTAAATAGAATCATAGATAGCTGTAAGGGACAAAATTTTGTAAAGCTGTATCCAAATGTATTAACCATGCCTGATAAAATCTTGGCCTTTTCGGATTTTGAAGTAGGGGGTATGTGTGCATTGAATGCTCAAAATTTCTGCGTTGTACTCTCTTTGTCTTTATAGGAACAAAAATATTCTAATTTCAAAAGCAACAAAGGCATCTTATAATCTTTTTCAGACTGAGAATGTCTCACTTTTGTTTGAAATACGGTTTTGTGTATAAGTAGGCTTTCCCAAGGTGCGAGGATTCTGTTATGGCATGCTTGGATTTTTGCATGCTCTATTCAGGCAAAAACAGCTGGCCACTGCCTTTGTTCATGCATGAAAAAAACTGGGAGATTTTTCTTACTTATCTAGGAATTGAGGAAGAACTCCTTTGGGAATTACAACGTGCCCACATGATCAAGAGTGAATCAGGTGCATAACAGCTGTCTGATACTTGAAACTGTTAGGTAGAAGCTGTTTTGTAGAGAACTGCGGTTTGCTGTCACTAGGCTAAAATATATGCCTCTGGAAGTGTTTCCTCAGCATGTTGCTCGTTTCAACTTTATAGGCTGCAGAAAAGAAAAAATGAGTGCCAGCAACACTATTCATTTTTTTTCACACGTCTCTTATTTACCTATAGACTCATGCTTCCAAGGATGAAACTCAATTACTGGGCAAAGCAACACCAATGCGTGTGGGCACCACTTGCCTGCTTGGGTCCTAGTTGTGCTCAGCACAAGTACAAATAGTTTAGTGAGTGACAGGGCAATGTGGAATGAGGTGAACTGTGAAAGTAACTTCAGCTCTACACTAACAACCATTATGCAAAATTGTGTGACCCACATGTAAGTATGTTCATCTTTAAAAACACAAGCTGTTCATAAAAAAACATGCATGCAATTCACTTACCTTAAAAACACACATTTGTTGGCTGACTTGCCAACGGTGTGGGGAAGACATGGAGGGTTTCTGCATGTTAGAGAATCCATCCCATGACCTCTGTGTGTTTCCTGTATTCAGTGGATTCTGCTGGGCACATATGAATGAGAGGCATATTCATGGTTGTTTCTATTACTGTCTGATGAACTAGAATTTAATTTGTTATTTTAAAATAATACTTCATCAAGTACTTATATTGTCTCTTTGATATAATGCGCACAGAAATGCCTTTCAACCAAATCAACTATGAACTGTCTGGAGAATAGATCACAGTGGGAAGGGTTTTATTGCACTACCTTTTTATTTTTATTTTTTATTCATCTACTTTAAAAACTATCCTTTCACATTGAAGATTATAGCAGCGTTTTGAGCAAGGCACACAGTTTTTCATTACTTTGGGGCTGGTGAAAGCCAGGGCCCACTTAGAAGCTTTCTTTACGGATAAGTAGGACAATGCATGCAAGGCAACTAGAGGCTTCTACTTAGCGTGCAAGCATCTCAGTTGTTCCCTTGTCTTGAGAGGATTTTTTCTTTTTTTTCTTTTTTTCTGAAAGAATTCTTGAAAATTATTCCCTTTAATCGCAGAGTTTGTAGAGAGGTTTGTTGGAGCTTTTGACAGGTATTCTGTAAGGACTGTAAAATAAAAGAAATTTTTTCCTTAATGCTGTTTTAACAGCAGCTTGTCATCCTTCACTGTCATTGCTACTGTACTGATTGGGTACTTTATGTTACATAAGGGAGGATTTCAGCATTGTAGGGCTGGTGCTTTGTGACATAGAATTGTGCTTAGGGTGGAAGGGACTTTAAAAATAATCTTGTTCTATCCTCTCTGCTTTGAGCAGGTTTGCCATCCACTAGATCAGGCTGGCCAAGGCACCATCCAACCTGAGCTTGAAGGCCTCTATAGATGGGGAATCCACATCTTATCTGGGCAACCTATTCCTGTGCCTCATCTCCCTCTGAGTAAAGAATTTTCTCCTGACATCTTCCCTAATTCTTCCCTATTTTAGTTTAAAGGCATTTGCCCTTGTCCTATCACTACCAGACTTTGTAAAAAGTTTGTCTTCCTCCTACTTATAAGCTTCTCTTCCAGTACTGGAAGGTCAGATATGGTCTTCTTGCAGCCTTCTCTTCTCCAAGCTAAACAAGTCCAGCTACCTCAACCTTCCTTCATAAGATGTGCTCCAGCCTTCTGATCATCTCCATGGCCCTCCTCTGGAGGCACTCTAAAGTCTCCATGTCTCTTGTGCTGGGGTCCCAAGTCCTGAATGCAGTACTGCTGATGAGACCTCACAAGGGCAGAACAGAAAGGGTTGATCACCTTCCTCTCCCTGCTGTCCACATCTCTTTTGATGCAACCCAGGATACTTTTGGCCTTCTGGGCTACAAGTACACTGTGCTGGCTCATGTCCAGCTTCTCACCTACTGAGACCCCTAAGCCCTTCTCTACTGGGCTGTACTCAATGAGTTCTTCTCTGTCTGCATATATATCTGTGATCACCTCAATCCAACTGCAACACCTCACATTGGCCTTGGTTGAACTTCATTCAACTCATGTGGACCCACTTTTCAAGCCTATCCAGGTCCATCTGGATGGCTTCTCTTCCTTCTATTGTGCAGGTAGGCACTCAGCTTGGTGTAATCGGTGAACTTGTTGAGGGCGCACTCAATCCCACTATGTCATTGACAAAATTGTTAAAGAGCACTGATCCAAGATACCTGGGGGACACCACTCATGACCACCTTCCACCTGGATATGGATCCATTGTCTACAACCATCTGGCTGTGACCATCCAACTAATTCTTTATCCACTGAATAGTCCAGCTTTCAAATCTGTGTCTCTTCAGTTTATAGTTAAGAATGTGGTGCAGGACAGTATTAAAGGCTCTGCACAAGTCCAGGAAGATGACATCAGTTGCCTTTCCTTTGTCCTACTTATTAGTTACTGAAGCTTTTAGCAGTTTTCAACTTCATGATGTCCTTTTGTTATCAGGCTGCTTGTACTTCATCTCTTTCCTAGGCATTATATTTCCATTTTTCTTCTTATTCTTGGTATTTGATAGCAGACTCATAATGTTTGCCCAGAAAAGATCTGTTGCAAAGTCAAGTCACTGAGCTTTTTTCCTGTCTGTTGTGAGACTTTGCAGGGAGAGCTGGGCTTTGCTCAGTAGTGAGCTTGTCTTGTGTGGGACAACTTAAAGGTATATCCTCTGAGCATGCATGTGGTTCAGCTGAGCCCTGAGAAAGCCAGCATTAAGTCTTTTCTGGTTAGTTCACCCTTTATCATTGTGTTGAAGTGTTACATCACAGATGCTTTCAGAATTCTCTCCTTCCAGCTGAACCTGCCCTGGATATCCTAGAATCGTGAGGTTCACAGAATACTAGGCAAGGTGCTTATAGCTCCTACTAATACTATGTCTTTAAGGAGAAGTTAAATTCAGTTTAGGGCTATGTTCATTGCAGTGGTCAGAGGGGAAGGCTGAGCATAAACCAAGTGCTCTCTCTCTGCTCTTCACTAAAGCATGCCAGGGCAACCATAACGCAAGTCCCATTCTAGAACAACAGTTAGAGTTGGCTCCGAGAAGCTTAGGCAAGTGGAGGAGAGACTGGGAAGGAAACAGAGGTAGGAAAGTAGTATAGAAACCATGCAGTCCTAGCCACTGTGCCTGCCTGTTGCCCACGTAGAATCTAATTAGGTTTTCAAACAGCAGATCAGAAGCATTTTTTATGGGAAGGTAGCATGACTTTCTGAGTTGCCTTTGGCTCAGAAGCAGATGTTTTGTAGTGTATTGTCTCTGAGACTTAATAATAACGCATTTATTGTATTGTTTCTCAATTTGTGGTATCCTTTCAGGCTTTGTGGTAAAGTCTTGATGGATTCTTACAGTGAAACCTCTTTTGTTTAGCATTCGGTATTTTAATTGAACGTAATCTCTACATCTGCAGCTCCTATAGCAGGCGTCTCTCCTAAGAAGCCTTAATATGTTATAATATTTGAAGGAAAAAAATATGGATTTTTTTTTTTTTTTTTTTGCTAACACCTGTAATTTAGGTAGCAAAATAATTGGGTAGGAAGCATATCTTATTTCTAGTTGAATATGATATGAAAGATAGTTGCAGCCTGGCTAAAACTTGAATTATCCTACAATATTTGGATGGCTCTACTTTAAGCAGCTGTCAGAAAAAATATTTTAGATTCGATGTATTATTAACAGTTGTAGATAGAGGGGCTGTATCTCTTTCAAGATACCTTTTTTGTTGTGTGAAATGAGAGGAACTCATATTGCAGTAACTACTGTAGAGATGCTTAAACCACTGAATTGCTTACAATAAATTATTATTCCAAATAGACGGGTGGAGAGGTTTGAATGGACTTTCACCATTCTTACAGCCTCCTTGTAAGAGACGCATCAGAAACTCGTAAGAGATCTTTTATTTGTAAGTGTTGGTATTCTGCTTAAGCCATTGTAAGAATTATTCATTTCTACTTGAGGAGCAGTGGGGGTGAGTGTGCAAATTTCTTCTCTTCCCTTCTTTCCTCTGGATACATTTAAAAATGTAGGAAGATCCTCCAATATTCAGATTTACATCACTCATAACCAGGAAAGGTTCTGAGGATATTCTGGAAGACAAATCATAGCTAGAACTTATGCATCAGTTGGGAATTGGGCTATAATTTTGACTGTAATGTGTACAGTCTTTTGATATGGTACAAATCCTTCCTATTTATAAAGACTCTACCAGCTTGATTTTCTTCATAGGACATCAAGCTCCAGAACAGCATTCTTTTTAGTGTTTATTTTACTTGGTTTGATGCTCCTCACAAACATTGCATTTTGTGTGTGTGTTGTTATGCTTTGCCTGAACTGGACTGCTCCTCCTAATGGTGAAAACAAGAAAATGCTCTGTTTCATGTACAAGGGGTTTGTGTGAAAAAACATGGTGTTAGTAGTACTTAGTGCTGTAGGAGCAGGTGTGTTTTAATCCGGGAGACCTAACAATGTTCTGCAATCTTTATACTTGGATGTAGAACAGCTAATGATGCAAATATCCTGAATCCACATCTTTCTTTCATGTTTCTAATGAGATAACCTGAGACGCAGCCATGCTTTGCAAGACATGCACATTGAAAAGGAGTTGTTGATGCTCATGCATAAAACGGAAATGTGTCTATTTGGTGACTGTCAGTTTGGCCATGTTCATATTGCCATTTGTGGAAATATTTAACAGCTGAAAATGTTGGGTAGAAGAGCTTGTTCACGTTATAATTTCTATCTAGAGTTCCATGGTTGCACAGAAAAAGAAGGAAAAGCTAAATAACATGTACTTACATGGCCTTATCTTGTGTGACACTGAAAAAGAAGCACTGTATAAGCCTTGTGCAGTCAGGAAAAGAAAGAAGAAAAAAAAGACGCAAAAGAGCTGCATGTCTCCAATCAAGTTTTTTAGTTTACCCAGCCTTTTGTAATGGAAGAGTCTGTGGTTTCTTGTGACAACAAATTTGTCTGAGGCACTTACTTTTCATGTTGCCCTAAGATATCAGAATTTTCCATGTGGCAACAAAATGTCTTATCTCTGGATGGCCACCTCATCAGCCAGGAAAGCAAAAGGCATGATTCATTCTCTGGAGTGGTTATATGGCTAGGATGAAGTACTGTGTGAAAGGATGCTTATACATAAGGGAAGTTCTCGCAGGTTAAGATTTCCCATGTTGCTGAGAAGGTAATGTGAGATCTGACCATCTGTGCACAGGCTGATTATATTCAGCCTGCACTCCTGTAAAAGCTATTTGTATAAGGTCATGGTGCACTAACTGAAATTCTCTATGGATGGGAATTTTGCCCTCGTATATTTGTGAAACTTTTAAAAATCTACTTCTTGTATTGGGAGCTCAGAGCCTTTGTCCATAAGTGCAAATACTATATTGTTTCTATAGTTTTGTCCTTCACTTGTATTAACCATAAACACTTACACTGACCAAAATTATATGTACAGACCTTTTTTGTTTTATTTTCCTTTCTCTCTCAGACACCCTGGCTTTGGAATACCAGACAGTGCTGGACTGGTTACCCATATCAGGTAAAAGTACTGCCTAAAACCAAGAATGGCATCTCTGAATAGCTCTGTTTTTTATTATGATAGAGCTTTATGTCAATATGTTAGTATGAACAGGCTGTTTGGTGCTTCAAATGTAGCGAGATGCTCCCTGTCTTGCTTGTGTTCAAGAAGCGAAATGGGAATTTAACTATCACACCTGTTTCGACATGATCTGAAAACAAATCTTGGAAATCTACCTGTGACATCTGCCACAGTGGAGAAATAGCCATCTTTTACAAAGTTCTGAGGAGGTTGAAAGTTTTAGCAAAGCCAGAGATCTAGCAGACTGGGAAATTCAGAACGTTAGTTACTAGTCTTAAATGGGGCAAATACACTTTTCTGTATTTAAACTCATGCTAGAAGAGAGTCCATCAGAAATGAGACCATCTAATAAAAATCATTTTCAAAATCTCTGTCCCAGAAACAAAGACATCTACTGAGTGCTGATCAAGATTATACATTCGGTTTTTCATTTGTATCATAAAGTATCAACATGTATCTATGTTTAAATAACCCATATAGGATGTTCAGTCAACACCTGAAAACTCTTTGGATATGAAGTATTGGTCTGCAAAAAAGAATGGGAATAAAAGAGACAACTGAATTGCCTCTTTCTGATTGGGTGTGTGGTTGGATCAGTGCGAAGTGTTCAAAAGATGGTTCATCTAATTCCTTTGGACATGCCCACAGAACTTCTCCTGTGCTAGTGAACATTGTCACTGTTACAGAAGATATGACTAGCAGGGAAGCACAGTCATGAGAAAATTAGAATAGCTCCTAGGACTGTCCCTCTTTAGCTGGGATCTAAATAGTTACCCCTTTGAAGTTGTTTTTGGTTGTGAATAGGTTCCTGTGTGTTGTTATTTATATTTTTGCTTTATTTATATTTTTGCTTTTAAAAATCTGTGTAACCATGTTGTATATCAAACAAGATGCCTGGGTAAATTTATTTATTTTCTTCTTCACAAATGCTAGCATGTTACCAGATAATGTTTATATTCTTTAAAAGTTGTCTTTATATTAGAACAAGTTAAATCTGTTTAAAACTCAGAAGGTTTTTATCATAAACAGGTGAGGTTATGTACTAGTGTCACTTTAATCTACTCTAACATTGTTTCTTTTGCTGTGCTTTCTTTTTTTTTTTTTTCTTGTATGTTTAATACATTATTGATGTACAGCAAGATGTTTCTAGTAATCTTTTGCAACAGTGATATAAGTGGGAAGAGTTTAGTTTGTTCTGGGTTTCTAATGGGCATCTTAATTTTTTGGTATTGCAATACTGTAAAGATTTAAAAGAGGGTAGGCTGGGAGTATATTTTTCCGGAACCATCAATTTGAAAGAGGAAACATCATCATTTTTCTTACATAGGATCCTTATGTATAATACAATAATCCATCTGTGATTAAACATCTCTTGTATAGACCTCAGGTGCCCATAGTATCAGACTCTCTATTAACCTTTTCTCATCTCCATCTTTCAGCCACTGATGCCTGACCTTCATTATTACTACATTGCTGAATTATCTTTCTACTGGTCCTTAATGTTTTCTCAGTTCATTGACATCAAAAGAAAGGTAAGAACAGTGAGAATGAAAACACTGAAGGCTTTGATATTCATCGCTGAAAAACTGATGCTGAAGTGCTTGTTTCACGCTGTTTCTTGTTACTGTGATGCGTTTTTTTTCTGCACATGGGAAGAAGAGCCTGGTGTAATCAAATATTCAAAGGGAAATGGCATCAGCTGAAATCTACTGCTCTTATAAAATGATTTGAATGCAATTGATCAAATATATATATTATTTCTACTAAGGGTTAAATGATTAGATATCAATGATGGAGCAAGGCTGCCTGATAAATTCATAGTACCGTTTGGTAACATCTGTGAAGGCACTGAATTTATTTTCCTGCACAGACAGGGTAAAAACAGAGATGCATTTAATAATAAAGAGTGATACTACATATAACCCTTGGTTATAAACCAAAACCAAAGCTCTGCAGCAATGCTACAGAATTGTTTGGATTATTGCTGCAAGAATGTGTTTATCTAATCAGTCCCCATGTATCAATTTCAGCTCTCTGCACTGTTGTTGATTGTATTTCTTTTTCTTTGTGTACCTCTTGAGAGAGCAAAATTCAACAGCGTTGCATTTGCAACATTATATTTTTAAAGAATATTTAATAGATTCCTGACTAGTTGTTTTTCTTATGTGAAAGGTAATTGGAGGTACTCAGTCAGCATCTAGGTATGCTGAAGTACAGTTCTGAAAAGAGCCATTGTGGTAGGCTTTCATCTTTCATCTTGGTCTGTCTCCTGGGAAAAAGCTATAGCATTTGCCCTTTGTTTCCATTGTTGAGATGAGCACGGTGAGTCTGATCCTATCCATACATAGGTACAAGCAAAGAATCTTCTGTGTCTCTCAGTTATTTATAAATGATTTATAGATAAATATCAGTATGTGCACACACACATACAAAAGGCTTCTCGGCATACTGCTTTGGAAATGGAAGGAAAATGGAGATAGGGAATTAGTCTGGTTGCAGCTAAAGTATACCACTGTCACAGATTTACAGTGCTTGACCTCAGAGCACCAAACTGAAGCGGCAGACCATGCACCTGCTGTATCTGAGAATGTAGTGTCTCAGCAGAGCAAGAGCACAGTGTCTGTAGTGTAGTGATAACATGTCAAAAACCTTTCATTATAAGCACCCTGCAGAAGACAATGGCAATGCTGTTTTTGTAAGTAAACTAGGAGATCACTGACTGGTTTGCATTGTGGAGTTAATTCTTTTTGTAGTTTAAACAAAATTGATAACTAGGATGACCAGACTGGAAAATGCTGCTGTGTGCTGGTGTCAGACAGTAAAACTCCTCTGTGGTCAGGGGCAAATGCAAACTGACAAGAAAACCCATGAATTGAATAGTGTTAACACTGAGAGCTTACAGTAGTTGACAACAAGTAGTAGCACATGCTGCTGGGCATCTAGGCAGTGGCAGCCGTCAGCTGGATCACAACACAATGCCAGAATGTCTTCTCTGACGAGACAGCTCAGGATGTAGAGGGATATCATACAGACAATGTGCTAAGCTAGTGGGAATATAGACTAGGAAAACATGAAGTGAGCCTCAGCTCCGAGGTGAACTCCTATCAGACACTCAGGAGCATCAAATACATGTATGTATTTGCATATGTACCAATAAGGAAAGGCTAGAAGTTTAACAAGTGCTCAACCTATAAAGTAAGACAAAGGTGAGAAGCATAATGTTGGCTCAAACTCAGGCACTTCAAAGATTTTGAGACAAAAGATTGGTCTCAAAGCCATTTTCCTGAGGTGCTCTGTGCATCACCAAATTCTGACTTCAATAGGTCAGGGTGTAAAAGTGCAAAAGCAACTTCTCTGAAAAACAAACAAAAAAAAACCCACCCAGTGGAGTACAAGTTTGACAGAGACATCAGCTCTTGCAGCACCATTGTAGTTCTCTTTTAAAGAGCAAGTTTAATTTAAAAAAATGTGGAAACTTCTTAATGTATCTACTATATAATATGTGATACAGTGACACCATAGCTGGAAGAAGCAGGAAATTTGCCAGCTAGTATCAGATATTATGGTAATCCTTCATGACAGTTTATGCGGAACAGATTAACGGTTCTCAGTCAAAGAAACACGTTGATGTTTTCTTGCTACTGTGAGAGGAATACTGTTGTGTATGTTGTGCTTATCATTTTAGATACTTTTAAATACAACAAGGCCTGTCTTGTAGTCTGGAATGATCAAAAGTGTGCTGGCAGACTTGAGCACTATAGGAATTCAGCCAACCACTATTATGCATCGAGCTTTCTCAAGGCAAGGTGCTGTAGGTCTTTACTGAAAGTGCCAGCACTGATCACTGGCGTAGCTCCAGTCTTTTACTTTGTGCAGCTCAAGATAAATGAACTTCTGGTTTTCAGTCTCTTTTTTTTTTCTTCCCTAACAAGAAATTCATTATTTCAAATGGTTACACTGATTTTTAAATAGCTGTTTATCTTTTTTTCAGATGTTATAAGTTCCCTCAGATTATCTCTGCCTGGCTGAAGAGATACAAACAAAATATTAAGCTCTAAGTTGAGGCAGTGAATTGAATAGATTAATTTTTATAGTTTGTGCTATGTTATTTGCTTCATAAACATATACTGTGTAGCTGTAATTATCCTTAAGGCTTTCATATTTTCAAATACTACAATCTTCTGTCATTTGTTTTGGTGTTTTATTGTGTTTGTTTTTTAAATTTTTTCTCCAGTTTCCTGTACTCCTCTTCTGTAAAACACTCAGAAGGAAGATTGGATTGGCTAACAAGCCTTCGATAAGTTTTAAAAGTAATCAGGCTTACTTAACATTTTCTGGTTACCTGAAGTATTCATCGATAGAATAGTCAAACCACCCTATGTAACAGAAATCTTGTTTCTGGAGGGTTTGTGTCAAGATTGAGACCCATGGGATTTTCTGTTGTCCGCACCATATTCTTCCATTGATGGTGTCATGAGTAGGGTCTTTCTCCTATTCTTAGAAACATATTTTCACGTACAGGCACATGTTATCTTTCTGAAGTTACAAACGGAGGCTACAATATAACTGTGCTGTAAATAAATGTGTCTCATGCAAACCTGTATGGTTCAAAATACACTAAAGAAAGAAGCCATTCTTGTACAGCTATAATTCTATTGTGTATGGATTGTTTGCAACATTAGTTTCTGTGTATTACCCTTGTGTATAATTAAAATGTAACACATAGCTTCTTCGAGCACAGTAATAATTACTGAGATCAGGAAATAGCAGGAAAGGAAGGACTAGAATAACAAAAGTTGTCTTATTTATATCACTACTACTTTGTTCTAGCAGTTCTCAGTATGTTGGACCAGTATCTCTGTTTCAGAGCTGACAGATACAGTTAACTGTCTTTTTCAATAAACATCAGAGAAGTTCCTTGGACAGCATTTCTGTAAGTAGTCTCATGTGGAGATGCAGAAGACTGCTGCCCATAAGTATTAGGTCTGCTTAGGAATAATCTGTATAGCCAGGAATCCCCCCCAGGAGGGAATGAAATTCTAGTCTTTGTAGAACATGAATGTGGCATCTATAAAAACAGGAATTTTTCGGCTTAGGACTTCTTGCCTCATTTGGACTGTCTATGTGCAAATGTAATTACAGTTAGCAGGAAAATGAATAAGTGCCATAGCATTTGCAACTGAAGCAGGTAAAGAGCTAAGATGCAATATGGCCATGTGGGAATGCTAGCACCTTCCTTTTAGCCCTGGGGAAAAAGGTAGATGCTTTGGTTTTTTGATTATGGCAGAGTCAAATGGTCCCCATGGGTGGGTTTGTGGTTACTGAATTGACTAAGATGCCATGTTCTTGCTCTTACTTAAGACCCTCAGAAAGAGAAATAGACTTTAATTTTCTTTGTATTCAGTTCTCTTTAAGAAAATGGAATGTAAACAGTGGCTTGAGATGATTGCTGCATGTGTTTGATCACATTCCAGACTGCTGGAGACCAAATAATCTGACTGAAAAATGTTGGATGTATGTTAAAGTAGGATACAATTTTCTGCTTTTAGTCAATTCTTCCTCATGTTGTGGATTTGCAGGACAGAGGAGCCTGTAGCACTTGACAGCATTAAACATGGAATGATAGGCTGAGAGTTCCTTCCCTTTGTAGTTAATGAGTCAGCTCAAGCTGCAAGTTTTTTCACAGACTCCAGGTATGCAGTGCAGTGCATGCAAGGGCTGGTCCTAGAAGTGGCAGTGCATTCCCATGTACAGCAGGCCCCTCTCCATTACCAGAGACAGGCAAGGTGGCACTGAACAGTCACCTCCAAACACTAGAGAGAGCAAGCAGTAGGCAGCTATAGCCAGAGCCGTCCCTTTGTTACTGGGAGCTACCAGCACTTTTCCTGCAGGCCCTCAGACCTTCCCTCCCTTTGCAAGCCAGGCTCTGTATCTCAAAAGGCTGCAGTTTTCCCTACTGTTTTTCTGCTGTGGGCTTATCAGCTGGTGACAGCTTAGTTGGACTCAACTGCTGCAAGAAACACAAATACCACCTCCCAAAGCACTTGGTGAGGAGAGGACCCTTCCTGAAGGAGCTGTTTCTTGTGGCTGTCTGGATCTGCCAGCCTTGTATGAGATCTGCCTTGTATGAGATCTTGATCTTGCCAGCCTTGTATGAGAGCTGCTTTGCTACCTGGGCACCCAATGCCTGGAGAAACTCCCCAGTGAAATGGTCCCCTTTTCTTTAGGGTTTTGATACTATTTTCCCACCAATTTGCATGTAGTTAAGCAAACTCCAGCCTCCAGCAAGACTTCATTATTTTTAAACTGATTTTATGCGTTACAGAAAAGATTCTCATGCCAGTGTGTCCTGTTTTCCCTGTAATCAGCCTAGGAGTGTAAGCCAGGTGCACTAGTTGTTCCCTTTGCTTTGCCCACTCCTCAGGATGCATCAGAGATTTTGATATTCTAGGAGTTTTACTACTGCCTGTATTTTTCAATAGTAACAATTACTTGCTGACTCTGTGAGTTACTGGTTTGAGGACTGGGCAATGTGCATCACTTAGAAGATAGCAGCTTAGATCTGAGTAGGATCTGCACTAGCTTGTTTGAAGACTTTTCTGACCCTGCTATAGTGTGAAGATAAAACAGCTTCATTAAAAACAAACAAATGAAAGCAGAAACTTGGGATTCTCAGTTCTGTGAGACTGCTCTGTAGCACTTGGCAGGTGACTGTCAATAATTGCTCATAGCACGGAGGAAATGTGTTGGTTGTTCCTCTGCAGCTGTTTGAACTCTTGTAAATGATGCACTATTTTGCAGATTGTGTATTACTCAGTTTGTAAGAAGTAAGGTATAATTTGATTTGTATGTACATAAGTTTTTTCAAAGTAACTTCAGTCAGGGATGTTTACGAGATTACATTATTACAAACTGAGAGGCATAGCTACTTTCTAGCTTTCGATAATCTTTTTGCCTTTTGTTATCATACAGTGGCTATTTTACTTAGTCAAAGGAAAAAATACTGCTGGGTAGGCACTTAAGTAGAAGAATCTTCATGCAGCATAACCATAATGCTGGATTTAAAAACATTCATCCATTTTTACGTGGAGGTACTGAATCTCACTGCTTGTTTCATTGTTGGTTTTTTTTTTTTTTCTTTTTTCTGCTTCTTGCTGCTCTAGGATTTTGGCATCATGTTTACACATCACATTGTAACAGTCACCCTGATAACCTTCTCATATGTAACCAATTTGACACGAGTGGGAACCCTGACCTTATGTCTCCATGATGCGGCTGATGTTGTCCTAGAGGTGAGACAATACCTGTGTCATCAATGTATGTGATATTCACTATTCTGAGAGCTCACATGTCAGTGGGTAGAATCTATTTGCTATGCAGAACATGTATTCCCTAAGCAAAGAGGCCAGTTCAAGATGGTAATGTTGATTAATATAGTGTATTTCCTTGCTGAAATGTATTACACTTGTAGCAGTCCATGTTTGTGACTTAAGGCTGATTTATTCTTTGATAAGCTGCTCGTATAGAACAGTCTGACCATGCATTGCCAGGAAGAGTTGCACAGATTTTAAATATAGCATGAAAAAATCAAAAACTAAAGATCATGAAATATGGGAAGTGGCTGCTGTGTGAGATAGGATCTCTTGGCTTGACCACTCTGAAGTGATGAGCTAAGGGAGAATCCCGCCTCTGGAAGAATCAAGGTGTCGTGGTTTGGTTCTGCTGTTCTTTGCTGAGCAGAGGGCATGAAACACTGTGCCTGTTCTGTGCAAAGGCAGTGAGCTCACCTGCTTCTCTGGAGGACTTCCAAATTCCTGTCCCCACACCTCATCTAGATGCCAGTATTAAGCAGATGGCTTTGGAGAAGAAGGAGATGATTTATACTCTTTTAAGACAAGATGATCTGTAACTTCTTTAGCAGCAATTTAGAGATTTTTCTCATCAGTTATGCTGAGATTGCGCTATGGACTCTCCATCAGGATCAGATAATAACTGTTTTGTATAGAGGTTTGTTTTTGTTTTTTTTAAAGTATTTTCAAGGATCCTTTTATGCAAGAACATAGCTTCAATGTATGATTCACTTTTCTCAGTTTTGAAGTCCTGCCATTCTGGTTTGATTGTGCTTTAACCCTGTTTTTAAATTTATTTTTAATCTAGAAGTCGCATGACTACCTGAGGATGAAGGCAAGAAAGAATCTGTTTTTCTCCAATTAGAAATAATTACATCTTTGCAAGCTTTTTTCCTGTTTTAGCAATGTGTGTAGATCTATTCTGCTGGCTGTGAATTCACCCAAACCTTCTTCATCCCTATTTTCTTGCCAACAGAAGGGCATACTTGATGTTGTTCATTTCAGATCAGACCAGTGCCTGTGGAACTGGAAAAGCACTGAAGAGTAGCTGTGGTAGGCTAGCTAAAATCTTAGCTTGAACACACTGGGATATATATTTTTGATCAATTCCTCTGTCCCCCTGACGCAAAGAGAGATTGCTATTCTCATATGATTTGAAAACATAAACCAAAGTCTATTTTATTATGTGAGACAGCCTTTTGTGGTCTTCCTAGTCAGTTTTTTCAGTCTGTCATACCTGGAAATACTAAAACTGCTTATGAAGTATAAGAATCATAACGAAAACTCTTGAGAAACATTTACTAAGGCGGCTGTTAGAACTCACTCAACATGCTCTCTTCTGCTAAGACAACAAGTCGCAGCTCCTGTGCTATATGAGACAAAATGAACTCTTACATTATTTAGGGAATGTTAATGCAGAGGAAAATAAATATTTAGCTGCAAAAGAAGCTGATAGAATTTCTTACCGTGATGGATCAGTTGTGTACCTGACCTGTTTTACATGTTACGTACTGGTACAAATGGAAAGCTGCTTCTAGAAGCCATTAAACTGTTTCCACCTACCACTTCTTGATATACAGTGGAAAGCTGATTGGGAATGCATTAGTTTTGCTGTTCTCATTGCAGAAAGCAGTATGTATTGGTGGGAATAGTGGAGGTGAGGTTTTTTTTTTGTAGACTTTAAGGCATTTACATGTGTAAAAGATTCATAGTGGGACTGGATGAAGGGAAAGCTGTTCCTATGTCATCCTGGGCTTCAGTAAAACCTTTGACAGTGACCACTTAAGATTCTCAAAATTCCTGTAGGGAAGCTGTCAAATCGTGGGTTGGATGATCAGAAAATAAAAGGATCAAAAACTGTCTGATCAGCCAGGCCCTGAAGTAGCAAGTGGTAAAAACTCTAACTGGAGGCCCAGTAAGCAGTGGAGTACCTTAAGAGTCAGTGCTGTATCCAGTCCTGTTTAACATCTTCATTAACTATCTGTATGATTTAAGGTGATACAAAATGGGAGGGAATGCTGACACTGACATCCAGAGGGTCCTTGACAGGCTGGAGAAGTGGACTGACAAGAATCTCATGAATTTCAACAGCATGAAGTGCAGAGACTGGCACCTGGGCACCTGGGGAGGAACAACCCAAGGAATCAGTATATACTGGAGGCCACCCAACCGGAAAGCAGCACTGCAGAGAAAAAGTCCCAGGAGTTCTGGAAGACATATGGTCATGAGTCAGTAATGTGCCCTTGCTGCTAAGAAGGCTAGCAATGTTCTTGGCTGTGTTAGGCAAAGTATCAAAGTAGGACAAGAGAGGTGATCCTTACCCTCTACTCAGTATTGGTGAGGCCATGCCTGGAGTCCTCTGCCTAATTCTGGGCCTCTCAGTGCAAGAGAGACATGGAAATAAAAGTCCAGTGAAGGGCCACCAGGATGATCAAAGGATAGGAGCACTTCTGCTGTAAGGAGAGGCTGAGAGTGCTAGGTCTGTTCAGCCTGGAGAAGAGAAGGCTCAGGGAGAATGCAAAAAGAATGGATCCCAGCTCTTCTTAGTCGTGCCTAGTACCAGGACAAGGGGCAGTAGGCACACATAGGAACATAGGAGTTCTGTCTAAGCATCAGGAAGCGCTTCTTTTACAGTATGGGTTATGGAAGGCTGGCACAGGGTGCCCAGAGCCTGGGGAGTCTCCTCCTCCAGAGATTCTCGAAAGCATTCTGGACATGGTCATGTGTACTATGGGTTCTGGGTGTTACATCTTGAGCAGGGGGATTGGACCGGGTGGCCTCCAGAGGTCCTTTCCAACCTCAACCATTTTAAGATTCTGTGATACTCAAGAATCTGTAACTCAGTTTAGGTCATCTTGGTTGCTCAAAGCAGCCTAGCTATGCCAGGATAGACTAAGCGTAGAATCATTGGCTTGCGTAGGAAGCCATTATATAATCTTTAGCTGAAATCCAGGCTACTGAGAGAAAATTTCAGCATCCCTTCTAAGTTCAGTTCTTTGAGGAGTTTGGGGTATCTTTGCAATATAATACAGCTTGCGGGTTAAAAAACACTTGGAACTAACCTGCTTACGTGTGTAAAACTGCTCTTATTTGGGACCTTGAGACCTTCCAGATTCGATTCCCTTCCTACTTAATGAATGCTGTGTTACTTTGTGTTACATTGTCTTAGGTGGCCAAATTCTATCCAACAGCATGCACTTTATCACTTTTTTCTAGTCTATCCTTATCAATGTTGTTTGTAGATCTGTGTTTTGAGTATTGATAACCTATCACCTGTACTGTTTTTGAGAAATACTACTACAAGCTGCAGTGGCTTCACACACTGTAAAACCATCTTTTTTTAGGCTGCCATCGCGGGAATACTGAACTTCCAGTTATCTGAAAATCAAGATGTTAGTAACTTCTCTCCCTTACATGTTGGCATCCAAAATGTTATCTTTTCCTTAAACCAGCCAAAGTACAAACTGCTAGGAAACACATTCATGTCCAGCAGAATACAGGACTGATCGAGAAGGCTTTAAGAATATAGGGTTGATTCAGAATGCTTATTATTTCTTTGCAGCACTTGAAGCTTTCCAAATATTTTGTGAGCTTCCTATTTTTTTTTCTGCTTTTTAAGAATATCCTTTATGTTCAGATTTTGAATAGAAACATTTCAGATGTCATGTAACATCCAGAAGTGCTGGTTGGTTTTGGCATATGGACTGTCTGATGTGATCATTGAGCATTTTCAGGTTCAGTGTCTTCATACCAATAGAATCAAACAATGCAGGACTGCCTCTTACCATTTTAAATAGTTCTTTGATTTGAATTCTGCAGTCAGAATAGTATTCTATATGCATTGTGGTTATTTTTCTCCTTCCTAGCCTCTGGAAAGTCTTCACAATCAAACATTTTTTAGATAGGGGAGCTGGATACGTGTTCCCTCCGAGGGAGACACCCAGTGGACACTAAATTAATCTCTTGATATACTGCATGGTGCAATGGCTCTGTACACTTTTGACACAAAGCATAAGAAAGACTGAACACTCTGGAAGCAGCATGAGTGCCTTAAAACAAGGTTGTATGTGCATGCTGTTTTCTTCAGGTAGAATAGGGGGAAACTTCAGGTAAGATCAGAGTTTTAAAGAGTTTGAGTGAAGTGTATCTGTTTGACTCCTTGACCAAGGAAGGAGTCAGAAGATTGTATGAAGACAAATGTGTGGAGCATGTAAAAATAGGCTTAGGGCAAAATGTTAGGAGAGCAAAAGTGACTTAGATGGAGGAGGACATAGGAGCAATAGAAGCCTTGGGAAAAGATTTGGAGAGAGGAATACGAACTTAAAGACAGAAACTGCTCTGTATAGGCCAGAAAGGCAGGAGAGATACTGAAGGAGAATAGAGGCTGTGGGGCATAATTGAGCATTTGAAACAGAAATGTTATGTATAGCAAAAACTGGAAGATGGAAGTATGGGACAGCTGAAAGATATGTAGTTGCCAAAAATGAAAATGCAGCCCCGTGGGAAAGTCTTGGATTGTAGCATTGTGGAAAGATGAGAGAAAGTAGGTTAAAAGGCTGCTGACAAGAATAGCATAAATATAGTGGGGCTCAATAAAATCTTTGTAAGAGTTTTGTAAATTTGAAACTGTAGGATTTGTAGGATTTCAAAGAGGAAATGGAATGGAGATGAATGAAGTGGAGGAAATATTCCGGTTTTGTGCATCTTTTTCTCAGGAAAAAAAAAAATTCCAACTGCTTGGTAGGGAGGAGTTCTGTGGTTTCTGTGAGGCAGCCCAATGTAAATGTTAGTCATTTAATCAAAATTTGATTTCTTTTTATTTTTTTTACAACATATACACAATTCAAGAGAATTCAGTTGTCCTCACGGAAGTAAACAGACATTTCTTTCTTTTACAGGCTGCCAAAATGGCAAACTATTGCAAGTGTCAAAAACTGAGTGACCTTCTGTTCCTTACGTTTGCCATTGTCTTCATTGTCAGTAGGCTTGGCATATATCCTTTATGGTGAGTAAGCACATAATTTCCACCAAATGCTAAGCATCAAACAGATTTGAAAATAACTGTTGTAATTGAACATGATTCGTTGACATTACTCTGTTTCTCAAAGCATCAAAGAGTGTTTCAGACATAACCTGGTGTTGTAGTAGCCTGTTTGCTAGACTGCCATTGGATTTGCAGTATACTAGACAGTATACGTGGGGTTTCTCCTGGTTTTAAGTTAGAAACGAATTGGAAATCACGTGGCTTCAGGTTAGCAGGTAGTTTCTTGCATTGGCAAGAAGTGGGAGGGAAAATAAACTATTAGTCGCTGAATGCACTGAACAGATGCTAAGCTTGATTTTCGTATTAGCTTACAGCACATGCTTTATAAACATGTTCAACTTAAAGAAAGCACAGTGAGCTAAGGGAAGTCCAGCTCTGCTGAAATCAGTGTAAGGATGTTATTGTTGTGCAGATTTGTAGTACTGCAGGCTGTTCATTTTCTACTCTTCCTTTGTGTAGTGGGAAAGCTCTGTAAAACATGCATCTTTAAGGTAATTATATCGGTGTTAACGTAATCTTACCTCTTCCCAGCTGAACACATACAAATAGACACAGATATTTAATTCTTTAGCTAGGATCTTCAATATCCAGAAGGCTGCAGACTCATTCTATACTGGTGGAGAAATTCATTGAAGTTTCTCTATAACTGTAGTATGAGTTAGCTTTGCCTAAAAAGGAAATGCTCTGCTATAGCTGCATGTGCCCTATATATAAGTAGGGCTGGGAGAAGGCATTGACCTCACTCTTTTATGTTCAAGATCCTTCCTTTCTCTAGTGTGAACTGAACTAACTGAAATTTCCACATCTCTGTGAGACCAGGAAGGATCTATTATTATGTCAGGAGATAATAGCAGTAGTTTTGGTTTTGGGAAGCATCAGAAATGTTACCGTTTGAAGAGGTTTATTTAGAAAGATTACAACCAAATTCTTTATTTAAGCAGACAGAGGATGTACGGATACCAGTATCAACCTCTCTTACAATTTCTTCTCAAATCCTATATGATGGTATCTGTTTATGGCTTTGTTTACTGCAAACAGGATAAGCCTAAGGAACCCTTAAGGTGCTTTATCGTCGGTCCTGATTAACACTAGAATGTAGAAATCTCATCTAGTGGTTAATGGCCCCCCCAAAATAATATAATAATGCCTGATCCCTACTGTGCTGTTTGTACAGCCCCATAACAAAAGGAAGAAAATTGTTAGACACACAAACTGCATTTTTTAAATGTATGTTATTTTATTCCAAGGAGCGATGATTTGTTTCTTAAGCATCTTTTCTTCCTTCTCCTCAGTACTTCCTTGAAGTTAACTTGGCCATTCATTGAATTTCGGTAAATGAATTAAGTTAATTTTTCTATCTGTATGATCTCAAATAGGAAAAACGATAGCATTTCTGATCATAGGATTTAATCTAACCTTCGCACACTGCTTTATATTGGGAAATGCAGGAAAGGCTCAGTCTGATTATGGCTGCTTGAAATAGAAATCCCACTGCTCACTTCTCTCTCCTTTGATGGTTTTAAAACAGTAATAAATTTAGTTTTGTCTGACTGCTTTGAGGTGGGATTTTTTATACAGGTAAACTGAGAGGAATGCAGAGCATGAAGGGATGAGGTTAGGAAAGAGGAAGCTCGGCTAGAATTTAATCTGGCAAGGGATGACAAAGGTAACAAAGAGGTCTTATGTAAATGCATAGATGACAAAAAGGACGACTAGGCAAAATAGGGGCCTACAGCTGAGTGAGATAGGGAGCCTGGTGACACAGAAAAAGTGCAAGTCTTGGACAGCCTGCTCTAGATGACCTTGCCTGAACAGGAATGTTGGACCAGATAATCTGTGGGGGTCCCCTCCAACCTCAGTCTTTCTGTGATTCTACAAGGTCTTATGTGTTTATGTGTAGCACTAGCAGTTAAACCACTCTTTGTGTTTTTTGAAATGGCAAAGAGAGAGCTACTGACTTTAAATTTTGTTACTTAGACACAAACTTTACCAGATCACTGCTTTGTGCTTGCTTTGATAAACAAACAATGAAGACTAGATTAATCTTCCCAGGGTGCATGATTTTGAAGGAGGACATTAATCTTGTACACATTTAACTAGAAGCAGCTGCCCAATATGCTTTTTCTCTTGAGATATCTTAAAATCATCAAGGTCAAGATTTTCCCATCCTTTACATCTCTACTGTGGTAGTCAAGTTTTTGAAAATCCACACTTCAACTTTTAACCTGAGACATTGAAAATAACACTGCATTTGTATCCAGAACTGAGATTCACACCCTGTAATGCACACCTCGTGCTGTCAGACTTGCAGAGTCCTAGAAGAGACTACCAGCACAGCATTAAGTTACAGAGCAAGCATAGAAATTTGAGCGCTGCTTTACAGGCATGACGTTTTGTGCTGTTGATCTGGAGCGTGCCCATCCATTCCTGTATGCACTTGGTACAAGCAGCAGTTCTATAACACTTCTGATTGAACATTGTCTGAATTCTGCTCTAAAGAGTAGCAGTGGCCCAGTGTAGTGAAAGCAGGATGAAAATTGTGGTGAGTAGATTTGGGAAAGAGGGACAGAAAAGAGCATTGCATGGTAGCTTTGGGTATTGTTGTTGACTCCCTTGGTACTGAATACTGGGTTAATGAGAACATCAGGTTACAGCTATGGGCAAAGTTAGTTGCTAGATAGTATAGACAACAAACTTCTTTTTACAAGAGTAGAATTTGTTTTACATACTGCCTGTATAATACCCATATTTTGTTCCTGTGGAGGCTGTGGTAGAAGAATGCATCATAACACTGGAGTAGTAGGTTCAGGATAGTGGTAGGTGGTATCGTTCAGAATAGACTCGTAAAATCAGAGAAGGCAGAGGGATTGTGTGTAGCTAGCAGCAATGTACTCTAGTTTCACAGATAGAATGGTTACACTAGTGATCCCTTTGCCTTTCCTCCTGCTTAGCTGACCAAAGCGCATGTTTATCTCATTTGAATCTGTGAATTGTTTAGCCTTTCACCTGGTCCTTGTGAATATGAAACTGAACTGTAAACATTGTTTGTATCACTCTGAGTCCACCTGGAACCTGATGCTGTTCATACCAGTATTTGACATTTCTGTCTATGTCTTGAAATTGTCATTTTCCTGATTATTATACCCTGTCAGTTAAAAAAATTAAAAATATATATATATATAGCACTTCAGCTTTGGAAATTTGTCTATTTAATAAATGGACATTGGTGATTTTTTTTTTCCTAACAAGAATAAGTCCTTGCCTTGAAGCTCATGCAGTCTTTAATATGCTTACCTGCATGACTAAGAAATAAGAGTATCAGGCTCTTTTGAAATCTTATTAAACTATGAATCACAAGTTAGCCCTAAAATACCTTCTAACAGAAAGGAATAAATGGAAAGGTATCTTCAGAGGGTTCTCTTGCTGGAGTGCTAGTTGCAAGGATGCCTTAATTACAAGGAACAGAGTATAAGCGTGGTGTATATTATTTGTGATTTTTGACACCTTCATTTCTCCAAACCAAAGTATCAGTTTACATACACTTAATGATTATCCTTACAAACATCTGTAATCACAGAGTTTGGAGGCAGTTTCCTAGTTCTTAGGTTAGTGGGAGCATTGCACATGGGAGCCGTGGTTTGTAGAGATTAAGTATGGGATGCATGAGCTTGTGTCTCGCAAATCCCCTTTTTCTATGAAGCTGTAGTGCTAACTATTCATCCCCATTAGCTTGCATGTCGGCAAATATGAGTCATTGGAGTGGCAGCAAGCCAGAAAACATAGTTTTGCTCTCCTTTTCCTTGTTGCTGAATATTCAAAGCAGCAAAATTTGGTGCTTGATTAATATTACATAAATATGCAAATTCCTCTAGCATAAAAACTAAGAGGTTAAAAAAAAATAAATTGGTGAGCATGTAATGTGAAAGGAAGACTATAATTTATAAGAAAACCTCCCCCATGCAGGAAGGCGAATATTCAAGGCAGGGTTCCAACAACACTGCTTATGAAGTGCATGCATGAGCTTGTGCTCCAGCTTTGCACAAGTGCCATTTAATTCTGCATAAAGGTGCTAATAAAGAATTCAGAATGTATCAAATGCTGTTGTCTGAAGGTTGTTTAGCAACAGGGCTAAGACAAAAGAAGCAGGCAATTAGTTATATATTTAGCAGTCTTTCTACAGGCATCTGGAGTTCATTTCAGCAATAACTCAAAAACCCTAGGACACTTTCTTCCTCCTGCCACTAAGTGAATGTAGGAGTAAAGCTGCTATTTTCACTGAGAAGACATTTTGCTTGTGAAATTCTCCCACTTGCGCATAATCTCTGTTGTAGCAAATTACAACATAAAACATAACTCTCTATGAGTCGAGGGAATATGATGCCTTCTCAAGTGATACAGAGTTGTAAAGAGAATGAAGGCAACCTCAAACTGAACACTTGACAGAAGTGATGTGAGCTCCTGGTTGGTCTAATATGGTCATACTGTGCAAAGCTTTTCTTCATTCCAATAAGCCTTGCATGTTCTTTTCCCTAATTCTCAAACATTTTGTTTTGATGTAGTTGCACAGGTGCAGTTTTCTCTCTGTTGATAAAGGAATGGTTTGCTTTTTAATGTCATTTTGTTGAAAGGAAAACTCCAAGGGGCCGTAATATTTATTAATCATTTTTTGAAGTGTACAGAGTACAAAAGGACTCTTACATTACAGGAGATGTGGATCTGAAGAAGATAATGCATTACAGAAGCCAAGATTTCCAGTCTTTCTTTGCTTGTTGCAGAATCCTTGTTCTGAGAACTGTGAAATTCATGAAGTTTGGACTGAAGAGGAGTCCCAGAACTACTCTCTTACTGTGCTTATCCTTCCAGAATATATGCGTTGTGTTTTCTTTTTCTGACAGAGCAGTTTGAATAATAGCTGTGAAGAGCTCAGCATGTGAAACTGGTTTCACAAGGTGACAGGGTATTTCAAAGAGCTTGAGTGGAAAGCAGTTGGTGTGGAGAGAGACATGAGGCTACTATACTCATTTAATGTTGTAAAACGTGTTGAAGTAGCTACAGAAAGGTGTAACTTTTGGATTGAAAGAAGGAAGAGAAGGCTCCAAGAAAGCAAGGCTGATGCTTACCATGTGGACAGTGCTAAGTTGTGTAAATGCAGCTTCCTTCATGATTCTCAGAATACTAGCATGAGGTTATTTTTCACCACTTTTGATTAATTATAGGAAAACTAGAACACACTGAGTTGCAGGAAAGTGCCGCAATCAAAAGTAAAGGGAGCAGGATAATGAGATTTGCACTCATTAGGTCTGTGAAGTGTCAGTGTGCATACAGTGTAAATTCACTGACAAATGTTGTAAAACACCAGTAGCTTAACTGTACAAATGTAAGTGAAAGCTTGATTCAAGCTGATTATAAAGAACACAGACATTTTCCTCCTGTACCCCAAAATCTCATCTAGGTAGATTTGGTGTTAGCCAGGTGCCCTGTTGTTGACCTCTTCAGATACCCTTGATGTCTCCAAAACATTAGAAGCTGTGAGCACAGATAAGAAAACTGCTTTGGCTACGTGATGTGGTCTTGTTTAATATTAGTCTAACTGGACCTTCCGTTTGTGCATGTTTGGAAAGATTCTGTCAATAATAATGATAATAATTCTCACTGTTTCAGCCTGTCTTTTCATTGACTCAGAAGTGCAGTTACTAAATAGTTGTGGTTTTTATTTTCCTTATGACAACAAAAGCTATATAACCACAGGTCTGCCAGTCCTCAGAATAACTACTTGTTTTCTTGTTATTCTTTCATTTTTAAAGTTCATGAGAGTACACACAGTCTGGTTCATGGCTGATTTGTAATTGCCTTTTCATGGCAGTGATTATCTGCATGACCCAGACAGGCATAGAATGATCTTTGCTGAGTTAAAATTAACTTCTGTTCACCATGGTGTGCTGGAACAAACTCTAGTTACTTATTATTATCTCTCTCTTATCTTTGCATGACCAGCTAACTAGACCTTCCTAAATTTCATCATTAATTAAACAACAATGTGGGATACAGCCGTGTTATTAAGGCACACATTGGATCTCCAAACAGTGATCCAGTATTACCAGTTTGCACTGTTCTGTCTCCTTCCTTTTATCCTGCAATCTGCTTCTCTCTGAGTGAAATTGCAGCTTGAGTTATTAATAGGGCAGCACAGAGCCCCCACCAGTAGCAGCTGCTGAAGAGATCTGATGAACCTCTGTTTTTTTTCTGGCCTTGTCTTTTTTTCTAGCTGATTTTGACTGTTTTTGTGCAGTTCCTAACATGCAGGGAATTTGAATCATCGTCTTTGATCTGTTTTTCTTTCCTAGCAGATTTTCTACTGTTTGACCCTTTGAGTATGTGTATGATGGGAAGGCAGCATGTGGACTCTGACAGAGGCACCCTGCTTCTTTCCTCTGAACATACTGGCAAAACAGAAAGCTCAAACCCACAAGCATCCTACTGCATCAAAACAAGACGTGGGCACTAGCTAAAGCAAGAGTTCTGGTTATTTACTAGGCATGGTGAAAATCTAGATAACCAGATGAATCCCAGCTGCCCAAACCTCATCTGAACTCTGAATGATCAGTGTTTTACTTATGATGGCCTTACTTATTGTTACTGGGTCCTGAAGCCAGTGAAAACCTTTCTATCCTGGCCAATATTATGTACAGAGCTAGACAAGCATGTCTAATTGCTCTGCAGTAAAATGAATTACTTTCTTATTATGAAAGTATATCATTGACACTGTTTTGACCTCATTTTGCTCATAACGTTGTCCAAAATAATGCACAGCCTAGGTTGTGGGTAGCAGATTTTGAAGGAATAAATTCTTATTTTAATCCAATGTATTACTGATTTTATTCATGGTGTCAGTGAGTGGATGCTGCAGAAGTAACAGCAAAAATTACGTAATGTCCTTGTAATTCAGGTGCTCTGTAGTTTCAGCAGGCAACTTACAGCCTATGCACTTAATCATCAGTATTTAATAAAGAGCTTTTGGCAAGCTAACTAAAAAACATTTGAAGAAAGCACTGACTTCAACTCTTAGCTCTGTAGCAGAATATGTATAATGTCATCCCATCTGCTTTTGAAAAAGTGTTACTCGATGATGTCCCTAATAATGCCAAATAATGCCTATTTTATTTCCTCAAGCTGTTTACAGCGCTTGTGAACTCAGGATTACGTGAAGGAAAACTGAAGTCTTTGGAATGCTGGGTTAATACTGATGAGTTTACAGGAAGGCTGTAAGAAATTGAAAGGTTGTGTGTATCATTCACCGTTGTGGCTTTGCAGTGTAAATAACAAGAAATGGCATTTGTTCAGTATTTCAGTTTTTAAGACTTACGTGTGATCACAACTGGAAAAAAATGAGATGAAAAAGGATTTTATCAGGTCTCCCAAAGTCAGTTCTTATTTTTAGTTTTTGTAGTCTGTGCCCTGTGGCTGGGCTGTAATAATGACTTCTGTTGTTGGGGCAGGCTGTTCAGCCAGTGTTCTCACTTTCCTTTCTAAAACCTGATTGAAAACAAGTGCTGGGACACTTATGTTCAAAATTATTCTCATGAGTCTAAATGTCTCAGGAGAAGGGAAGCAATGTTGGTAATGTTCCCGTGGCTAGGCACTTTCTTATATGTTTTAGCTGCTTTTAAGTCAGCTCCTCAAAGCACGTGACTGAAGAGCACAGTGGCTAAGCTGAGGAGGCTGAACTGAAGAGTGCCTCAGCAATGGCAGTCATCTGAAGTCCTCCAAAATTGCATCGTTTGTAGGAAGGAGGGGAAGAGGAAAGAGGCTGGCCATGATTTTTATCTGGAGAGAGTTGTGATAAAAATTTGACCCGGTTTTTGGGCTGCTTTCTACAAGAAAGACATTGAGATCCTGCAGCATGTCCAAAGAAAGGCAACAAAGCTATGAAGGGTCTGTAACACAAGTCTTATGAGAAACAATTGAGGGAACAGAGATTATTTAGTATGGAGAAGAGGGGGCTCAGGGCAGACCTTATTGCTCTCTACAACAACCGGAAAGAAGGTTATGGTGAGGTGGGAGTCATTCTTTTCTCCCAGGTGACAGTGATAGGATAAGAAGGAGTAGCCGTATGTTGCACCAGGTAATGTTCAGGTTGGATATTAGAAAAAACATGTTCCTAGAGTGAAGCATTGGAACAGGCTGCCCAGGGAAGTGGTAGTGTCACTGTCCCTAGAAGTTTTCAGAAAAAGGCATTGAGCAATGTGGATTAGTGGGTGTAGTGGTGATGCATTGATGTTGGACTAGATGATCTTAGTGGTCTTTTCTTAATGATTCTATAATTTTTAAACATAATCCATAATGTTTTTACCATTCATTTGAAAGCTAAGTCACTGATACATGCTACCATCACACTTTTTGAAGCGTGGACTTAAAAATGATACTGATGCTGCAGGGACAAGTTCTCAGTAAAAAATAAAATAAAATAAAGAATTCGAAGTGCAGTACTCCTACTATTGATGGCATGTGAGCCACCTGAAGGGCAGTAGGTGTCTGGAAGAGGGGTGGCTGCAGCTGTTTTATGGGTTTTGAACAAGTCCTATTTAGTTCCTGAAAGTTTGGATCATCTTTTCTCCTGAAATGTTTGCTGTGGCACGTAGCTGAACACAACACAATGTGTCTGTGCTCCAAAAGTAAGAATATTCCTCCCACACAGGTACTACATTTACTTAACTAAAAGAGGCATCAGAAAGGTTTTTATCATCTCTGATAGTGTGTGCTGCAAAAGTGGGAAACAGTCCTCCTGTAGTTTACATTAAGAGCCTTTCTATTTAGAGAATACCATGAACTGCAGGCAAAGAGGTCTTGATATATATTTTCTGTTGCTTGTATAAAAATTTTATGTGCTTGAATTTTTTAGATTTGGAAGTTTCATTCTTAGCATAACGTCATTTCCCTCTGCTGTGTGCTATGATCCACAGGTCTTCATGCAAGCATTTTGTCAGGATATGTTACTGATAAAATATGTTATTGTTTTGATGAGTATAATCACGTTCAGCTAGGAAATTTGAATTCTTTTTGTATCGTAATGTCTATTGAAAGACTATCCTGAGATTTGAGCTTGGATTGTGAAGATGTCTCTGACCTTGTATACTTTTTTTTTTTTCTTCTATCCACGAGGATAGAAATACTAATATTCATGCTAGTGGCTGCAAGATCAGTTAATGGGTAATAGTTGTTGATGAAAAAAAATTGAGTAAAGAGAAAAGAACAGCTGAACACAGGACAGTGACAGCTTGATCAGAATGGTATCTTTCACAGTATGTCAAACATGAATAATTTCCTCTCTGTAGCAGCATTTTTGTTAAATAATTGGAAATCCTATTGATCTACACAGGATTTAAAATAATATGAACTCAATGTTGGGGATGTGATTTCTGCAAAGAGGTACTGTTGCTGGTTAGTGTCAGAGCAGAAGCCACCTGTCTGCACAGCATCTGAGCTTGTACTTTGTACAGCAACTGGGGCAGCCTGGGATTTGAAGGCCTATTGTATTTCTATGAAAGTCTAAATAACAGTGATAAATCTTGACTACTGATGAACTGTAGCCAGTATATCCTGTGACTGGTCAATGTGTGTATGTGTGTACTTTCACACTCTTAGTGTTACAGTGTGGTCCATAGTGGTTTATAAACAAGCCCATTAATTTAAGTTAATTAACATGCCCCATCATCTCTGTGAGATAGACAAGCATTGATACATTATATAAATCCTTAACAATAAATAAACTGGGTGAAGGAACTTGAGAATTTCTTGGATCATACAATAAGTTAATAGAAATACAGAATCTAGGCCTCCTGACTCTTTAATCTCTGGTCTTAGTCACTATTTAGTATGTATAATGAAGAATAAGCTAATATGTTTGTTATACCTTTTCCACTGTAGTAGCAGCATGCCTTTCATTCTGCTTATTGCATGTGCAGTCTGCTGGGCACTGGGCAATGTTGCAGGAGTTAAGGCAACTTGCACTAGCATTCATTTCAGCTGCACAGTTTCTGCTTCTTTTGAACATGATAATAGTGCCCAGCATGGCAGTCACCCTGCTATGCTTCATTCTGCAGAGTTTATCATAAATTTTCCGCCTGCCTGGAAGACTGCCTACTCTTTTCACATGGCCTTCTTTCTTGTCTTCTCTTATTCATCCAAAATCCTTTCGGAAGCAAACACAGAAGATTTTGCCAATTCTCAGATGAATTTAAACATGCATTTTCCTCTTCCACCTCTCCAACTCTTTCTTTATCTCTTCCTTCATCTCCCTTTCCTTGTTTCATCCCAAGTGTAAGACAGGTGATCAAGTTATCTAGAATTAGTTTCTGCTATTCAAGACTCGTGCCCATTAAGTTGTTGGGAGGGAGCATCATCTTATCTGAGTCAGCAGATAAGCAACATGGGCCTGTTGCTAATAGCCTCCTGAGTACTGCTTATTCAGTTAGAGATGGTGCTGTATCATGCCAACAGCAAGTTGTGATGCAGCTGATTGTTTAGTTTTTTTTGAAAATATGTTAATTTTATTCTGAGCATTAAATTAGAGCAGTACAGTAAGTATAGAACTGTTTTGCTTCAGCTAGAAAACAGTTTTTTCCAGTGTCTACTCCATAAACATAAAACATTCTGAAAACACAACTGTATATAAGGTTATAAGATCCTTTCATTAAATTATTGAATCATACTTGTATCTTAGCGTAATAAAGCAAAAATAAAAAGCTAAAATATTTATTATGAAATGCTTTACATACCACAAGTCCAGAGTGTTAGAAATCGCTGCCTGATTTGTGGTCAATGCTGTTCGTATACATATAAATCATTATGCTGTACTCTAACTTAAATGTGTGTACATACTTATTATTGCTTAAACTGATTTGAATGTTTTTGGGAAGGACTGTAGCTGTGGCAAGTGTGATTATTTAAAAAGTAGAGCTCGGTGTCCCTAGCATTTCAAAAGTGAGCTCTGCTGTCCTGAATCCTTGCAGGACCTCAGTTACGTCCCTTTTGCATTCAGACAAAGCATGTCTGTTGCCATCTAGTGACTATAGGCTGGAAGTTAATTTCTACAGCTCTTCCCTGGAGAGGTTGCCGATCCCTATTGCAGCCTGGGAATGTGTTTTGAAGAACATGGTACTAGTGCTTTAGAGTTGCATGCAAAGTAACAGTTCCCATATATGCTGTTTCTTTCGTGTTGGTAGTACACAGGTACCAAACCATGTCTGGGGGAAGTCAAGACGAAAAAACTTTATTAAAAGAGAAAGGAATTAAGCAATCATTGTTATTAATGAGCATTTTGGTTATTTAAGATAACTGATACCTGCCAGCTTTATTAAAAAAGAAATGCATGCTGAGAATCTTTCTTTCCTGTATATAATGTCTCCCTTAATGTCTAGTGACATTAAGAACTGAAAGCCAAATTTTGGTGATGATTCTCTCTAGAGAAACCGAGATGATTCAGACCAAGTCACTGCTGCTGTAAGATGCAACTATATGGATAGATCCCATCTAAACTCATATTTGTCATCTATCAAGGATGCTTAGAAAGTGCATCCTTTGAGATTGCTGGCTTTAAAAAAGTGTAATGATTTTTCTGTCCCTTTCTCTTCTAGGATATTAAACACTACATTGTTTGAACTGTATGAAGCTTTGGGCAATTTTCCTGCCTTGTGGGTCTTCAACGTGCTGCTTCTGGTTCTTCAAATTTTGCACTGTTTTTGGTCTTATCTAATAATAAAGGCAGCCTACAAAGCTATTTCAAAGGGCAAGGTAAGACAGCACTGATAGACTTCTGTTTCATATTTACTATTTTAACTGTTTCAGTATCAATACGTGGTCACTGTTGGGTACTTTTTCTTTTTGAACCCTAATACATTACTAAACATGCCAGTTCTGTTTTTCTTCTTCATACTAGTTAGAAAACTGTTAGGTTCCCAGCTGACAGTTATAATAATAATACAAACTGAAATTCTTCTGCTTTTACTTGTGGCAAGGTTACAAACTACAACCTCTTTTGTTTTTTAGTATTTATGAGATTCTGGGAAGGGCCAGAGGATCTCCCCAGCAAGACTGCTTGAGATAAAATGTAATATCTTGTTAGCATTGTTGCATTTGATGGGGAGACGTAATTCACAAAAAATGCTAACCTCATTCCACTTTGTGTGCAGAAACAACACTTGTATTTAGACTATGAATGTTATGCCTAAGGATTGTCTAAAGTACAGGGTATTTTGCCCTTAAGGACTAGAACTCATAAGTAGTTATTTTAGATGTGTAACCACCCCCAAATGGAATAGAAACTGTTCTGTAGATAACTGCTTTCTCTGAATGTACTTCAGAACTTGGCCTGTTGTTTTGCACCCTCTCTTACTCTGCTTGTCTATCCTTTCCCTTGTGCTGCATTGGAAGGCTGGAAAGTGGAACCCTTTGCATGTAAGTTTCTTTACATTTACTATGCAAAAGATACATTCTGCAAAATACTGGAGTGTTTGTTGTTGCTTTTGTTTTTGTTCTGCAGTTTCTGCCTGATTTTTTTTTATCCATCGCTTGTATTTAGATATTTGAAGGAAGGCTGTCTTTAAGGCTATTTTTACTTGTTGTCCGTGCATCACCTAATATTCATAGTGTCTTGGTGTTATTGCATTACAACCATTTTTGTACGTAAATATTGGCAGGATAACAGCTACTCTGGCACCATTCAGAAAGCATACATGCGAATATACGTCCTCTGTCTTGTAGTTCAATCAAGGAAATTTAGGTTGTATGAAAGCAGAGTCAGACACTTGCAGCAAGATAATGACCAAGTTAAAACTGCCTATACATTAATCTAGGACCCTTCCTCTAGATCTTAACATTCTTCATTTGCAACCACATCCTCTCAGTTTCTACAGTAAAATAAGTAGTGCTGTCAGAGCACATTTACATATATCTTACAGTAGATGTTCATCCTTAATTATTGCTTTACTGGTGTTTTACTGTTACCCACCTTTGAAACAGCCCAGCAATTTATTATCACTAAATTTGTAAGTACTCCTGATAATCTGTTTCTTACTCTCTTTTATGCTTAGGAGTTTTGTAAACCTAGATACATATTTTTTAAACACCCTCTTTGGGAATTACTCCAGTTGATTATTTTGGAGATAAACAAAGAGAATTAAGTACTGCTATATTTATATGAAGGTTTAAGTGCAAAGGCCTTGGTATGTTACTTTCTACGTTTTTTTTAAGTGGCTACATCATGGGATTTTCTAATAGGATTAACTGGCTTTTGAGTATACCCTACCAGAATATTTAGCAGCAAATCTACTATATTAAGAAAACTCAAATGATGGTAGAATTTTCAGGTGATCAATCTCCCCTCACAATGATCTAAGGTACATCTTGTTGAGCTTGTTCTCTTTTGTCTGATAAAAGTGTAATTCTAAGTGTATTTCTATATCTGCAACAGCTGTAATATAAAAGTTGCTATATATGAGAGAGACTGAAGTAATCTGTTAATTGAAGCCATGTAGGTATGGCATGGAATTTCTGAGCACAGCTGAAGTCCAATTTCACAGATGCCAAAATTGTGACCCTGCTAGACACTGACACTAAAATCCAGCTATACAGGTATATGGAATATATATATACCAGCTATACATGGTATATACACGTAAATATATATTTCCTTATACCTGTATAGCTGGATTTTAGTATCAATAGGTGTGTGTTTCTTTTTTCTTCTGTTTGCAAACAGTGGTGTCACTCAGTTTTATGATATTGTAAGGTCAGTAGTAGCACTGGGAACCCCAAAGGGAAATAGTCATTTCTGAAGCAACAACTGGACAAAAGAATTGCCTCGAGGATCTTCTGAATAGAGGAGAATTACTGTAATCAAAAAATTACGTTAAGTGACATTCCCTGTTATGTGATTGTTTTGATTTCTTAGGGGAAAAGTCTTGCCATGTGTTTTCTCACCTGTGTGTCTATTCACTGTTGTAAAGTCAACTGTTACTGTCAGATGTGGTGATCTATACAGCATGGATAGATGCTGACAGAATTAGGAATCTCAGCTATACAAACAGGGATACAAACAGGAATGGAAAGCTGCATCTTCAAACTTGCAAGCAATTTAAACTTCATGCCTCTTTCTGTTCATCTGATATAATTCTACCATTTTTATAGATTTTTCAAGCCCACGCTGAATAGAGATCTGTGATAAACTCTTACCTCCTTGCTGACAATGCTTTGAGCAGGAGTTTAGGCATAGACTTCCCAAAGTCTCTTCTGACCTGAGTTATGGGCAATTATTAGGAGTTATATGAGACACTGGCTGTGCCATTGTTACCACCTGGGGAAAAAAAAGAAAAAAACTCCAAGCCCTTAAGAATTGAGCAGGCAGGGCTTTTTCTTTGCAGGATTTTCTTTTCTGTTCTCCTCTTTGCTCTCCTTATCACGCCTGTTGTTTTCTTCCCCACTTCTTGTCCCCCCTCTTTTACTTGCTTTGGGTGCAAAGTCACCTCAGGGATTCTGAAGGGACCTAGTGTTCAGCTCTCAAACTTAGTGATCTTCACTTATGACCCTCAACGAGCTCTACTGAAGAGAAGAGTAGACCCTTTAGCCTATGGAGTAGAATTCATAAAGTAAATGGGTATAAATTGACAGGAATTAAGTTCAGCTGAGAATTAGCAGAAAATCATTAGCGATTAAAGCCAGTGTGTTTTTGAAGCAGCTTTCAAATGGAAAAATTTGGCAGATGATTGAACTTGCTCAATTGCTTGTGTGGTGATAGGAACTCGACTATGTTCTGTGTTTCCAACCACCATTCTCATCATTTCTCTAAGATCAGACTGCAGTTACCTGATGCAGTGAGCTATGTTTAGGCTAATACTTCTACCTTCTACAGCCAGCCCACAGCACATTTCTTGTGAGCTGTATAGTCTCTAGAAAATGACTCAGGAAGTGAGGGAAAGAGGTTAGTGTGAATATTTTGCCTTTATCCTGACATTATCAAGTCAAAGAGAAGTACCCCAAAGGAAGCATAGGAATCCCTGTACCAGTGATGAGCTTACCGATGTATTAAGATACAGAAAATAAGATTGTAGTGGGAGGGCAAAGAGACAGGGACTAGGCTGAACTAGGGAGTTTGAATTGTTGCTTCCTTTAGTAGGTACCACCCTTTGTCTTGAGCACTGTGCTCTCCCTTCAAGATACTACCTTGAATGCATCAGTGCAAAGTTCTTACCTTGCCTCTGCTCACAAAGGGTGTATGTACTAGCAGCTGTGTTTGAAGGCAGATCTAGGCAGGAGGAGAAATGTGCCAGATCTGATACCACTTTCAAATCTCCAATTGAAAACTGCTTTAATTCTCTGATTCTAGCTTGCATCAAAAAGCTCCATTCTTTCCTTAAAATTGTCTACTGCTTGTTTTTTCTCAAATTCTACAGGTAACAAAGGATGACCGAAGTGACATTGAGTCAAGCTCAGATGAGGAAGAAACAGTACCTCGTTCAAAGACCCTGCACAGCACTATCACCACTAATGGGACTGGTGGTGCCAATGGGACAAACGGGTATCTTACTGGTAGCACATGCTCAGAGGAGCATTAATCTTTGAGTGTCACAAGACATAAACAGAATGGACTGTTTGCTACTGTAAGTAAATTAGAAGTTGTGAATGCGGTTTCTTCATATATCTCAGCATCAAAAAAATTAGGAGTATCAAAGCATTCTGATAGTGCACTGCCATACTCCCTGTTTGTGAATGAAGATAACACATCATTCTGTATACGTAGGTAGGCATGCTGTATGTGTGTATGTAATTGACACAGTGGGAGCAGTATTTTCACTTGTACCATATTTGAAATATTATTTATTCTGTATTCTTTCTGGGAACTTCTGGACAAAAGGGAACATCTATTCTCAAACTTTATCTCTTGGGATTCTCAGTGGTTGAGAGTATCATGCTCTGATCTCTCCTGTCCATCCTTGTTGCTTTTGCTGAGTCTGCTATAAATAATAGTTGCTTTATTTGTTACTTACAAAAGATAGAACATAGCTTTGCAGATTCTAGTTTTGCTTCAGATTTTTTTGTTACCTTTGTGTTTAAAGTGCTTGTTTTGAAACTGCCTATCGAATCACATTGGCCATTCCTCCAACATAAAGTTTTAAAAGACTGGATTTATATTTTGAATGCTAGGTAATATGGTCAATTAGCAATTAGGGAAAAAAGAACCATTGTGATTGTGCAAATGTTATTTTAGCATAACTTAAAATTCAAAATTGGTGGTTAATTGCATTAGAAGTAGATTTGATTAGTTGTGCAAATGTCCAGAAGCATTGATGTCAGCAGTTAGGATGCACTCGTTCTTGCCTTTTATTTTTCCTTGCAATTTTTGACATCTATTATGACAATCAGCTTTTTACACAGATTCCATGTTGAAAGGTATTTGTTCAAGTGCACCGTTGTGAATCCAGAACTCACTCCTGAAACTATTCTTCCAAGTTCATAAAGATGAGAGCAGAGAATGAAGAAAACAGCAGGTGAAGTCATTGCTTCCTTGGAACACAGTTTATTCTAGTTATCATTCTTATAGACATTGCTACTTTTTTAGTAGGCTGAAGAGAGAAAAGACAGAATGCTATACATTACTAGAAGTAGTTTAAATGCATGAAAACTTCAGCAAAATTCACTTAACATAATTCTTAACATAAAACTTTGAAGGTTCAGCACTATTCTATCACTTTTATAAATAAAATTAAGAGTGTCTGTAAAATAATTTTGCTCTCCTGTTTCATCGAAGATTTATAAACTGTGTCCTGAAGAAGACAAGATAATACCCCAAATAGGTATTATTTTAACATTATATACTCACTTCTTCCTAGATCAGAGTTTGATATAGAATGCTAAAGATCATAAAACTCTTGCAGGACATTTTTCTGTGATTTGTGATAGCAGTGCCAAAAGTAGGCAAGTTTCTTGGGCAACAGACTCTATGCAACCTACTGTTCAACAGTATTGTGTATGTGCACACAGAACCAATTGCTTATAGACCAAAGACATATATATAAAAGAAAAAAAAAAAAAGAAAAAAATATGGAAGGAAGGAATAAAAAACCAGGAAAAAAAATCTAACAGCATGTCTTCTATATTGAAAGGGACTGGAATGCTGCTTTCAGCTAAAAGTCTAGTCCGAGAAATATTTCTTATTCCTTCTACCTATGCAAAATGGTAAAATATAGATGGCTTCTGGCATCATAAAACATGTTTAAATACTCTATTGTATGCAGAGTCCACTGAAGAAAGTTTAGTTGCCACTTCTCTCTTTTTGAGGGGAAAAAAAAAAAAAAAAGAAAAAAAAAGATTTGTTCTATTCCACCTGTGAGTCTTGAAAACTTCTGAAACTTTTATTACTCATAGGAGCTGTTTGCACATTAGCAAAAGACGCGCTGAAAGTAAGGACAGAATAGTATGAATGAAAATCGTACCACCTCTTAGTAGAAAACAAAGGTAAGAAAACAAAGGACTTCTAAATCATGGGAGAAAAAATGTCAGTTTTGCTACTTATACAGCATCCTTTATTATTCAGCAGTTTCATAGTTTGTATGTCCCTGAGCATATCTGAGAGAGAAAGGGAGTCTTATTTAAATCTCCCTCTCTTCTAAAAGCTTCTTTGCCTCTAATTTTTTTCATCTGTCTTCTGTGCCTCTGATTTTAATGCAAGTAACACATATGAAGATAGCATGTAATACAGATGAAGATACCATGATTGCAACAGATACTATCCCGTCCACAGTATTTGAATGGCCAGTGTTTAAGAATTATTGTTAAGATTATGCTAAGGTTTTAAAACCAAATGTTCTTGGGATTTATTGAATAAGCATTATTAGTTCTGAAATCTGACTTGCTAATTGACCTGGTCATTGAGAATAACATCTTAGTATCATAGAATATCCAGAGTTAGAATAGACCCACAAGGATCATTTAGCTCCTGGCTCCACACAGGACCACAATTCAGTCCCTATGTCTAAGAATCTTGACCAAATGTTCCTTAAATTCTGGCCACATGAGGTGACCACTGCTCCAAGGAGATTGTTCCAGTGCCAACCAGCCTCTGGTGAATAGGCCTGAACATGCTTCCTTCGTGATGTTCATTTCTATCTCTACTGGATTTCCCTTTTGCAAAGATAGTTACAAAACTGGCATTCTGGCAAATATTTTGTCTTAAATGGGGGCAGAATGTTGCTCTAAATTGTCAGTATACACCTTTATTACTGTAACATCTTTGATATTTGGACAGAAAACAGTTCCCATTAACAATTTCCAAACAAGAGGCAGGTAACATTGGTCTCTGTTGATCCTCACCAGCTGTTCTGTATAGTATTGAGTCAGTCCTACAGTCAGTGTTACAGTAAGCCTCTGGCTTAGTGTATCCCCATTGTTAAATAATGTAACTTGGATTGAAACTTGGATTGAAATTGGTTTGAATTCTAAATTAAGTTGTATCTGTTATGCACAAAAGCATGTAAATACTTACTGTGGTTCATCTGACCCCCCAGTAATTTATCTCCTATAAACTAGGCTTTTTGAAGTCCATTCATAGCAGCCTAAAATAACTATAAATATGTCTAGAAAATAGGCAGAGTAACAGGGTCAAAAGGCATGTTCGTGAAAATGGGGTGAAAGCAAAGAAGCTTCAAGTACTTAACTAAACTTTGCTGAACAATTTTTAATGGAGATTAAGAATTCGTACAATTTTTTTTCTGTCCTTACTGAGAATGACCAAGTGTTTTAGTAATCATACTTGGCAGCATGCTTTGATTCATTGCTTTGGCCAATGGATGTCAAAACTTTGGCCTCATCTGCCAGACAGTATCACGCAATTGTTTCCTTTTCAGTTCAATTTCTTTGCTGAAGAGGTTTGTAAGGTGCTTTTGGAGGCTGTTACATATGTAAAGGATAATCACACGTATTCCTGAAAATGTATTAAAGTGATTCGCATGGCTCATGGTAAATGCGATACCTTAAAAGGTTCTGTATATTCATACCTTCTGTAGAATTTAGAAATGAGGGTTTGTATTCTGTAACCTTTTTGTCTTCAACCTTTATGCTCTCTTTCTATAGTACAGTACACGACACAATGGTTAAGATGTTGAAGTAGAAAAATGAGGAAGTGATGTGTAGAGTTTGTTAGTAAATGGTAGGAATTTTTCTTCTCTCCCTAGCCAGTCCAGAGTATATTAAAATAAGATTCAGGTCTCCCTTTGCTTACTGCTTTTCATATTGTCATGTTTTATACCAGAAAAAAATATATATGTTGTTGTTTGTTTGTTTTTTCTTAAGAAAACAAAAGCAAACACTTAAACATTGCAGCAAATGGAAGGAATATCTAATGAAACAACAATGGTGAACGCTGGAGTCATTTGGATCTTGATTGCAGTTAAATAGTGCTAGTTCTATAATACCAAAGTGTCCCATGCTGTTTCCTTGTTGCCATTTTGTATTTTTTCTATGTATTATTTAATTCCAGCAGAACTGAAACAGGTGTCACAGCTTCAGGTGTGTTTAGCTCCTGTTTCAAACTGGGACCATTCTGTATGATTGCTGATGCCAAATCCTTTTTCTGAGACCCAAGTACATGCACTAAAGCTTTGCTTACAGTAAAATAATTCTTGTCTTAAATCTGTGTCTGTTTTGAATGCAAATCACTTCACAGTTCTGAATGGACCATGATGGCAAAAGCTGTTACCCTGCAGCAAATGTCAGAGATCAACTTGAGGTGATTTAGACACTGCGTGTTTTACGCAGCCTATTCTACTAAGAAGCATAATGCCTGTTATGTTCATCTTTTCATTAGCTCAGCCTTCCGTATTCCCAGATAAATATGAGCTAACGTTGGTTTTCTATAGTTGATGCTTTGGTATTTTTTAAATCTATTTGCTACAACCCATTTTTGTATGTCTCCTACTTGTCTACTATTTGTGACATTTGTTGTAAGAGAAGCTGTTGAATACTTTTTATCCTTCCTGTAATGTAAAACCTGTTAGAGCTAACTTCAGTGTTCTGCAAACTACAGTTGCCTTTAAACCATAAAGAAAAAAACAGTTTGTATTACTTGCTTTGATGGGTTTGATTCGAAGCAGGGATCTAATGGGAACTTCAGGAAGACAACCTTATTCTTTATTTCTTTTCTTTTTGGAAAACCTTTATGGAAGTTTGGAAAAGTGGCATATGTTTGTAGCCTTTAAATTGTAAAGATTTCTGACTGTAGTTGCAAAAACACAGTGTTTGAATGTGTCTGTACAGAATTCTGTTTTTAAAATTGCTTTCAATTTGAAAAATAGATGAAAAGGCTATGAAATGATGTTTTGTAGCTGACAGTGATTATATATGAGATGAAAAAGAAAAAAAAAAAAAGATTCTTACCTAATCTAAAATGATCTGTTGTAATTAAAGATATTTTATAGCTTCTGTTGAACTTCATCTTCTTATAGTCCCAGGATTTAAGTTTCATAGACAAGCTCTCATATTGTACTGTGCATGTTGACTGCCTGTTGCAAGTCAGGATTAGAGTGAGGCAGATGACACTATTTCAGCTGTGTTTTCATTACAGACCGGTGCTTGAGCAACTCCTTCAGAAATGCAATGATATGTAGGAACTCCACAGTCCCAGATACAGTGATGTGCTAACTAGCTGAAAGTCTTCTTATGTACAGCTGTTGCGTAGAACTTTGGGAGTTGTTTTGTGTTTAACTCAGTTTGGTTTTTTTTGTTGTTTCTTTTTATAGTATGGAAAATAAGTATTCCTCATAACGTCTCTGGAACCAATTAATATTGTGGGTTATTTTAATTTGGAGACACTTTCATAATAAACATAAATATTAGGAATGTACTGTCAGTTGCCTTCTTTCACATGAAATGCAAACAAGTTTTCCTTTGTTTTAACTCATAGGCTGTTATCCACACTGCAGATGCCAGCATTTTTAGGACAAACCAAATGTGTCTTTGCTGCACTTGTCACTGTGGTATTGTCTGGTATTTCTTGGTTGAGATGGTTTATATCAGTAAGTGTTAAAAGAGCAAGTTCTCTCTGTGAAAAATAGACATTTTGCTAGGATTTCAAATATAAAATCCTGGAAGTTCTCATTTCTGAATGTCCAGCTTTACCCACTTCATAAAAGCTGTCTTTTTCTCAGTCTAGATGGACAGAGTTTTATAAAAATGGATGTTCTTTTGTATGTTTTAGGTTAGATGGTCAGTTGGTAAAGCAGCAACTGCAGTAAACTGAGTTGGAATTTCTTTCATACACTCACAGTTGTAAAGTTTACAAGATACCACCATCAGGCAGGCTCTGGTGCAGCACTAGAACACTATGAGGGAATTACTTGAATGATGAGATGCATAGAAACATTCATACAACTTCAGAAGAAAAATTAGGTAACATTTTTGCAAAACAGAAGTACCAGTTATATAGGAATATCCACACATCAGGTGGAAGTTTTTCTTCTGGAAGACAATTAAGTCTGGAGATTTACGCTGTATTTCAAGAACTAACTACTGCAGTTGTTAATATGTCACCATGGTAATATGTAGAAAAAAAAGTCTTGCAGATTTAGTATATCATTTAAATTCTTGTTAATTTAAGAGATGCACTGGAAGATTTAGTTATTCAGGAATTTATCCAATTATATGCTTAATGTCTTTTTCTTCCTGTTCCATGTGTACCACTCAACTTACATAGCACAAGTGACAGCAAGTGTGTACAGAAAATGTTTCAGAATAGTGTATAAAAAAAGAAAGAAAGAAAGAAAACAAGAATTTCTTGGTGTTCTGCCTTCAAGTCTGTAAAAATGTGCAAAAGAAGTGTGATGGTTCTCAGAAGAATGCAGGAGGTCTGTGCTGCTTTGGAAAAGCTAAAACAGTGGCTGCCTGCAGAGATTGCTGTTTGTGAGGCAGTTTCCTGCAGGACAGGAGGTGAGTGGAAGGAATCCAGATATGTAAATGTGTTGATTGGTCATATTTCAGTGTTACTCAGTAGTTCATTGCACTGTGATGGGCAGAATCTGGGAGCATGCATAGAGGGATTTTCTGCTCCGCACCATCAGTTCAGGCTTTTCTAGTGCAGATGGAGGGTTGCTGTTTCCCTAACTCATGCTGGTGTTTTTTTGGTGCTCTTTTGTTGTTCTGCATGATGCTATTTGTGCCCCTTTATCTTATTTTGCACTGCTTACCTTTGTCAGTATGTTCTTTCTGAAGTGTATTTCACAAAAGAGAATGCCAATTTGTGCTCAGGTATGGAGGAGCCCTGGATGATTTTAATGTGATTATCACAGGTTATTTTTATTTTCTACAGTGATCTTATGTTTATTTTATTGGGGAATTTTAAAGTATGAACACACCCTTTATTAAAAAGTATAAGACATATCAAATGAATAATGGTATGAGTAATAAGAATGAAGTTAGAATGCATGTTGGGCTAATTTAGGTGTCAGAATTCTTACTATTGTGTGATTGCGATAATGATTGTCCTTTCCTCCGCACTTTCAAAGCCAGAGATCATCACTCGGTGAAAACTTAAGCGGTAAGCAGCTGCCTTTAAGTTTGATAATACTAAACCTTTCTGTGCAAGGCAAATGCAAATTAATTCTGCAAACAAGATTATTTTATTTTTACATGTGTTCTGTGAAGCTTAGCTATGTATGTGTTAGAGGAGCAGAGGCTTAGCACTAGAGGATAGCTGGCTTTTCCCAGCTAGTTGCTGCTGGTCCATTGGAGGAGTCACAATATTTGCTTTGCTTTGCACAAAGGAAGCAAGTGAGGCTGGCTGTAGGAGGCAGCCTGTGCTTGTGGAAACAATTGAAGAACTTTAGAATTAGTAGATGAAAAGCACTGAAAGATTTTCTTGGAAGGTCCTACTTTCATGAAATTCAGAGTTAATGTTCAGTGTGAGATGCTATGGATTTCCACATAAAACAGACTGCAGAAACTCCTAAGATTAGGTATGCTGGCAAAATAAACAGATTGAGGTAAAGTGTTCTGAGGGAAGAGTAACCCTACAGCTGCAGAGACAGTGGGAGAAAAAATTGAAAATAAATAGTGATGACAAAAATTTCAGAACATTAAGCACAGCAAATTGGACTTGTATTGTTAGATGTCAGGAGAAAAAACTGCCAGTGCAATTGTGAGACAATCTGAAAATGTAACGTTCAGCAGGAAAGATGACAGTCCCCTCTGTACAGCTTGAGCGGTGATGGTCTCAGTAGCCTTCTTGATTCAGAGGTATCAGAGCAGCCATCAAAAGACTGGTTAATATATTTTAAAATAGGTAATGCTTCAAACACTGCATTTTACATGCAAAATCAAAAAACAGAGGCATTGTAGAACTGTTTCAGTGGAAATGAGGAGACTGTAGAAATGCCATCAGGAAAATATTGTACAAGAAGCTGTTAGACCAGAGCTTGCTAAATCATTCACATCATAAAGCCAGAGCAGTGGAGCAAGAAACAGTTCTGAGTCTGATATTTTTAGAATTGATGCAGGTATATTGACTGCACAGATGATATTCAAATCTTCAATATGTTATACATTAAGGGACTTTGGGTTTAGTAATTCTGCCAGAGGATGGTCAGTGACAAATCCATGTGCTGCATATTTATTTCTCGTAGGATTTCCAAATTTGAAACCTAAGTCAGGGCTCAGTAGTGGTTACAGAGCTTGCCAAAACCCAGCAGTGGGATGTAGCAGACTCTTCAGAGTTGCATTAAGCTTGAAAGTAAGGATTGTCTGCACTCAAATGAGTGTTCAAATAAATAATAATTTTCTCAAAGTTAGAGTTTTGAGTCTACAGTATTTTAGCATAAATAAATTTTTCAAAATGCCTTAAAAATAGAAGAGATTCCTCCACACACCCCTGGGAGTCAGCTTCCTCAGTTCAGTGAGGCATCTAAGCACACAGATAATCTCCTCCATGATTAGCAGTCATATAGACACATTTCAGTTGCCTTGATGTCACTGAAAAGTTGTACAGCTGAAACTGTAATCAGTGTAGATATAAAACATTGGAGTTGACATTCCTGTTTCTTGGAGTATTATATTCCATAGCAATCTGCACGGAAATGGAAGACCAGATCTGATCATCTGCTTAGACTGATTGATTCATCTGGGGGCTCTGCTTGTGAGAAGTGATGATCCAGTAAGTCAAAAACCCCATAAGTAGGAGAGGTCCAGGAAAAACAGATGCCTGTCTTGCTGAAATTCCCAGGACATCTGCCTGCGATCATAGAGATTGCTGACAGTTAAGTCTTTAAGATGTCTGTGTGCTACTCTTGCAACCAGCACCCAGCACAAAACAGAGCTGGGAGTTTGGCCTTGAGTGTTGAAGTGACTACATTTCTGTTGCAAGGAATAAAACAGTGGAACTGTGGAGAAGTTTGTTGTACCTTTGACATGATCCAGCAGAAAATGCTACTGCAGGGCAAGAGACATTTAGCCTTGGGTAGGAAAGATTTGCACAATGGCCACATATATATGCACTTAAAAAAGGATTAGTTATCTAATGGCTTTAAAGTCTCACCAGAAATACTAATGCTCTGAAACAACTACATAAACAATATGGACCTGGCTAGGGAACTAGAACTTGTACTGTACCTATGCTCTGTTGAGAAACAGAGAAATACTATGCAGCCTATTTTTAATTATTCTAAAATAGGACTGAGTAAGGCTTCTGTACAACTGCATGGCAGTAGCATTTGTGCCATATTTAAGCTACTTTTTGCAGTCTTCCCACTTAAATATCAGTAATTAAAAAATCCTGAAATCAGGAGAGAAAATCTGATCTTTCCTAATTAAAATTGCATCAGCACCCTTCTGTGTCTACCAAACTAACAATTTTCAGTCCAATTTCTGGGTTCATTTGGAAGATTACCTCCCCTTTTAACTCCAAGCAAGTCACGTTAATTACTGCTGCTCTCTTCAGGTATCTTTGAAAGAGCTGCTTCCTACCAGAAAGGTTTGCTATTTTATGGTTGTATTGGCCTAATCTCTCATCTGCGTAATTTTAATCTAATTTAATTCAGCCAAGACACCGACCCTGCTATAGCTGCTAACATCGAAGCACCTTGGATTACATGCTCTGCACTCTCTGATAAGGGAAATAAGATCAGCAGTGTTTGCTACTAGGACTTTTAAATTGTTTTCAGAAAACAAGGATCCATTAATTCAGTTAAGGTTTCCTTAGTCCCTTCTGTGCTATAATCACTCCCCTTTCTTCTTTCTTTATTCAGTTTTCCTTCTTTATATATGGATTTCCTGTTTTGTACCAAACAGTACAGTTGAGAAGTTTTAGTGGAAGGAAACTTGAGCAGGATCAGCTGAGGCAGATAAACTAATATTCTTACATAAATTGCATGAACATTGACTGCAAATTTGGTATTCTTGATTTGTTGCAGTGCCACTAGTAGAGCACTTAGTGAAGGTGGTGCCTGCAATCCCATACAGACTGTCAGAACCATGGGCTAACTCCTGAGAAGTCTGGAGCCTAAAATGACAGATAATTGCTGCAGAATTGCAGATGACAGCATTGAGGACTGTGTGTCAGAAGAGATTTACCTCTTTCCTGTAGAAACAGGATTTTATCAGATGGCATGTCTGTCTACACAAATTATAGGATAATATAGGCTGATAAGTCATGCTAATGGTGGCTAGTGTTAAAATAATAGAATTATCAATTTGCTGCATTGTCTTTGCATTAATGGGTCTGTGTCGGACTTGGAATTAGACACGCAGTCTTGTTAGCTTCATTTGGAAGAGTAAGTATTACTTACTTGTCTGTTCTTATTTTTAATAGATGACATAATCACTTATTTAAAAGGTAGTATACCACTCACAAGGTCCCCCCTCTATCACTTCTATGTTCTCCTTGCTTAGCCAAAAAGTTGATGTATGCAGTCTGGTCTCAAATGCCTGGAATCTTTTTGGTAATGGCCTTTGGGTTTAAATAAATGTAACACACTTCTAAGTAAGTCAAAGCAATAGCAGCGAATAATTGCTATTTGTTTAACAGGCCTCTGTCTCTGCTGAGACAGTTATTCCAGCCAAAGCTCTGGTGCAGAAGATACAGGATACTGAATAACTGGGCCCATGATGCAGTACTCGGTGCAAAAGAGTTTATTGAGCCAAGTCAGTCAAAGTGTATGTTTCCTTACCAAGAAGTGAGTCAATAGCAATTAGTGTTGTTCAATATGCTGTGATCTGAGAAAAGGGAAATTGGATTAACGCTAATTGCATTTTATTTCAATTCATCATTTCGGTGCACAGACACTTTAAAATATACATAAGGCCATATGTAAAAATATGAAAAACAGTGTGCACTTACATGATTAAACATTATAACATAGTATCTCTAAAAATTCAGGAATCTAATGCTCAAATATGAAATATCAAATAGTGTTACGCTGTTGAAACACCAATAGCTACATTAGAAATCAGCAGCCAGGTAAAGCAGAGAGCCACAAATCCATGCTCCACACTGAAGGAAGGGTGAGCAGAGCACAACTGTTATCCTATTGTTATCCTGTTATTCTTTAGCAGCAGCCAACCAGACAACAAAATAGCGTAATTGAGGACTGAGGCAAGCTCACACTCACTAGGAAGATTGTAAAGAAGAGATGAGATGTTGCTGTGAAGAGAAATGGCACTTGTTTCAGGACAAAAACAGATCTGCGGGAAGCCAGGTTGCATTGCATCTGGACAACTTGCTTATAAGCTCAAGATTCTGAAGTGCTCTTTGTGGATAATTTTTAGATTGATTAGAGATAATAAGAACAAGACGAACGAATTCTTACTGTCTGGCAATCAAAGCTGTTTCCCAAAACATTTCAGACATAAAATCCTGTTTCAGCAGTAAAGCCTAATGTATAATTGGGTTGCAACTCTTTCAAAAAGGTAAGAGAGTATTAGAATAATTATTTAGTATAGTTTACTTATAAGGATAGAACACATACCGTAATCTGCCTGTGGGACTAAATGACTTATGTATGCATAGGTTTGTTACATCAAGTTCAGCAGGAATTTAAATCACTCACAAATGAGTGCATAGTGATTTTAGAGAATTATAAGAGTGGGACTAATTTAGACAATTTCAGGGTACTGAATAAACTCATAAAGTATACTGAAGCATTAGGGAAAATAGTAATATAAAACAATTGAAACATGATAGAAGCACAGCATAACTTCTGTGTCCTTAATTATCACGAGTGTAGCTAATACTTATTCATTTGCTTTTTATAAAGTCTAGCAAAGTGCAAGGGGGCTTAAGAAAACATCAACAAGCTCAGTTCAACCACCTTCAATCTTGCTTGAGGAGGTGTATAATAAACTGTTGTTAGCCAGAACAACTATTAAAGTATTTTAATTTCTTTTCAAATCTGACTTCCAGCTAGCTTATAGTGACTGTGGTTAAAACACTGACGTTTAATATTTTGTCTCAAATTCTGCTCTCAAATTCACAGTTAATATATTTTAAATCCAATACTTTTTCCTAAACTTTTTGCATTGTTATGAGATAAATTTGATGAGGCTCTGAGCATACACGCTGATGTGTACTAGCAGTTTTCTCTGTAGTCAGTACTAGTAGCTGGTCAGTGAATTTCAGCTTGAGCCTCAATAGCTGAGTAGAGGTAATTTGAAAGAGAAGGCAATATTCAGGGCTGTGCAAATTATTTATTTTAAATTTAAAAAAAAAAAAAAACCTTTTCTGACTTTTGCAAAAATAGAATCTCTCTAGATCAAGATAGTCATGATCTTACTAAAAGATAAAACACTCCCAGCTGGAGGGAGATGGATGACGGTGTCATAGTCTCTGAGCTGATTTTGCTTTTAAGCTCGAGAGCTTGTCCCATAAGCTCTTTGAGACATTTTAGTTTGTGTGCTATTCAGTATCCTGTGGTCCTAATAATTACATTTATTGAGTCAATATATATTATTATTTCCAGTTGGCCCTGCTATTATTGGATAAAGATGTGATGTGCAACTTCATAAGAAATATGAAATTCCAAATTGACACATTCCAGTGTGTGAAGATTTTTAAGTGCAATTGCTAAAGGCACAGAACTTTTAAGCATTTATGACAAATATTCAACTAGCATGTAGGCTGTTTGAAATGTCACAAGTTAGTTCTACTTTGTGTTTTATAATAAGATAAACAAATACACTGCATATAATTCCTTTCTAGCCTTTATCCAACTTTGGAATGCCTAGTTTTTTTCTAGAGGAAGCAAAATCTGCATCTAATTTGCCTTGGTAAATACAAACATTCGTTATTCAGATTCCAAAAGGAGTTGCAAAGGTTTAAATTACACACAGTAAACATTTTAAACTGCAGTGCTTGCTTCGGGGGTACGCACAGAATATTTACAACCAGGCACATCTCTTCTAGCCAATACTGCATTGGAATTTACATGCCTAAGGACTGTTGTTTATTTTATGTTCTGTACAGAGCAATCTTGGCAAAGTAATTTCATTAGAAGCCATAAACTAACTATTCATGCCTGGGATTAACATGAAAAGAAGAAATGATGGCAGATGGAAAGAAAACAGCAGTAAGTCTGAGTGCTTGTCTTTGTCAGAGCCTTTTTCAGTGATTTTTTTTTTTCACCCTGTGAAGATGACATACTTCAGAGTGCACCTAAGCAATATGTAAGCTGCTAGTGGGAAAGTTCTATTTGAAAGCATGGAAATAAGGTGGCTGCATAGTGCCTTTATGCTTGCACTCAAGAGCTGTTAAATATTTCTTTCTAGTGCAACTAAGAATTGCTTGGCACAGGCAGATGCAGAAGGGTAGGAACATGCTTGAAAATGAATTCAGGCATTCTGAATTAGAGGGGTGACATAATTAGTAAGAAGTCAGAAGAGATAGGAATTTGTAACATGGAGGATGAGGGATTCTGTATGAGAAAGGTGGTAGGAGGAGTACCAGCAACGCACAAGTAATACAGCAGTCACAGTTCCTATGAGAGAAGACAAGTAAGAATTATAGAGCTAATTGAATGCCTTTTAGAAAAAAAAAAATATTGGCTGGTCTACTAACCTAACTGAAAGTATAACTTTCCTATTCTGTCTCAGAAAATTTTTTGTTAATAGTAATAGCTAGCACAAACGTTTTTTGTTTGCTTGGGACTTTTGTTGTGACTGCCCACCTCACACCTTCTGCTCATTTGGTTTCCACTTTCCTTTTGGGATGACAATCTCAGAAAGCAAACAGAAATAATACAATACTCATATTTTATAAACCTCTTAAATGAAAACTTAGCTGTTTGCTTCATATCCATATTTACAAGTCTGGAAACACTTAGTTAAGGAAGCAGTTGATTATAATGTTGTTCCAAAAATGATCTAAAATGTTCTTTTATAACAGTGGACTAAAATACTGTTTTCATTATTTTTCTTTATTTAGAAATTAGAGAATTAGAGTAAGACATGGATAAATACATACTTTCACAGCACAGGAAGGAAAAATAAAAGTGCTTTATAGCTAGAAGCAGTTATAAGTTAGGTTTAAGTAGACTGTTTAAAAGATAAAGCAGTGAAGGCTTTTCTGATGTTGGCAATAAATGCAGAAAAATTGTTAGTTTCTCTCACTTTCAACTGGAACTCTGATATACAATCCAGAGGAGGAGTACATGAAGTCACTAAAACAAGAAAGATTAGAAAAATTAGATCACTTTTATTAAAAGTATATGTGCTTTTTCCAGACTTGTGAATTATACAGATTGCAGACTGTGTTCTGTTTTACCTTCACTTACTATTATTTTTGAGGAATCAATTATTTTCTTTCAGTGAAGACAAAGCTTCTAATAAACACACAATTTTTATTTTTTTTCATTTCCAGACCTCCTGCTTGGTGCTGTGCTCTTGCTTCAATTGTAGCAATTTGCATCCTGCCTCAAAGACTGAAATGCATTCCTAAATATTTTTGCTGCTCTGCATGTGGGCATATTGAAAACTGATATAGCCCAGCATGTGATAACCTTTTCACTTCAACACAGTTTGGACTTAAATTAATGAAAAATGAAGTCTATTCTGTCTGTACCCAGAGGCACAGAGAGACTGGAGCATCCATCTGTCCCTGCATCTCTCTCCTGCTTTGCTCGATACAAAGTAAACAGCAACTTCACAAATGAAGGACAGTGCAGGTAAGCAGATAAGTTTTCTTTATAAGCAAGGGTAACTTCATTAAGAACATATCAGTGCTGCATTTTTTTTCACTCTTAAGTTAGAAGATAAAGGTTACGAGTAAACTGTACTTATAGTTGTCTCTCCTTTTTTCAAATATGCACATCAGATTCTGTCCTCATATTTAAGAACTTAAAATTCACATACCTTCATAATCTCCCTGTTCATTTATGGAAAGTGTAAACATATACGGCTTGTCGGGATCTTTGTGGTCAATATGTCTGAATATAAACTGTAACTGTTCATCTAAAGCAAACAAACAACTCATTAACATCATTAACTTTGGATGGAGAGCCTTAGCGATGAATCAAAACATAGTATTAAGATACAGTTAGAATACTTGCAAATTCAGCAAACCTAGTCTCTTTGTAAGACAGATGTGTTTTAATACACCATCTTTTGTCTTTTGAGAAGCTTACTTGGAGTTGGCAGTTACTAAGCATTGCTTCCTTAGCTTTACAAAGTTATCTGAACTGCTTTTACATAATGAAAGCAACTGTGACATAGTGACACAGACACAGGCCCAGACTATGCCTCTAATCAATCAGTGCTTGTCAGTGATAAGTGGTGTATACAAATGCAATGAAAGAAAGGAAAATGACTCAATATAATGCACTAGAGAAGCCCAAGTAAGCATATTTGAGGCAATTCTTCAGTTGTGCGAGCTGCAACTTCACTGCATAATCCAGTGTTAACCAGATTATATCAGTGCATTTGGAAACCAAAGAAACTAACATAACTTACTATGAATTCTGCGTATTTCCAATCCAAGCCGCTCTTCAAATAGCTCTTTAGACTTGCACAATCGTTCCACTCTCTCTTTAGAGGCTTTGTTTTTAGAAGATATTACTAGAATTTTAAAAACCACCAAAAATATGAAAGTAAAGGTTAGCAAAACACACCAAAACTTTAAACAGCAGAAAAGCCTATCAAGAGCTAGCACTGAAAACAATTCCTCCTCTAATTAAGAAACTGTACTTACTTTCATTTTTCTTCATCAACTCTTCTTTAAGCTCTTGGATACTCTCAGTCAACTCCTTCTTTTGCTCTTCTTCACGGTTTAGGTTAGATTTTATTTCCGTCAAATGTTTTTCATTTTCTGATATGTGTTTGTTCTGCTGGAGGATCTCTGACAGGAAACAAGAAAATATGAACATTTACAGCTGATTAAGCAGGTCTCCACAATTTAGTAATTACCTATATAGTTTGTGATAATGTATTTGAATAAAATCTAGTGAAATGCATGCTACCTCAGCCTGATAGAAAAGTCAGCATGACTGAGAGCGTCAAATATCAGCATAAAGTAAAAGTTGTTCAGAAAAAAAACCTACAGAGAAGCAAGCTCCTCTGATGCTTCAGTGACACGGAAGATGTTTCTGGTGCCAGAACTGTTTACATCTTTAAAACATGAGGGTGACGGATCTTCACAGATAAACTACTCAACAGAAACCCCTAAGGTAAGGAAACACTCACTGATATTATGTTGCAACTATTTTTTCCTGAGATTCTGAAATTCATTTACAATATTTTGAGCTATTAATCCTAGACTACCGACTGTATTTTATTACAAGGCACAAGTAGCCTCACAGTATTTAACTTTACTTTCTTGTTTTAAGTCTTGTTAAGTGAATCACCTGTTCATCCTTCAGTAATGAAAACACTGTACAGAAAACTTTCAATCAGCCTCTATCTTTTCTGAATGAGCAATTAAGTTCTGCAGCAAATAGCTCCTGACTTGCAGTTTACATCCTGTGTCTGAATGCAACTGGCTTTCATTCTATCTTCATTGTGACTTTGCAAGTTACCTCTTAAAACTCGAAGTATGTCATCCAGCTGTATTCAGTTGATTTCAGAAAAATGAGACAATAAGTAAAACCCCATACTGTACCATTTCTGTACTCCTGAATTTTATCAATCATCAGGTCCCCTTCTTTCAGCTTCTTGGCCCATCTCTCTGTAAGGAAGAGACTGCAGTTACCCTATGAACTCTGATGGTAACGTGGAGAACACGGTACACCATAAACACAGGGATTCTTACCTGAAAGCACCTTTATGGACTCCTTGCACGAGTCCCTCAGTGCTAAAGTCTGATTGATTTGTTCGGTGCCATAAACGCTTTTTAATTCAGTCCAAAATTCTTTCATTTCCCGCTCAACAACGGTTATTTCATCTTCTGTCTTTACAGCAGACATGATGCTTCAACGTATAAGCAAACACTGTGCCGAGACGCAAGCCAACCACAGCAACTGTATTCCTTTACGTCGCCTCCGTCACCAACCAGTGACGGAGGTAGCTAGGTTTCCTTTGCCGCCGCAGCGGCGGCTATCCTGGCCAGAAGGCTCCGCACGGGATACTACCGGCAGCGTTCCCGCGGTACTGCTGCCGCCACGCTTCTGCGGCTCGAGCCGGGCCGCCCCCCGCGCGGAGCTGCTAGCAGCGGCCGCACCCGCAGCTTTCAAACCTCGGGCGCCTTCCCGCCTCTCTAACGGCTGCGCGCTCACCGCGCCGCCCCGCAACAAGCGCGCCGTTGATTGGCCCGGCCGTCCTTCCTGCTGGCGGCCGGAGGGGCGGGGCGCGCTGGGAGTTTCCGTGAGAGGCGGCCGTGGGGTGGGGGCTGTCCCTGTGCTCTTCGCCTACCGCTGACGAGAGCCTGTCGAGGCGGGGGCTGCCCAACGGGCGGCTGTTATGTTGCTACGGTTTCGAGTCGGCGGCTCGCGGTGCCAAACCGTGTGGGCCTTGTCCCTTGCAGTGTTTACGCACGCCCACTTGCGGGGCAGTGTCGGGCGAGGTCAGTGTCGAGCAGTGGAACAGGATGGCGCCTTTATACGCCACCGAAGCCAGGACTTGATCCAGTATCTATTTAGAGAGTTCCGAGAACGTGCTTGGGCAGCCCGCTAGTGTTTGGTGGTACTCCCAGATCACTTTTTAATTCTCCAAACCTAGGTTATCCCATAGGTGGGGAGCTCCTCATCTGTTATCTAAAGAGAGACACAACGAGGACCGGGCAGTCCTTTTTGGTAGCAGCAGAAACAGAGTCCTTAGTGCTGCCTGTGCTCAGTCATGCTTCTGACACAGGCCTTTGGCACCGCCAGTGCCCACCGACACCACAGCCCATCTTTTCAGCACCAGTGCGCTCCCTCTGGGCTCTGGCCGAGCACTGCTTGTGACCCACGTACCAGCCTTCAGTTTGTTGTGGGACTTTCTTAGTGATCAGCTTGTTGCCGTGGCTAATGACTTCCTGTCTCAAAATAATGTAAATATTACTACTTTGAGGATTGCTATCTGAAACCATTAATTACTCCCCTCCCTGAAGCACTAAGTACAATCTCAGCTGAAGGCACTGATGGTTGTGTTATTCTTGGACAAAGTTACTGCTGGTGGATAGTACTTGTATACCCACTGTATTTCTGTCTCAGTTGACTTGGACACCTGTTCTCCAGTTTCCTAGCACTAGCTAAAACTAACATTAGGCTAGTGTTCCCTATCTTCTTGAGGCTTGTATGTACTAAGGTCGGGCTGGTTATTATGAATACCAAGCCATGTACTGATCTGGACACAACACATGGCTTTTTAAAGTAGGATCATTGCTGCTCTTCAGGGCCAGATTGGATGTGGCCCTTGGCAGCCTTACCTAGTGCCACATGTTGCATTTACTGGTTGGCACCCCTGCCCACGGCAGAGGGCTGGAACTAGGTGCTCTTTGATCTCTTTGATCTCTAGATGATTTCTTCCAACCCAAGCCTTCTATGATTCTGTTCTTTCTCCCAACCTAACCTTAGACCTAACTGAGTGAACACTGCCAGTATAACATTTAAATGTTGCCTCTGACACAACTGCCTTTCTTCTTTGGGCTCATAACTGTCTGAATATGCTATTTTCCTAAATCTAGTTGTTAAGCAAATACAAATTCAACTAATCTAAACAAACCTTAACGACTAATGTCTTTTGACAGTCTGATTCCATCAAAAACTAACCCAACCTAGCTCTGGACCAAAAATTTGTTCTGAGATGTGTTATTTTCTAAATGTCTGATGTATTCAAGCCATGCAGTAATGCATGGAAGAAAGTTTTGACAGTGATTTACCCTGTTTGTATCTCTGTGAGATTTGCTGTAGGCAATGCAATTGTTTTGATTTCCCTCTTTCTGCACTTTTTAGCTCTTTTTGGGTGTATATGTGTGTAATGTCATTAAACTTGTGTGATGGCACCAGCAGATGACAGATGCTTGCAACCAGGCTGAGGGGCATGCTTCTACAACCAAAAGCTAGCCACAAGTCCTTACATGATATTGTGGTGCTGAAGACAAGGTTAGGTGAGAGCTCCAGCTCAAGGTCAGGAAGCTGCTGCAGCTTGGATGGAAACTGCTCAGGGTACATAAAATTGAGGAGCCAGTGCTTGTAAGCAGACTCAGCTTGGCAGGCTTCTAATCTCAATGGGCTAATGTTGGTTGGGTTAGTTTCAAAGGCTAGAGAATAGCAATAAATAAGGCAGAGTGATCTTATTGGAAGGGGAACAAAAAATTATAGTGGAGGTTGTTGCTTTAAAGAGTCCAGACTCCATGGCTTCCTGCAGTTTATGAAACTTGAAGGCTAAGTTATACTTTTTACTCACTCTTAAACTCTTGATTGCTCATGGTACCAAAAATGTACTTTCTCATACTTGAAATTATAATAACATCCCTTAGCTTTGACTGTTTCAGGAACATGCCAGAACTGTATTCTATGTTTTGTTTGTATCATTTACATCATTACATGTACAAGCAAACAGGAATGTATACAATATTAAATTCTGGCAGTTACTGTTGGAAATGGAGTTCCTGTAGTTTCCTCTATTTGCATAGTTTATACCAAGGAAAGAAGAATTACAGTAGTTAGGAAAGATCAGATTAAGACCAGATCAGAACCAAGAGAAAGCAGTTTGTGTTAGCTTTTGCTAACTCTCCACTGGTCAGTCCAGCCCACAGGAGTCCAATGTTCACCAGGGCAGCGTGGGTCCTGGGACCAACAAGGAGTGCTTCAGGGCATGAAATATGAAAGAAAAGAAAGAGCTTCTTGAAAGACTCATCTGTTCTGAAATCTGAAATTAACATGCATCTTCTCAGTGGCTCCATCTGGAGAATATCCATACCCAAGAAAATAGCTGTCCACTGTTGTATGGAGGGTTTTGTAGTTAATCCTTGTAGCTGGTCCAGTGCCAATGAAAACACTGACGTGGAAATTAATGTTATTGTTCAATTAACTAAACATAATGTAGCAGAAATTTAGGCCCAGTACATAGGCTCCCATTAACAGTGATTTAGAAGATGTTTGCTTTGACGGCTTTTCTTTCCCTTGCAAATATTTGCTTTGCAACGTCTGACATTGGTTATGTAATGTTTGCTCTCATGTGTAGGTGTAAAGTAGCTGTAAACATTTTGTTCTTCCTTCTGTAGTTCATCAACATGATTTTGTTTCTGTGTTATTTGATTATCTCTGTTTTTGCATATCTTGGAAAAATGAAGTAAGTTAAAATCTTTTTATGTGAACAGAAACGATTTTAAAGGGTTTTTCATGTCAAAAGCTTTGATGTCAAAACGTTTTTAATTATTTTTTTCCCATTCTATGCAGATCACTATTTTCCTTGCATTTCCATTTGCTAAAATACAGCAAATAGCTCTATTTTGTATATTATCTCAAGCGATTCAGAAGATTGGGAGCATTACACGGAATAGGAAGAAAAAGCCTATTGAGGAAATAGCTCTTCATTGCTGGAGTTCAAAGTTGTTGTTAAATGCAGTATTTCAATAGATGTTTCTCTGTCTTGTCTTTGCTGGTTGCTGGAACTAGGAAAGTCTTGGATATCTCAGCCCTTTGTCGGTTGCCAGATGCCACATGCAGGTCAGCAGTGACCCACACATCAGCTGTCCGTGCCTGCTGGACAAGGCAGGATCATGAGAGCTTCCAGGCACCACAAAAACATCACCTGAGCTGCCTATCTCACAGAAATCAGCTTACCTCTTCCCAACCCCGCCTGCTTTTTATTTGTCAGATATGGACTTGTTATGTTGTTGGGTTGGTTGCTTTTTTTTTTTTTTTTGGAAACAAAAAATGCTTATAAATTATAATGTCTATAAAATGCTTTTATGAACATGACATCTCTTGCATATCCTAGATCTGAATGTAGGAGCTGCTGAAACAGTTAGAAGGAATGTAGGAGAAAACTAAAGTTTATATGTTTGCTGTTACCCGTTAACAGCATAATGGTGTATTCATTAGTTGTAATGGATTATCTTTCTATCTAAGCAGTAAGATAATTATCAACATATGAATCAGCAGCAAAATATTTACAGTGAAAATGAATGTCAGGGCTCTAGCATTTGTACCTGAGGAGGGTACCTCTCTGAAGTGCCGCTGAGACATGCTCCTTCAGGCTGTGTCAGTGGAGCATCTGAGAGCCAAAGGAGTGCGTGAGCGCATCTGCCCAAGGAGGAGGAAGGGTTCTGCCTGAGCAGATGTCCTGGTGTATTTTTGTATCCAGAAGTACTAAAAGCATGCAAAAAGTTAATGGAAAGTCTTGCATGTCTTGTGTCAGAGAAGCCATTCTTCTGATACCATTATGTAATGATGGCATTCCAGAGAAACTGGAAGGTAAACTATTTTATTGCTTGATCTCTCCTGAGAATGCTAAATTGTACCTTGATTGGAACTTACTGCAAAATATTGTTCTTAACAGAACAATATTTATTTAGACTTACCTCATTACAGTTGCTGTTAGATTTATATTTAAAGCTATTTATTCTTTATAAACCAGACTGAAAAAGAGGTGAAACCTCAGTTTTCCCAAATTTTTTACATGCTACACCCACACCTGTACAAAAGAATGATTGTTACTGTTGTTTCAAGTCTTACTTACCTTTAAAGGAGAGATGCTTTAAATTTACAGGAAAAAGGCATTTCTTCTAGTGATAACATGTAAAAAGTTATTTGAAAAAAGATGTTTCTGAACTGATCATTTCTTGGGAAAGATCTGGGAGAGGACAGAATGTTACTTCTCACCAGGTTACTTGCATGGTATCCCCTTCTCTAGCACCCTTTGGCTAAGAAGAAATAAACCCTCCCATATATTTGCAATGATCAGGCTAGGAAATACTTGTATTGAAATATCTTGGAATTTTGTTTTTCAAAGGGTTTTCCTTGAAATCGAGTGAATAATTTAGTCAGTGTACAGAAAGGTACTTTTGTAGTTATTCAGAAACAGTTCATATCATTTTCATTCTCTTTTTTAACCTTACGGTTTTCTGTGTGGCTCAGTGCAACTGGTAGAAGTAAGTGGTATAGGTTTTACATCTGGTAAAATGTTTCTAAAAGCAAATATTAATGGCTAAGTAAAGGTGAGATTGTGTCAGGAAGAGAGGTCTTCTAAGTCCATTTAATGATCATGCCTTGTTTGTTGAATCTACTTAATGGTTCCATGTGACTTCCCTGACATCATCATAAAGCCCTGTTGAGCTTCGTTCTCCTCGCAGCAAAACCAGGGAAGTAGTGCCTATCTGCCTCACAGCTTGTGTGGGTTAGCCTTAAGTGCTGTGAAAAAAGCAGTGAAGATGCTCAGTGAATGCATAGAATTACATGCTACATATAATTTGCATATGAGATGATGCTATCATCAGACGCTTGGTATCCATTTTATCACTGGAGAAAAGCATTTGTCATGTAGTCACCTTATAAATGAACATGATCTTTACCTACGCTATATTTATTAATATTAATGCTGATTGGTCTGATGTGTGCTACTCTATTGTTTGTTCCATGTATTTAAAATCTGACTGTGGCAGGATCTCACTGGTCTCCTTTTGACTGTTCATCATGGTGGACCCAAGTGCTTCTCTTGGAAATACTCTGGTTTGTGAGGCAGTGTGAAGCATTTCTGCTGGGCTGGGTAGCAGGCTGGGAGCTGCAATAGGGCAGATTTAGCTCCCTCTGGCACAGGTGTGTAGCACTTGTGTCATATAAGCAAGGTGTGTGAATGACAATACTGAATGAGGTGGTTTGGAGGCTAAGCATCGTCTGCAGCATGGGAGTTAACATGGCCTCCCTCATCAAGGAAATAATTATTTTCACTGCTTTGAGAAAATTGCCTTTTAAAAAATGAATCTAGCGTCCAACAAAATCATTAATGTATGGATGCTTGTTGTTTTTACTTTAATTAAAAATGTGTTGTGCAACGTATTAGGTGCAGTATGGTAGCCAAATTCTACTTCAAACTGTGATGTACAGTTTTAATGACAGTTCTGCAAGGACCAATCACTGTGTACTCTTTCTCTTCTCTATATAGGCAACACTTAATGAAGTATACACATTACTAATGTCCGTCCTGCAGAGAAATGAGCTGTGAAAAAATTCAAGCAAACATGTTCCAACTGTTCATACAAAGGATTGCATAAGTCACGCATTGTGTTTCCACAAAACTTTCCCCACAATTTGCTGCTGATCAGCATGTACTTCACTTACTTTCCTCCAATTAAAATTTGCAAACAGACCAGCTTTCCAGTGCTAACAGAGATTCAGAGCCACGTGTTCCAGGAATGGCTGGGTACGCCACGCCGATACAATATAAAGGCAACGTTAATCACCTTCTCTCTCACTTTTTAATAGCTTCCTTCCATAGTTCTCATTCTCCCTCACTAGAGACTTAAGATTAAAGGAACTTTTCTCAAATACAGTTTAATCAATTAAGATGGATCTCCTTCATAGCAATGGAGTGCTTATCATTCAGCATTTACAGAGAGACTACAGGGCTTACCAGGATTTCCTTAATTTTATGTCACATGTTGGAGATCCTCGGAATATATTCTCATTTTATTTTCCTCTTTGGTTTCAGCTCAACCAAGTGGTTGGTACTAAAATGATATGGGTGGCAGTCATTGGTGATTGGTTCAACCTGATATTTAAATGGTAAGAAGTTGTATTTATTCTAAAATTTGCTATTTCTAACGATGGTTAGCATATGTTCCTCAAGTTTGGGAAGTGTTCTGTGGATGGTGTAGTATTTTCCCCATAATTTTACAATAAGGTTTCACGATGAAGATTTTTAACGTGTTTGAAATGAAATTTTGCTAAGACAAGAAGCTATTGCACTGTTATACAACAATTTTGGCAGTATAGTCCTTTGTGTTCGTTGTAATATTATTTATCATGCTTTGCTGAGGTGTTCTTACATAAAAATCTTTTTATTGCATTTCTTCATTTTATTTTATTTTCTGTTAGGATTTTATTCGGCCATCGTCCCTACTGGTGGGTGCATGAGACAATGATTTATCCCAATCAGTCAAGCCCATGCCTTGAACAGTTTCCCATAACATGTGAAACTGGACCAGGTAAGAAATGTTGGAGGTTGCACTGAAACATTTAATATGTATGGTGGCTTTGGGGGTAAGTAGAGGATGTGACTTAAGATAATTTTATATGGTATTAAAAATATGAAGTAGCCTATGGATACATAACTTCTAGATTATATGCTGCAACACTGGGAGGAGTTCTAGTGTTCATAGCAGCAAGGTAGCAGAATAGCAGCTCAAGTTTCAGCATGAATATTTGTTGAATTAGGCCTCTGGCTGCTCAGATTTATGGAGGTGTCTTCAACTAGCTCAGGTATGCCATAACTTGATGTATATGAAAGAAATACAGCAGTTTGGCACATTCCATGTAAGCATGTTGCTGCAGAAAAAAATAAATATTACTTGTTATCTCATGTTCTTTACATTGCAGTGACTCTTTGGGGAAAAATAATGTTGAGGTGCTGTAAAAATTTTGTAATTACAAAAATTACAATTTTGTAAAGACATTAGTATTCAACTAGCAACTAAATGCTCTATTTTTTAAAATAGATGGAAAAGTGCTATGCTTTCTGATCAAGATACTGGCTCATGCTGGTATAGGATGGGTAAGCTGTTACCTGCTTGATTACTGGCAAATATTCTGGATTAGAAATAGATGAATCTGCTAAAAAATTATATTGAGAAAACAAACTTGAAAAGTAGTTAATATTCTTTCTGCCTTTTTTTTTCCTGAATGATCAGATGCCTGAGTAACTGCCAGTAGACATTTTCTGTATGCCTGTTACAGTCATCATTTCTAAGCTTAAACTTTTTGTTTTTATTAGGGAGCCCATCTGGACACGCAATGGGATCTTCCTGCGTCTGGTATGTAATGGTAACGGCAGCACTTAGCTACACAGTGAGGTGGAAAGAGAAATCAGCAGTTAGCCTTCACAGGTCAGTATATTTCCATTATGGTAACTCTTACTGATTTTTGTTATCATGTTATCATTTTGTTATGCTTTTAATGGACTTATTCTAACCAAATACTCAAGTAGTTTCTATCCAGCTTGTTTAAAAAAAAACAAAACAAACAAACAAAAAACACCAAAACACTGTAATATACTTCAACTGAAGATAAAGAATATTAAGAAGAGTTATGCATTTCTACAGGTAGGTATTTAATAACTTACAGACATTACATCACAATCTCTCTGAATCAGCCTCCTATTAAAGACTGCATCAGGTCTTTAGTGTCAGAAATGTTAAATTCTGTTGGTTTTTTTTGTTTGTTTGTTTGTTTTGTTTGTTTGTTTTTTAAATACTGAGTAGATTTACTGCTTCCATGGTAGTCATTCTTACCCTATTTTAAAGCAAACACACAGTGCTAGCTCTTCAGCTTGGTGGGGAAGCCATGTAATGTAAACTTTGGTGTCTGTGCTTTCCAAGCTTGGCAAGGCTGTCCCTGTATTAAACCAAATTAATGATGTTTTAAGTTTGAATATGTTTTTATGATGCTAAAATTGTTCAAAGCAATAGTTCTAATTTAACTTGCCTTTCATCACTAAAATATGATAGTGTCAAGATTTGAAACTACTGAGATCTATTCTTGCAGCCCTGGATGTGGCTGCAAGAGTAACTAACTATTTTTGCTAGTATTTTAGTACTGACTTCCAGTCTTTAATCCTATGATTCTAAACTTCTCCACTTGTAAATCTCTGCTCAGTTAAAATATGAGCCTGACACAAATGCACCTGATGTAAATTATGAGATGAAATATCTGAATTTTTAAGCATCTTTCTTTTTCCTCTTAGACTGACACGGTCGTTACTCTGGACTATTTTTTGGATTATCCAGATCAGCGTATGCATCTCAAGAGTATTCATAGCAACACATTTCCCTCATCAAGTTATTCTTGGAGTATTTGCTGGTAATGTTGCTAATTTTTTTTTCCTTCACATATGCAAAATCCAAAAATTCTGAAATATGAGAAAAGGCAAGAGATTTTGAGTAGTACTACTCAACTGCAGTCTCTGGAAGATTACAGTCTAATTTTGAAATTTGCAACCTTTGTGAGGCAGTATGTGTCTGCTGTCTTTGTAATTCACAGAGGAAGTGAGCCCTTGTCGACAGGCAAGTTGTTGCTGACTGCATTATTCTCAACAACACTACAGGCTAGCACTATCTCTTTTGTACTGACTACATCTGATCTTTATCTGTGCTGCCTGCCTGGAAGGTAGTGAGGAGGAAATTGCTCCTATACAGCCCTGACTTTCCTCTCAGGAGAAAGCTGTTTGGTGCAATTTGGTTCATTTTGAAAGGTGTCAAGGAGTAAACTACCATGTGTACAGTGTGAACAAACATGGGGCCAGAGATCTGCAGCAAAACAGAAATTAGCAGTGCAAACACCCCAGAAGGATTGAAGAATATAAAGTACATATCTCAGAATTAAGTATGTTTTGAACTGGTATTTATCATCTTGAAATTATGACCAATCTCTGGTTTCTGTCTGATCTGAAGGAGGGTGACTAGAGCATGGAGCAGGGGCTGCTAGTTCATATACAGAGAGGCCTGTGCAGCATGAAATGACAGCTTGAGACCCAGTTGTCCCTTTACACAACCAGGGTAAAAGGAATAAGAAAGAAAATAGATAGTTGATTGCTGTGTCCTTTCCTTCAACAGTCACAGCCTGTGTGAGAACTGGTGTTGGAATCTGCATTGCTGTACCAGCCTTTGAAAGTTTCTTCTAGAAAAGGAATGTTGTAGTTTACCTCTAATATTGCAAAGGTGGTCGTGTGGGTGATGCAGTCTGGCCTAAGGCATGTCTCCTATAAGAAAAAAAAAACTGGTGCTTGGCATTTAACACTTATTTCCCAAACTTAGCAGTTTTGAGTGAGAGAAAAGTCTTTGCATCTACCACAGAAGTGGTAAATTGTGTGTATGTGAATACATTTGTATCTAGGTGTATTTTATATAAATGCGTGTGGATACATATGTATTTTCTTCTGTCTTCAAAAGTCAAATCCTACAGGGGCACTGTAAGAAGTACTTCTTCAACATTAGTGTGTTGTTCCCTGTAACACTGACTTTCTTATCTACAGGAATTGTTGTGGCAGAAGCATTTGAGCATACCCCTGCTATTCAGACAGCAAGTTTGAGAATGTACATCAAGACAAACTTGTTTCTTTTCATCTTTGCCCTTGGTTTTTACCTAGTCCTCAAGCTTCTTGATATTGACTTGCTGTGGTCTGTCCCAAAGGCCAAGAAGTGGTGTGCCAATCCAGACTGGATAAACATTGACACAACTCCGTTTGCTGGACTGGTGAGAAATTTAGGTGCATTCTTTGGCTTAGGTATTGGTATTAATTCAGAAATGTTCATCACCAGCTGCAAGGGTAAAAACAGCTGTAAGATAAGTTTCCGCGTATTGTGTATAGCTGCTTCTTTAGCTACACTACAGCTGTATAATTTTGTTAAGATACCTACTCATACTGAGTATTTGTTCTACATTCTCTCTTTTTGTAAGAGTGCAGCTATGCCTCTGACTGTAGTCGCCTTGGTTCCATACTGTGTCCACACGTTAATGAGAACAACTGATAAGAAATGTAATTAGATAAGGTTTCCAAATGGTTGCCAGTGCAAGGATATGAACTGTTCAAGAGCCCTCCACAAAGGCAGTTCTAACTCACTCATGTTAACCAAAGGAGATGCCACTGCACCTTTGATGTGCTCCTGGTAAGTAGCCTGTATATCCCAAATCAGTGCATTCAAGAATGGTTTTGGCAGCTCAGAAATATTAAGTAGTTGCTGACTTTATTCCTAGAAGCATTGCAATGAAGGATACTGCAGTATGGTTTTCTAACAACATTCCGAGTCATGCTGAAGTTTTAAAGTAAAGTATTATTGGCTAGCTTTATTTAGCTACTCGGTCACCTTTTAGTTCTGTCCATTGCCAACTAGATGGTGCTTTGGGCCTCAGTGGTACATAGTGGTACACAGTATTTAATTTTTTTATATGTAGATGTATGCTAAACTGCTAGCTAATGGAGTGACAGTATTAAACCACCTACAACTGTACAGCTGTCCCCGAGCACTGTGAAAAAAACCAATGCAGTTATCAGGAAGGATTTCTATAGATCTATCTTCTTGCGCTTCCTGAGCTAACAGCTTCTGCTTAAGCCAGATGCGAAAAAAAATTAAATAAAAAGAAAATTTGTTCTAATTAGACTCTGTAGAATATATTGTTGCATTACTGTGATTTTTGAAATTTTTACTTTTAAAAATGATCATATCATGAATGATAATGGTTACACTTTTGATGTTGAAAATACATGAATACGATGTAGTAAATATTGTAGTCTTGTACGTCTACACAGAGCAACAAATATAGAAATCTGTGAATCACTAAACTAGCTCAGCATACTCCCTCAAGAATGTTGTTCATGCTCCTATATTGCAAGTGTAAATTAGTTTAATTCTGTCATTTCAAGAGTCACATGTCAGAATCAGTTATTCCTTCTGTAAATCATGAAAATGGGACTGATGAGTAAGCTTGGCTTATGCACAGAAGTAACTAATATGCTAAATGTAAATTTATTACGTAGAACTGATGCTCTACAAATGGAAAGCCACATGATTTCCCTTTTTCCCTTTTTGTTCATTATTTGTCACCTATTGTTGCGTATTCACTTTCACTGCCCAGCCTCTAAGCAATATCATCCTTACAGTACTGAGTATGCATGCAGCGTAAGGCTTTAAAATGGTAATGAGGACTATGTGTGTGATCTGATAGCAGTACAGCTTAGAAGATGTTAGCATAGTATTGCTTTGGACTTCCAGTTAGTAGTGGGATGTAAATAATCTTATTTAATTGGGAAAACAAGGCAAATTTGATTTGCCCTTGGTAGTTCAGATGATACAAATTTCAGGGACATTCTTTCTTAAAAGCCTTCTAAGACTACTTTGACATTTAAAAAGTTTTTAACAGTCTGAGGAGTGCTCTGCCTTACATAACTGCCATAGTTGTCTTTAATGATTCTCTGAACTCTTGTCCCACAGCATTTGGCTTGAAACCAACCTTATCTATAATTACAACTCTTTAAAATTTAAACAAGTATGAACTAAGCTAATGGGACTGGAAACAAATAATGAAGAACTAAAAGACAGCTATGGCAAAGATTTCTCCTGCATTCAGTTTGCTCTGTGCTTGGTTATTCCCTAGTAGAATGTGAGATACAAAGCGCTAGAAGGTTGGTCTAGTTGTCCTTCTGTCTGTCTATCCTGGCCAGCAGGAGATGCTCTATACATAGCAATCTGGCTATTGCAGCAATGTTTGGGCCTACTGGCAATGTGAGCAGTTTTAAGAGAGGAATTATGAGTAGACAGATAGCACATTTCATGCTATGTGAGGGTCTGCACTTTGTGGTACTGACAAAGATTCTTGGAACCAGTATTAGCATAGATAATCATATGTGTAGAATGACAACAGTTCTGCAGTATTCTTTTATACAACATACAGATGCATAAGGTGAAAATGAGCTTACTTGTCTTCTTGGAGCTTCCTATTAATTCAGCCTGCAACCACAGTGCTTCAGGGAAAGGGACCAGCTTCCTGTCTGAACCATCTTATTTTTTTCTGAAACTATTGAAACATTACTAAAACTAAGCATGATGGGAAAACTGAATAAATGCAGTTAGTACATTTTACCAATAACTTCATAAGTAAGTTAATCTGTTGATATGGCAGTAGAATAGGCATTTTCTGAGCAGTGTGTTAGGCTATAGAGTTTTGCGCTTCTGCCTTAAAGAATCTCAACAGAGGGCTCCCAAAACTTCAGACTGGGTAGCTTTCTCTAGAGTGGTGGGATAAACAAATGTCAGATCAATCTTGAGATTTTGTTAGAATTGGTATGTAAATCAGGGGTTGGCCATTTCATTGATACAGCAAAATAAGTCTGTGTGTCCCTTAGGCTTTAGTGAATTTGGGATAACAAAGTGCCAAAAGTCCTTCTGCAGAAAGATCCTGAAAGATTCTTACTAACCTGTAGCTGAATTATGTGAAGTAGCAGTTGTAAAGGCAAGTGATCCTCACTCCTCCTACAAACTAGCTCTCAAGCTGGCATTGCATCAGTTCACAATGCTTATTTTCACCAATATGCAGCTTTTCTCTTCCTCCCTCTCTTTCTTCCTGCCTCAAAATCCTTCCCTCTGCTCAGATGTATCACTCTGATTGCACTCTAGTCCCTTCACACAGGTACTAAAGGAATTTACAATCAACTGGTTTCAATAGCACACAGCTACAAAATGGCAGGAGGTGGCAGCCAAGAATGTGCAGGAGCAATGCAGCTTTTGTACGTGAGTGCCTTCTGTTAGCAAGTATGTCTGTATAATACATAACTCTCAATATATACTAGTCAACTAAAAATAGTTACCTTGCCGAGAAGAGCAGCTTAATTAGCAATTGTACCACCCAGCTGGGTCCACGCTGTTGAGCTGCAAGGAGATAGCAGGCTCCTCTGCAGGCAGAGGCTAGCATAGCTTCATTGGCCTTCTCAATAGTTCTGCACTGCAGAGCAGATCCTTGCTACAGACATTAGCTAAATACATTCAAATATTTGCTGTCTGCTGTGGATATTGAAGGGTAAGAGATGCTAAAGCACAAACCAGTAAGAAATGCCAGTCATTCTGTAGCTAGTTTCAGTGCTGAGCCCCCCCACCTAATTGCTGCTCTAAAACATAAAAAGGCTATGATAATTAAAACAGAAGGTTAATAATGAGCTTCCTTGTTCATTTTCAGTTAGTGACCAAAACACAAATTTCTTTGGGACAAATAGCACTTTAAAGTCAATTATGTGGTTTCACAAGATTCTGATGAAGGCATTCTGTAAGTGGAATTGCATAAATCTTGAAATTATTTTTTGCTGCCTGGAATTAAGACATGGATCCTACTGAAGTTTTCAACCTTCCACCTTTATTTAAGTTTTAGCAGTTGTACTATTACATAGTTTTATAATATATAGTTTTATGGGGTGACTTGTTACAAAGTGGGGGAAATCTGCACACACATGAGCTGCAGATATCAGGATGTTGAGAATTACTTTTCCAGTTAATACTCTATCTTTCCAAATGAAGATTTAAATTTTAATACAGTAATTTGTCTCAGTATTCCCAATCACTACTCAGTAACATATTCCAGGAAAACATGCAGTAGTACTTATAAAAAAAACTTTTACAGAGTCTCTGGCAGAGGAAGATACTTCCTGATCTCTGTTGTTCTATTTCTTAGATCTGCTTAATACAAACAGCTAGTTAATTGGCTAAAATTTCTTATTTTTTTTTCACCTTTACCGTTTCTGTAAAAAAATAATTTCCAAAGGCATTGCTGTGCCTTCTGAAAAAAAAAACACACGTTATCTATCATTGTCTCAATAGAAGCGATTTAAATAACTGTGCCAATCAATTAACTGTAGGATTTTACACTGATTTATCTAAAGCATTTGTTGATATTCAAAATCTACTTGGCAGCTTCGATCAGAGCAGCGTGTCGGAGAACTGGGACTTACCAGGTTATATTCCTCATCTGAGTTATTTATTTCCTTACTGTTGTGAAGCTGCCTTCTTTGTGAACATCTACTTACTGGTTTTACTGGAAGGGTACTGCTGTGTCAAGCTGAGGACTCCATGTATTCGCTCTGTACCCAGGGGCAACCTGGCCTCTTCCAGCATCACAGCTGAAGTAGGCATGGAATGAAGTGGTGCAATGGGTCAAAGCTTTGTACCCAGGAGGAGGGTATCTATTATAATCCTCTGTAGAGCAGAACATCAGGAGGAATTTGAACCCTTCAGTAATACATTTGTGCTTGGGATTGTTTTTTTAATTCATACAGCTTACCTCAAGAAGTGGCTGTTTCCAGAACATCAGAATGGAGTCTTCCTTGACTGTTAATTAAGGGACGGATGGGACTGTGCAGTCTGACTGCAGGTGGTGGCAATTTCCCAGCTCACCAGTGAACATCTTCCTATTTTCAGGCTTTCTCTCCCTTTGCAGCTGGCTGAAAACTATTTCCCGAATGCATTAGCCTATGCTTAGTCCCCTCCATGTGCCTGATCAACTGCTTAAACAGAAAGCTACATAGATTTAAGGTACTGCATAACTCACCGTACTGTAGAGCACTTTCTAGCACAGAGGGGTACCAACATACACATACCTACTGCAAAGTACTTGTTCAGATAAACAGTCTTTGAAATGTAGTATCACAGTAATTCAGCTAATTGGGGCTCCAGTGGTAACAAGCTTATAGTATGCTCCTTTCATTGCCATTAGTTCATCATGATTGCCCCTTTCAATGATGATTCCTTGTGACATCACAGCAATGATGTCGGCATTCTCGATTGTGGACAGGCGGTGGGCAATGACGATGCAGGTGCGCCCTTCTCTGGCCTTATCCAGGGCTGCTTGCACAGTCTAAAAGCAACAAAGCAAGCATCAGAGTGAAAATGGGCAAATCAAATTGGGGCTCAGAGCTGGAGAGATCTGACTGCTTCAGACTAATTAACTATATTGTAGAATATTTGCACAAAAAAGGGAAAGATAAAAATACAGTAAGAATCAAACTAAGGAAAGTCTTTTTTTCAGCTGACATGCTCAGCTTGGATGTGCTTCTAAATTTCTACCATTTATCTAATATCTATGTGTGCCAAGCCAAGGAATTCATTGCCCAGCTCTCAGGCCCTGCACTGCTGTTTTTATTGGATATTCACACTCATCATCAGACACATCTGTTGTGGTTTAGTTTGTTTTTATGAAGCTGTATTTATGAAAGATTCCCACTGAATGCTGTGAAACCCAGGGAATTAGTATGCACAGTAGACAGAAAGTACTGCTTCTTAATGACAGTTTAAGAGTCTCTGTAGCTGACTATTGACTTTATAGCCATACTTCCTGGATCTTTCAAAAAGATCATTAAAATTGTAAGTTTTGTGAATTAAATTAATTTAATTTGTGAATTAGCAGTGGTGAATAATGCTGTGGTCATGTGATCTGGATGTGTGCTGGATGGCTCCGCAGATCAGAAGGCAGCATTAATTTTCCCTTATTTCTTATCATTGCAAACTTACCTTTTCACTTTCTGTGTCTAAGGCAGATGTAGCTTCATCCAATAATAAAATTTTAGGATCTCGTATGATGGCCCTCGCTATAGCAATCCGTTGTTTTTGCCCACGAGACAGCTGAGATCCTTGAGCACCAACATTAGTTTCATATTTCTGAAAAATATGCAAAAGGAAGATCTTTATCTAGCCATAAACAAACAAGTACACAAGCTGAAGGAGCAGCAGAAGGAGAGAGGCTGGAGTTCTGACCATTGCTGTCTCCTCCTTAAAGAATCTGGGAAGACAGAAATACTTCAAGAGCGATACAGATGTTTGGGGAGATATCTTTGAACCACTGTGATTTCACACTGATTTGTGTGAAGCAAAAAAAATCCCTGACCTAGATTTGGGAGAAGAGGCTAAAAGTGATTGTGGGGCTCACTGGACAAGAGCTTTGTTTGTGTGCATAAACAATATACATATCTTTCATGTTCTTATGATTTATGTCTGTATGATTTCAGTGCATTTAAATACCTCCTCAGTGCGCATAACCAGCCAGCTTCAAGTATTTTGACCGAGGTATTGTACCCTAATCACAGGGCAGCAGTACCACAGCCTGAGAACAAGATCTGTATTTCCTGACACTGTATAATGCTTTGACTGCTGAACTATACTTCCTCTTTTTTCTTGTCAATTGCTTTGAAAATCTTCCCTTTTCTCCTAATTTAGAACCATATTATTTTTAGTCTCAGAAATGTTTGCCTACTGTGTAAGAAAACAGAACACCTCACACCCAAGCTCTCGGAAACAAAGAGTGGTCTTTTTTCCTACCATTCTAGTTGTAAAAGAAAGACATAAAATATTCACTGCAGCAATTTTAACTGGTTTTGGTGCAACTCTCTACAATGACTAGCTGAACAATGTGTCCTGCAGCCAAGCCTCAGGTGTACTTACTTCAGGAAGTGACATGACAAAATCATGCAGCTGAGCCTTCTTGGCTGCTTCTATGACTTTTTCTGTTGTCGTGTCCTTGGTGTTACTGCCATACTTAATGTTGTCAGCAATGCTGCAGTCGAATAGCACGGGTTCCTGAGACACTACTCCAATTTTCGATCTGAGAAACTGTACATTTACTTTCTTGGTATCATGTCCATCTATTAACTACCAGGAAATAGGAGAAAACATAGACATAAACACGTCATTCCAAAATGATCTGCAAAGCCAGTTAGTTTATAGCATAAGTAAATGATTTGTTAATAAACTACAAGCAAGACTGACATGAGGTAATTTGAAGTATCTCTTACATTTGACCTCTTTATACATGACAAATATTTTCCATCTGTGTCTGTGATTCAGCCAAACTCTATACCATCTGCTTACTCTTAACTCCAACTGAACTTTGCCTCAGGTTAGGCACATGTTTTGTTGCCTTGCCAGGCTTAATGATCACCACCCTTATTTTTGTCACAGGATGAGATACTGGACTGGATGATTAAGTTTTTACAAGGAAGAGTTCTAAAAGCTAGATAATTATAATCTGCAAAGAAGCTGCATGTTGAAACTATATATTAGTTAGTGATGTTTCAGATTCCATTGCTTCAGCCAAGCTTGATTCTTGTATTCCCACAATATCAGCTACACATCGTATGATTCATACAGGAGCTACCAACGTAATTTCCTGAGGCCTTTATAATGCAGGAGGTTGCACCCAAGGTGAGTAGTGTTCTTATTTTGTCTCAGTACATCTGAGATGATACCCAGAGTTTGAAAAGTCCTCCTTTGAAAAGGAGCTGAAAACCCAAGCTGCATGTATAGAGACACACTGCTAGGTTCCACATTTGGACACAGTCAGAAGAGTCCATGTAGCATTGCTGAAGACAACAGTACACAAATCATGTTTTCTTTGCTTACCACACTTCCTTTCTCAGGATCATAGAAACGCTCCAGAAGCTGGACACTGGTGCTCTTACCACAGCCGCTGCTGCCAACAAATGCCAATGTCTGTCCAGGCTTAACAGCTACAGACAGTCCTTTCAGGACCTGAATATCAGGCCGTGAGGGGTATGTGAATTTACAGTTAAGAAATTCAATGCTCCCCTTAAAATCATCCTAGTGAAAAAATGAGAAACATTGCAATGATCTCAAGCTCAAAACTGAGTCATAAAGTAGAAAACAACTCCTCCTCAAGTTCATTTCTTGCATCTGTTATTTGAAATGTTATACTAGCGCTCGTGAAATTAGCGTAGAAAGAGGCATTATAAACTTACTGGCACAGCTGTTCTACAAGGTGAAGTCATTAGTCATTAAATTGAAGCTCTACTGACACATCCCTGCACTACACCAGCTAGAAGCAACAACTGAAAGTGGGATTACCTTGCCAACTGGTAAGTTATTTATTTTAACGCAGATAATGTATAAGTATAAATTTGGTGACTGTATAAAGATACTTGTGTGAAAAGTTTTTGTTTTTGTTTTAAATCTACTAAACTTTGCGATGTTAAAACAATATGTGAATTCTGGTCAATTTAATGTAATTGGGACAAATATTTCAAGAATTCCTTTAAAGTGAAAAAAAAGCTAAATGAAAAATACATATTTTTAATTTGCTAGGTCCGAGTTTTCCACTGACCAAAAAGAAAACATTTTCATTTTCTCCCATTCAAAATTTTTTTTCCTTCTCATGAACACTCCCAACTTCTATATGAACAGAAAAAAAAAGCATTACAAGATGGCTGTAATAGCTATCAGAAAGCAAAAGCACGCTATTTGGTGAATCATTCAAATTACTGTTATTGCAATCCACAGGAATTTTACATAAATTCCTAATAGCTATGCTTTATGTTACCCTTGCTGCCTAGTACAGAGCTCACTGCTTCCAAAACATCAGATGTATCAAATATATGGATAGAAGAACCTTACTGTAAAGTAGTGATCCTCAGTGTTTTTTAAATTGTTACTGCAACTTCAGTGCTTATTTTGAGCTGAGTGACATCTCATACCACTCATCTATCTCCACACTTACCCATTTTTCTCCTTTTTTGCTGTAAACACTGATTTTAGGAAGCCGATCGATGAGTTGAAACAAACGTGCAGCAGATGTTTTGGCTTTGGCATAGTTTGGGGTGTAAGAAGAAGCTCTTCCCAAAGCAGTCCCACTGGTCACGATTGCAGAGATCACTCTGCAGGAAAAGTGGACATGGTTACTCTTGGTCAGCCATCAGGAAGCTGTGCACTGTGCCCAGACCAGCACCTCTGGAGAGGAGCCTGTGCCAGGCCCAATGCAGGCTCTTACCTGAACACAAAGCTGTAATGGAGTCCTTCAGTCTGAACCAGAAACCCTCCGTATCTATAAGAGACAGAGTTTGCTATGAACACTATACTCTGGGCGAAGCCAAAGCAGATTCCATAAACGTTTGCTTTTTTGATTGCAGCTCTGTACGGCATATCCAGGTTCTTCTCAAAAGCATCAATAAACTTTTTTTCTTTCCCTATCCCAGCCACTGTTCTGATGTTAGAGAGGGCTTCACTGGAAATCTGGAGGAGAAAAAAAAAAAAAAAAAAAAAAAGGCAATGCTTATCCCTGCTTATCTCAAGTAATTTTATTCGGAAATTGGTTTAACAATGCTGTCATTTGCCTGGAGTTCAGTAATAGTTTCATGGCATGACATTTCCTGTGTTTTCAGCACATGCATGTTTTTATCAAATAGAAAGAGATCTCAATATATAAACCATTACAAAGTATGCCATTCAATTTCAGGGTATTTATTCTGGACAAAATTAAGGGTCACATCTGTTGCATTATCACACAACTTGAAGCAGAAGATAATTAGTTATAATGCATTTGTCCAGATTGCTTTTCCATGTTTTACATGGCTGAAGAACAGTCACAGTGGAGGAACTTTTTATTTGGATGCAATGCTGGGAAATAAATTAGAAAATAGCACCAGATATAATCAGTCATTGCCAAAATTGCTGAAGCATTGAATGCCCTTTTCATCCCAGCCTCTGAGCTGTTCTATTGAATAAAAGCTTAAAGCTTGACTCAGTAGTAAAGTTTCTCTGTTTAAATCTCCAAATCAGTTCCAATATAACATTTTATTACTTTTTGTAATTAAGCCATTCTGAATGTGAAACACTGGTCCGACCATAATTCTTTGGCTTTCTAGAACTACTGATAGTTCTTAACAGCCCTCACCAGAGGACCACATGTGTACCCTGTGAGCATTTATTTATTTATTTATTTTAATTCTGGAATTCTAAGGGACACCCTGAGCTACCTGCAGAGCTGAACAGGGCAAGGGCCCCATCCATCCATTTGCTGCACAGATTATGGACAAGAGGAGGCTGAAGACACATCTCTGAGAGCTCAGATGGGTAGAGAGGTTCAGGTGGGGCAGAGTGGGAGTTAGGTTGGGTAAGACATTTGTTGGTCAGAATTTGAATGGAGGAATGGGGAGGGTTGGCAGGAGTGAGAGATCTGTAAGAATCATTTCTAGATAGGATAAAGAATTGTCTGGGAGCTCTGTGGAAGGAGCTCTGAGGCTTTGGGAGAGCTTATAAAGCACATTTTTGATGCTAGAAATATGAGAGCCTAAAGAGTGGAGAGAAGGCTAATGTATTACTGAGAGAGCTAATATCTGACACTGTCTTCTTCATGTTGCCTGTCCTCTAAATCTGTTTTTCTGATACAGTTCAGTTTCTGCACTGTTAAAGTAGGGTAAATGTATTTAAGAAGGATCGGATTCTGGGCAATGTGCCAGAACTTACTGACTCAGAACTAAAGTCAAAGGAACATGTGTGTTTCAAGTCAAAAGAGCAGCCCACTGCTCTCTGTGGTTAGGAGTGAACTCTGTGAGAATATGATGTTCCTTTACCTTGCATACCCACCCTGTACTTGTCTGGTACATGAGCTGGGAGCCTCTCAGCCAGTGCGAAATTAAATAAACCTATTCTCAGCCTAGGAGATGGGGCAGTCCTCAGGGCCTTGCAGCTAACAGGGCGTGGGATGCTGCTAACTGATACTGGAGTCAGAGTAACAGGGAGGAAACCTTTAGCCGGAATCAGCAAATAGGCATTTACATAAAACCTGACAAAAGTGGAACAGACAAATGATAGAGCTGTGTCTGCCATCCAATAACATTTGAAAAGTCATGTACTGTAAGTGCTTTTGAGATTAGAGAGTTCCCAATGGTGTTTCAATAGTTTTACAAGCTGAAACATTGCAGCTTATTTGCAAAAAGTTGCCTGTTTCAATGCATTTGAATTACTGACAGTCTCAAATGTCTGGTTTTCAACTGCCCACAACTGCAAATATAAATTAGTTTTTCAATAATGTTACCTGTCCAGTAGCTTCCAGAGCTTTCTTGTCTTGAGCAGCAAATCCTGTCAACATTTTAGCTTGCACAGCTCCAGACAGGGCCAAAAACGGCAGGAAACACATTATGACTAAACTCAGTTTCCAGCTGAAGTAGAAAGCGATAATGATGGCCACCCCAATGTTGGTGAAGGAGTTGACAATCATTCCTATCTGCGATCCAGTTGCCTTCAAAGAAAAGAAAAGGAGATGGCTGACCTGTACTCCAATTGTAATTTCAATTATTTTTAAATAATTTTTCCCGTAAAAGCTTAGAAAATTTTGAATGATATTAAAATACTGTAAGGCATCACTGGCTGCTGTCTGCACTGGAATTTAGCCAGTTCAGACATATGGCCTCCTATAGATTGTACTAACAAGACTGCAAATCTCTAGCATTCTTCTCATCACCAGAGTTTCCAAAAAGAACTGAGAAAATGTTTTCTGATGACTGTGAGCAAGATAATGTATTGAAGTGAGTCCCCTTGGTTCCTTGGGGAATTGCTCATCTAAATACTCTTTTCAGTCCCCACCATTTATACATCTAGAATTAAATAATAAGCAGAACCTTTTGTAACTTAAATGTTAACACAATGAAGTCTTAGCCGCGTTTAAATCACTAAGAAACATCTCTGAGGAAGGATGAGCTGCGGTTCTGCCTATGAAGTAAAATTTTAAAATTTGCTTTGACATATTGTTAGTGCATTCATCTTTGCCTTATGTACTTTAAGAACACAATTTTTTTGTAATGTGATTTATTTACTCAAAAGGTATTTTCTTTCAGAGTAATAAACAACAGCACTACATTGCAGCTAGGCTGCAATATATTAGAAAAAAATACTTATTTTATAACCTCGATCATTTTAACTAAATTCACGTGCAGGATGTGAATTTCCAGTTCATAATCCACTCCGGTTTCTACCTGGATTGTAGTGTCTCAGACCTGCCCACAGCAGAAGATCATCTCCCCGCCCCAAGAGCGTCCCTCTCACTCCTGGTTCTGTTGCAGACCCTCTCAGACCCCAGACACTTGCCTGCGTCTTCTTGCCCATCTGCAACAGGAACAATGGACTACACTCTGTGTCAGGTACTAGCGAGAGGCAGAGGACACTGCTAACCAGGTGTCTCCCTTTTCTCCCTTGGAGCTGTGGACTGGACAGCTTTGCCCCATTGCTCTACATGCGTTAGAACTTAAAGTTCTAACTTCTGCTGACACAGTTTTTGGGAACCTCTTCTCTCATTCATCTATAAATTCTTAGAACCTCCAGAAATAGTAGTTTTTAAAAACTAATCCATTATCTTCAGTCAAGATGAATCAGAACAATTACTTGTAATAGAAACAACTGTATGTTTCCTTCTTTTTTTTTCTGGAAAACCACTTGCTTTGGAACCAAATGAAACGGTTCACTTCTAACAAAGCATCCATTCAGTGAAGTATACTAATAGCTCAGCATAATTTAATCCTCATCTCCTAAGGAATGCAGCACGTGGGGTGAGTGGGTCCCTTTCCCAAATAAGAACTCACACTGAAACTGGCTGCCTGGATCCCTGGCTGGTGCACCAGCTAGTCCTGTCAACTGGTTCTTTATATGGGCTGTCGCTTTAAATCAAAGCGACAAGGAACAGCTTTGATACACCATGAACAGTATCATCCTGTAAACAAGATTGGTGAACCTTGTGACAGTACTAGCCTGACATGCTTTTGAAATAAACACATAAGCACTGTGGCAAAGAGCTAACTTCCCTTCAGAAGGAAAACAAAGAATTAAAGCTCCCTGATGCTAATTCCAGTTTCACTGATGGTTGATATTAGTTCAATTTATTTTTGTGTTCCTGTTCAGGTAATACAGACACCAATAGCGGTCAATGAACTGTGATCCTAATTATGCTTTCAGGTAAATACAGTGGTAATAGTTCCAAGTTCACAGTCTATGATAAACAGCAAAAGCTTATTTGACTGATCAAGGACTGGCCTACACTGACTTTGCTGTTCTCATGCTCGTTAATTTCTGTGATGATGTGTCAAAATAGGCCTTAAATCTGTGCTTATATTAAAAGAATTATGAAGGTCTTACCCCTTGGACCTGTGATGCATCTGTTGCAAGCCTCGTAGTCAGTGCCCCGGGGCTGTTCCTCCGGTCATCAAACCAGCCGATGTCTTGCCCTAGCATAGCCTGGAAACCAATTTTCCTTAACCGTCTCGTAAGCAGCTCACCAGACTTGGCAAAGTTGTATCCCTGGAGCACAAACAATAAATGAAAAGGATTGTACAGAAAGAGATACACACAGAAAATGGGATCAGAAACAAAATTTACTTACATTGCACTGTTATTACCTGTAAAAACTGTGTAAAAAATGAAACAATTCCAACCAAGACAAACAGCAGGCAGACACCATTGATCTGGATTTTTTGTTCTTCTTCATCAAGAATGGAGAAGGTCTTCAGGGGAAAAAAAAAAAAAGGATAACATAACATTAGAAGAGCCTGTTTTTATAAGACCACCACCAAAGGAAGTTACAAGCTGAGCCCAAGGGAAAGGACCACATTCAGTCTTGTTGGCTCAAGGACAAGTTCTGGTGACCTAGGAACTTGCTCTGCTCTAAGTTCTGGCCAGGAGGAGTGGGGACAAAAAGAAGGCTTATTCTGCTGCCTTTGGGCAGACGTGTTCCTAGGAGGTGAAACATCTGTATGTTCATTGCTGTTTCCAAAACCGTTTGTTCATGACTCTACTGCTCCCCCAAGAATCACAGTTACCACACAGGTCTCTCCCTCACCCCTCAGAAATGCCAACTTCCATATTTCTCTAGGCTACACCTGGGTACAGAATATTGATTCTTTTACTCCTCTTAAACAAGTTTGTTACAATCTCTGTCTGCATATACTGATTACTTTCTGTCCATGTATAGTTATAATTAATCACACACACACCAAAGGTCAGTAACCAGAAGGGCAATAACATTAATGGCATAGAAACAAAGCAACTGCAGCAGCCTCCATACCTCCTGTTTAATCTGTGACAACTGCAACCTTATTGAGCCATACAAAGTACTCATAAGTAATTACACCTTAAGATGACTCCTTGCATAATACTAATCGATGCCATAATTGCTCCAGGCAGGCTTCAAGAGAAGCCCATGTCTTTTACTGAAGAAGTGTGGATACAAGCTATTTGCTCACTGATGACTACTTGAAGAAGAGCTTTAGAACTTAAAGCAGAGCCCCTCCATCCTCATCCACTCCAATCTCTGTTATATTTTCCTTCTATCTGTTGTTCTTTATATCTCATCTTTTCCAACAACTGCTGGTGTTACTGGCTGCTGCTGAAGCAGTGAAACACATCTAAGAAGCCATCTTTAGCAATTACTTTCCCTCACAGCAGTTGATATTCATGTCAGTTAACCTACCTGAACTGCTGAACTGCTTATGCTACTTGCAGGGATAAGCCACAGCTCATGGCTGTACTTCTCCACTAACGTTAAATTCATTCTAATTGGATTTCTCTCTTGCTATAAATTGCTTGATCTCTCACCTTCTCAGCCTATCATCTGTGAAGCTAGAAAAGCCATGCACTGACGTACATGCCTACGCTCACCCTAAACTGAGAGCGCTTAATTGTCCTACAATAAAGAAGCAACAGTGGTTGGAAAGAGATCTCTGTACTGCAAACAGTTCAAACATATTTCCAATTGAATTTCATTGGAAAATGATTAATTTCCCTTGGATAGTTTCACAATGAGAACCATAGAACAGTTGAGAAGAAACAACTGAGTAAAGAGTTCCCCAGGTAAGCTTCTGATTTGAACAGAACAACTAAAGAGATATATCCAGTATTATCCAGCTCTTCACTGACTTCTTAGGACTAATTTTTTTAGCACCTTCAAGGCAGACCTTGCTAAATTCACTCTTTCATTCTGTAGTTGTAGGGACTTTTCCCGTTGTTTCTCTAGTGTATTATTCCCACAGCATGAGCCCACATATCTGTCACAACATCACTGCAGACAGTCAAACAGTTTGGAAGACAGATGCCTGTTCCATCTGCCTGCCTTCCTTGGCAGCAGGCAGAAATTTCTTAAATTTATGAATAATAAAACACAGATATTGGACTTTGCTCATGTTGGCTATGGTTTGTTTTTTTTTTTCTTGCAATCTCTTTCTTTTCATGAACTCAAGACATTCAAGAGAAAGAATTCATCCACAATAAAGGAATTCAGCATCCTGTAGGATGACTTCAAGTCTTGACCTCCCAGTGTTAGGAAAATCCAACTCTCAAAAGGAATCAAAAGACTGATTGCAGACTATGCAAAGCAGTGCTCCCCTGCTCTCTCGTGAACCTTAGTGGATCACCAGGGACAGGAACGTCTCCTGCTCTGCCCCTTCCTGGCAGGGGTAGACCTGCCAAACCAACAGCAAAAGGTCATCATTTTTTCCATAGACTGTTGGCATGTTAGGGGCATTTTCTTATCCCTTTTCTAATCAATAGCTCAGAAGCTGGAGGATTCATTGACTTCCTGCCTGCCTGAAAGGATTTAATCCTCTAGTCCCTAGGTGTGTCTCTACCCTTTGTATCATACATTCTTTGCACCCAAAGGTACCTAATGTGACCTAGATGAATAAGTGGGGATTACAACACAAGTTTTACCCTATCTCAGATTATTACCTAAACCCCAAAACTATATTAGTATTCCCATTTTCTTGCCAGTGAATGTGTCATTAGTTTACCCAGTAAGAGTTAGCATAAATCCTCCTGATTCTTGAAAGTTTAGGGCATTTACGTAGGCACCGGTTAGAGCAGTGCTGAATTTCCTCAGGTAGCCCTCCAGTTTCCAACTAACTTGACAAAGGTTTTCCCAAAAGAACTATTTTACAAAAGGAGCAAGCATCCTCTCTATTCCAACAAGTTTTTGAAAGAAAAGTCACAGTTGAACTCTTAAATAAAAGTTTCAAGTGAGACTGTAGATTGTGACGGCAATGCATCCCTTAGCAAATGACAAAGTTTAAAACACATTCCTGTTTCCTGCTTGTCTTTCAAACTTGTTGATGCAAGTCTGCTTTCTGCTGGCAGGTATGCAATCTGTTACAACAATCTACCTCTCTCTGGGAATTGTGCAGGGAAAACGCAGCAAAGAGCTGGATGTTCCAGAAATGAAATATGTGAAGAAAAATGTGAGGTATTTTTTGGGTTTGACCCAAGGCTTTCCTAAAAAGCCTGGCCAAGACTCCAGAATAAAATTCTGCATGGAGGGACCTCTGCATGTCTCCCTCCTCACTGTATGTGGATCTGAGGTATATCTTGTTTAATTTAAAATAAAATGCATATGTGCAGTAACCTGCTCCCAACAGTTTCTGGAAAGCAATCAAGACAGATGATGAAGCACACATGACAAACATTAATAAACCTGCCCCTTCAAGAGAAAGTCCAAATGATAGCAGAATGACAGTTACATATCTCTATGAAATAACTTTTCATAGATAAGTAGGCTAAATCCGTTTACTTGACAGGACCTAAAGATTTGCCCAAAATACGCCAGGTATTGTGCTGCAGGGTCCTACACTCCCTTCTGCTTAACCACTCTAATACACTTTCAGATGTCAGCTTAACATACCCCAAGAATCTGACTGAATAACAAAGCATAGAGTGGACTGAGCGCTCCATTCACAGCTGCTCCCAGAGATCCTATCACCATGTATGGCCATTCAGAAGCATTATACTTCAAAATCCTGGCAAATGGGACAGGTTTGACATCTTCCTCCTCCTCAACAGATTCCTGAAAAAAAGATTGGATTTATGAGATAAATGCATTATCCTGGTGATGCTCTCCGTATGGCAGTGAGGTACAATAATTAGCCTAGTCTGTTAAATGGCTGTCTCTAATACTCAAATAGCTGCTCTAGCATAATATGGGAAGGGGCAATGATGGGCCTTGGCTGCTGACTGGAGTTCTTTCGCAGGGCTAGATATGCCTTGTTCAGCTCAACTGATTCCAAATTAAGAGGTTAATTACAAGCAGACTTTCTGCTACTGAAACTCAGACTGTTCCCATTTTGCTGCTTTCAGAGGATGGATGATGCAATACTCAATATCAAAACTTAAGCTTTTTCCTCACAAGGGGCTTTTCATCTCTCCTGGAATGTTCTTAAATACTATTTTTAAGCATTATGGCTGAACACACTGATCAGGCTCTGCATCAAATTAATAGGTATGCAATATAACTAGAACAAAAGAGACCTCACACAGATATCTAGAGTCAAGTTTTATACATGCTAATTATGCCTCCCTTTTGTGAACCATCCTCAGGCTACAGACAGAATTCCCATAATTACTCCCAATAAGAGCAGAACATTCATCATCAAATTACAACTTACCCTGCAGTTTGATAATGCAGTTTTTCTGTAACACTCAGTGTGCTGAGCCCTGCTCATCTCTCTCAGTTCATACGGCTGGAAATGCCCAGACAAAACTGACCCTGTAAAGACCTATCTGCTGGAAATGGGCGAGGATGAATGAGTGGGAACATTCTGTTTTTCTCTTCCTTCTAAGCTAGTGCCAGAGTGACAGCACTGAAGCCCTCTATTTAGCCACAGAATAGGCCCAACAATAGCAATAACAGTGACAATAACTGCTGCTTTCTGCACTAAAAAACTGTAGCCCTGCAAATTGGTGCAGGGGGTTTCATAAGCACTTCAGAAACTCACTGTATGTATTCCTAAAGAACTGGTTCTATTCTACATAACTTTAATGCATGCCATCTTTATTTTCTATGCCACTTGATTGCACAAGGCACTGCCACTGAATGAATTCTGGGCAAGATTGCAATGAGGGTCTTTAAGAAGGCTGCGGGGTGACCTCATTGCAGCCTTTCAATACCTAAAGGGAGCCTACAGAGGGGAGGGGAATCAACTCTTTGAAAGGGTTGATAACTGCAGGACGAGGGGAAATAGTTTTAAGTTGAGGGAGGGGAGATTTAGGTTGGACGTCAGGGGGAAATTCTTTACAGAGGGATTGGTAAGGTGCTGGAACAGGCTGCCCAGAGAGGTTGTAGATGCCCTGTCCCTGGAAGTGTTCAAGGCCAGATTGGATGGGGCCCTGGGCAGCCTGGTCTAACGTTGAATGGGAAGGTTGATGGCCCTGCATGTAGCAGGGGAGTTGGAGATTTGTGATCCTCGAGGTCCTTTCCAACCCTGGCCATTCTGTGATTCTGTCTCTTTCGACTCACATGCTTCCAAATGATTTTGAGAGGAAAAGGAACTCACTACATTAAACAAGAAGCAGCAGCACTTCTATTGTTAAGTGGCTATTACACTTCACTGATAATATTTTGCTTTTTGCTTTTTCAAATAGGTCTTTTTCAACTTAATCTACAGCACATGTAACAATTTACAAGAGCTCCTAGTCTGCAAGAAATTTTATCTGGACCAATCAACATAAGGACCATCAAAATGCAGCCTAAAGGATACAGACAATAAGACCTGAAGCTGTGGCTTTGTTTAAGTGTAAGAAAGCATCAATCCAAAAAGTCATATCTGCCTGTAACAGAGGCACATATCTATAGGTTCTCATTACCAAGTAATATAAAAGATATCCCTTTTGGTTGCAATATAATAATGAAGTATTAGGCTTGACCTTTTTCGCTTGTTCATCATCTTCCTCATAAGACTTAAGATACACAGACTCTGCCTGATCTCCTACAATGGATAATGGAGGGTCAGGAACCACATTAGAGAGCTGAGATCTAGACCGTTGCCGAAGTGAAGCTCTGTGAAAGAGGACAAATATGGTCAGTTACTCACAGCTCAGTAACATGATACTTGCTTTAAAGCAAATGTAATTTTCATAACAACTACATCAGGATTCACTGACAACTTACGGGAATCACACTGACTTTTTTCTTATTTCATGCTGTCTCAACATTTGAGATAGTTTCATCTCAGTAGGAATAAATACTATTCAAAATCTTACTCTGCTCAGACACTGTCTATACGTGACCTTCCCTGTCCAAGATCACGCTATATCCTACTCTGTTTGCAAAAGCTGTTAAGACACCAAGTCATTTCACCATTATTACTATCAAGTAATACAGTCCAGAAACAATCCACCACTCCCTGATGAAACATGACCTTACAATGCAGGAGATGTATTCACTTAAATGTCTAACACAAGCTTGCCTGAAAGAAGTAATTAATATCTAGGTACAGGATAGTCTGGTTTGTAAAATGCTTTCATTTTTACCAAGAAAAAGCCATAATATAAATGTCCTCATATGTTGCATTGATTTTTCAAGTAATTACACAGCAAGTCATTTTTTCTTTCCTCAAGTGAACTGGCTGAAAGTGCATTAGGTAAAATAAATACATGGCTGCATGATTGTAATATTAAAAATGGAACATCGACACAGAAAGCCAAAACTGACAAGGGAAAGGTACTTTGTCTAGAAAGTGGAATAAAAAAAGTCTATTTATCCATGGACTTTCAATCATTAACAGATTACCCAAGCCCTTTCTTTCCAAGTTGACTTTGTCTTAGTAAAATGATTGCAGTCCTTCCATTCCTTATTAACCAACACGCAACCCAGCAAATAATTACTGCTATTGGGATTTTTGAATGGTGGGAAAAATATAGACAGATCTGAAAGCACACTGAGACTTAGTGACTTTTAAGACTCACCGCAAACTGGCACGATAGCTTCCTCTTCTGAATGACTGGACTTTCTCAAGATTTGGCTCAACCACTTTATTTTCTGCTGCTTTAGAATACAGTACATACAATTCTTCAGTTTGTGCTAAATTTGCATACAATCTAACTCCTATTTAATAACTGCAATCTCCAAATCGTAACTGAAATACTTTGTAGAAAGTGAGGAATATAATACAATGTTGATGCTCAACGTGTATATACTGTAAGTTTTATATTTGCAGTATACCTCATGAAGATAATTAAATATTGGGCTGCCTCACTTGAGTTGTGCCTCCTGAAGGCTGTTGCCCAATTTTGGTACTGCGATTGCTCTCTTCTTTTAAGAAAATCATCACCAAGATATGATATTTGCAAAATTAAAACAAGTCATTCTCTTAGACCTTCATTTCCAAAAGTTTTGATTCAAATTTGCTTCCAGTAAAATAAATAGAGTGATTTCAACATAGTCTGTAATTTTCTTGCATTTCAAATGTAGCATGTCTGGACTGTCAGCACAAAATCAAGATATAAAATGGCAGGGTATTGCAGGTCAGGATTACTGTTTCAGGGCAGATCTGTATCAGGAAGGTAATTCAGTAGATATGCCTTAAAAACTTTGGATAGAGCTATCAATGTATTACTTTGATGAATGCTAAATTTCAGCCAAAAAAATATCCAGGGAGAGTGGAAAAGCAACTAGACGCTATGAAAAAATAACAGTAATCTACATTCTCTGGGATTGTATATAGTTTTATATAGTTTTATAAGAGAAAGCAAGACACTTACATTCTGTTGCTGCACTATTAAGTGCTGCCTCTCCTTTGCTTTGCAAGGTCACCAACATGAAATAAACCCCTTTTCTCTTCAAGAGCTCTTCATGAGTTCCTCTCTCCACAGCCCTTCCATGCTCAAACCCAATGATGACATCAGCAGCTTTGACAGCAGACAAGCGGTGAGCTATTGAGATTGCTGTGCGGCCAAGGTGAGCCTGACAGGGAACAAAATCAGCTCCAGTGCCAGGAGAGCAAAGGGAAACCAATTGGAACCAATGCTATATAAACTAAAGTTTCTCCAAAGCGAAAGGAGTCTTTCAAGTGGTTTTATCTGACTCTGACTTGAATTCCATCCACAGTCCATGTATTACCCACAGAAAAGGAGAGAAACCCAGACATCTACGAAGTCCACAGCTTATAGTGGGTATCTGTGCTGCAAAAATTTAGTTGTAATCAGACAAGTGTTACACACAACAGAGAAAAGTGTCCTCCTTGACAGGGATATAGCTGGCAAAATTTTGAGAGTCCTTAGCATCTTATTACTTACTTTATGCCAAAACCCATATGGGGTTTATTGTTGGACTAAGAAAACATGGACCAGATCATAATTTACACTGAACAAGATGGAGCCTAGACAATCTCCCAGGACAAGCAGCTATCTCTGGACAATGGGAACTACTGATCCCTGCCAACGTCCCATTGTAACACGTCTTGTTAATAATGCAAAAATTCTAATGCTGCATATAAAAGCTATTATTAAAAGCTTTTCACTACATTGTCAAAATTCATCAGCATTGTCTGCAAAGTGCATTCAAAATAATTTCTGCTCTTATAGATATGATTTATGCTATAATATAGCAAACCTTTTGAAGTGCTTCCTGGACAATTGCTTCACTTTCATTATCAAGTGCTGAAGTAGCCATATCCAGTAGCAGGATTTTAGGGTTTCTCACAAGGGCTCGAGCAATAGCTATCCTCTGCTTTTGACCTCCGCTCATCTGACTTCCACCCTCTCCAACATGAGTATCAAATTGCTGGGAAAGGAAGAAAAAAAAATGCATAACAAAGTCTTCTATTAAGAATCAACATAAACATTGTCAGACTTGTCCTGAGAGAAAAATATAAAAATCTTTCAATTTTGAAACAGAAAAAAATCTCACTATTATATCAGACAAACACAAAATAACATTTTCCATAATGAATAATATTGTTTTGCCTGAACTGGGGTATCAACCCCCAAATGAAAGCATGTATTGATAAAAAAGTAAAATGTTCTGATTGGGCTCAGAACAACTAGATCAGCAAGAGCTGCAATGGAGAAGAAACAGCTGCCCACTCTCCATCAGATGACTCACTAACAAACTTGCCACAAAGCTGGACATGTCTGCTGATGGCATGTGACTCAAGAACACTGCATCTCTGATCATGATCATACGCTAATAGTACCAGGCTCAGCTAGAGAATTAGATGGACACACAGCCCAAGATCAAGAGAGCTGGTATAACTGTATAATCATGCATTATATTATATTTATTAACTTGGTGAAATCCATATAGTAAGACCTAATTAACTCTCATCAGAGAGCAGGTTGCTTCCTATTCTCCCTTTTAATCTGCCTTTCACAGATGGTTGTATGAGGGGAAGAAGAAAGGATTGATTCTTCTATTTTACGTCAAGTTTTACTTTCAAGGCACAGTATACCTGTGGCAAGTCCATGATGAACTTGTAAGCATTGGCCTGTTTGGCTGCTCTGATTATGTCTTCCATGGTAGCATCATCCCGACCATATCGAATATTCTCTGCAATCGTGGTAGCAAACAGCACTGGCTCTTGCTCAACAACACCAATCTGTGAGCGCAGCCACTGGATATTAAGGGAACGAATGTCATGGCCATCCAGAGTAATCTGCAGAATCCAAGTAAAGCAAAGGCAAGCAAATAAAATAAAATTCAGGGACATTATTCCCTTCAGTTCAGAGACAAAGAAACACAATAAGAATAAAAGACCCGTGAGGCTGCTTTTCTATGCCCAATATAAAAAACGTCTTTCATACTTGAAAAGCTGCAGTGCAGTGGCAGAAGTGTTTGATAACTCTTGTGCCTAGGACTTGTGCCCTTGATTCATTTCCCTATATCTCTCTTTTCTTGATCTCACAAATAAAACCAAGTGGAAAGTACTCATCAAAATCACTCTCTTTAAAAGACTAACTAATTTGAACATACACAGACAAAGCTATTCATTAGTAAATCTGAATTAAAAGCTCCATGGAATGCAAGGCAGAAAAATCATCCATCCTCATCCTCCACCATCTCCCTGCAGACACTCTTTAAGACAGGTCATTGCTTTGAGGGGGGAGGGATTTCTATTTTCTAGACTGATCGACTCACAGAGCCCCAAAAGATGTCCATGCACCTTATTTTCTAGTCCTTTCCTCTCATTTATGGAAAAGAATACTTTTAGACAAATGTATTCCATTGTTTCTGTGCTGGGGAGGAAACTAATGATGAAGAGACCTTATTGTAAAACACAGCAAGCAAAAATTTACAAAAATATTCCTAAGAAAAATAAAGGTTTTTGTGAGCAGTGCCACTGTATTTTCCATACATTTCCTCATCCCCGTTAGGTTATACAGTGACATGTTCTTTATGAATATTGAAACTTTAGTCTTTTGGCATGAACAACACAAGAAGAAATCACAGAAATCATAGAACACAATAATGAAACTGAGTTCTATAAACATGAGATGGGCACGCTATGCTTACATTAAATTGGTTCTTTTTCTCTTATACACTTAAATACAGGTAACCATGTATGTGATTTGTGCCATTTAGGGAAATGGAAATAGAATGAAGCCTATTAACAAATGTAGCTCATATTCTTAGCCAATCCATTATTAAATGGTAATGACACATGCAGAGCAGTACTGTCCAATAATGATTAAATGTTCAACACTGTGTTTCCCAGAACTTAAGATGGATTATCTATAGATACTGTTTTCATTCAGGTTAGCACTGAATTTTTATTTCATCCTGAGGGGTTTTTCCTTTCACATAATTACTCTTGATAGTATTTATTCAGCACTCCCTTGAGAGGTGATTTTACTCATTTCTTTTTTGAATGATCAAAATAAACATTAGGAGTCTTCCTTTCCCTCTCAGAGAAGAAACTCTTTCAAGTCCCAATAATACAGGAACCTCTGCCAGAATTAGACACTCACCATGCCATCAGTAGGGTCATAGAAACGCTGGATGAGCTGTATTATTGTACTCTTTCCAGCTCCACTAGCTCCAACAAAAGCTGTTGTCTCCCCTGTTTTAATAACCATGCTAAGGTTATCCAAAATCTGGAGAGAAAAAAAAAAGGAAAAGAATCCATCCATTCTAATTCTCTCAGAGCTATATAGCCAAGCAGCAGGAGGATACTATGTTCTTTATTTGAAAATGCAGATTCTAAGCAAATGTACAAAACTAAAAAATAAAAAAACTAATAAGAAAAAGAAAGCTAAATATTTTTACATTGTTTGACGACCTTATAAAAGCAGACTGCTGTTTTCTATGACAGGCATCACATTTTGATCTTCGTTTGTTCTTGCTGTTCATCATTAAGAACTAGTCAAGTTAATACCACTGTAGAACCTGGCAATAAATCCACGTTAAGGAAGAGTCTATATGAATTGAGAATGCCTGTCCAAGAACAGATGTTAAGAATATAGAAGTGAAATTATATAGAATATTCCAATAATTCATATGCTTCTGGGTCTATCCAATATTATGTTTTTTGTTGTTGTTGTTGTTTGTTTTTTTTTGAGGATTTGTCAATTCAAACACAGCAGCAAAGAAATAATGGGGTATACACCCGAGGTTCCTGTACCTTTTCCTAGATGTTAACTGTCATATAATGCATTCCTGGCGTAATGGAAGATTTCTATAAAATCTCTTTATTCTGTCCAGCTTACTACTTTGTGCCCTATTATAGCCTATGTTGATACATGTGCATAACTATATGCAGGTAAAATTGCCCAAAATCAGCAAGTTTATGTTCAGCAGCATGGAATATGTATGACAATAGATATTTCAGAATGGTAAAACAAACAATGGTAAATAGAGGAACACAACTGATAGATGAATTATTTTGTCTACTTTTAAACAGGGAGTCTAAAATTGCAGAAAGAAAACTCTACTGAAAATCTAGAAGTTGCTGGCAGGTTATTTTGTTTGTTTTCAGTAAATGTATTCACAAAAGGGATGACAAATAATTACCTTTACGTCAGGTCTGGAGGGAAAATGGAATGTTACATTATGAAATTCAATTTCACCTCTTACTTTATCCAGCTTGTAGCCTTCTTCCGACATGCAGTCAATGGTGGGTTTCTAGGGTAAAATTTATTGCTTTATTTACTTATTCCTGAACAGCCAACACTGTTGCAGTAGTAGATAAATGTTTCCAACACCATACAAAGACAGAACATCTCTGAACAGCAATTGGTTGAATTGAGCTAGCAGCAGAATCTACCCCAGGGCTAGCAGGTAAGGGACATGATACTAAAGGCTAAAATAACCAGGGAATTGTCCCCGTTAAGTAGTGCAGGCAAGATGAATGCACCCTCTTTACTGCATTTACAAAGCCTACCACTCAGCTTATTTTTCCTGGAGCAGAATAGCTGCACGAATTAAGCATTTTAACTAAGTCAATTCAGGCAGTGCCTTGGGACTGAAATGACAATACTTTGCACATATAAACTCTCTCTTAAACCAGTGAGGAAACAATAACTTGCTGAAAATCTGCACACTTCATCATTTTGCATTTCGAACATTCATCTCTGAATGCCCCGTCCTAGGAGAAGGAACCCTGAAGCTTTTCCATGAAGTGCTCTGGGTCACATATACGTTTGGCCAGGCCTCAGATATTGTGGGCTGTGCAACATGAGCAGAAAAATAAGAGGAATTTGAGGAATCCCAAAGAAATCAATTTTTCTAAGGATAGCTTTACTAGGAAATTTATGGGAAATCTTAACCACAGAATAAAGAAAATTCAATAAAACTATGATTGAAACTATAACAACATCAGTATTTGATAACAGGTAAACACTTTTTTTTTTAAATGTAGCCTAGCAGATAGAATTTTAATATTAGAAATGTGTATGTTCTAAGATGTTAAGAATGGCTAAAAGCTTTCTTTTATGAATACATTCTACTTAAATTCTGATATTAAGCTATGAAGAAAGGAGTTTCACTGACCCTGCAAATGATAACATCTGTATGATCACACAAGTTCAATGCCAGAGAGAACATTCATCATGGCAGAGCTGAGATTTTAGTATCTAGTTACAAATCTACAAATGCAGCAAGCAGATGATCTAATAATTTATCACCCTTCTCTAGATGGGAAAAAAATCTCGTTTCTGTTTTCTTTTTACCCTTTCTTTTTACAGTAATCTGACTATCTTGAATGTTGTGATTAATCCTTATTGTTGCACATCTTTTGTGCTTTTAATTTTTTTCTCTAAAAAACACTTATCTTATTCATCTCTTTCAATTATCTTAAAGGAAAATCTTTAGATAAAGTGCATCTATAAGACATATGCATTATCATTATTGTAGAACACTGAAAGGTTACAAAAAAGTCTATCAGTGTTACCATAGTTATTTCAGCCCTCTTTATGTGATCTGTAAAAGACAGGCAGCATTTGAATGTGTTTACACACTTTCAGCACAATAACCCCTGTCAATGACCAGATACATTAAGTACCATTAAGAAATCTACAGTGTTTTGCCAGCCACTAAATAAATGCAGATACAGAAAGGAATCTTTATGAATAAATGCCGGCAGCTCTCAGACCTTTCTGACATAAAAATAGTAGATACGTATTTCATACATACAATCATACATTACATCTTCAAATGTATAGATATATATTTCAAATACTTATCTGTACAGAGAATACTGCGATTAACATTTTTGAATGCTGTGAGACCACTCCCTGTGCTCACTGGGTTCCATTTTAATTTGGGGTAGCTCTAGGATGGGTGACTCAGAGTGACAAAGTCCTATTGGCTAATGCCAATAGGATCACATTTTACACTATGTGGAGACAGTGAAGTAGGTACCTGCTGAAAATTTGACTGTAAGGCAACTGTTGCTTCCTTCCTGTACACTTTCTGTGGTCCAGCACTGATCAATAACGGTATGCAAGGAGGTATGGAAGTAAGAAACAGCAGTAGCTGAGGTAAAGCTTCATCTCTCAGAAACAGGATACTTAAGGAATCTGTTCAACACCTTCTCTAAGGATATCTGCATGCCAATCAACCTTTCTATCGCACATCCCATTTTTCTTTAATTGCTCTCATTTTTCCTTGTCTACACTGCAGACAAACTACTTCTGTTTGAGACTTACTTATTTTTCTTTCCACCAGTGACACAGCTCAGAAATGTATTACTTACTCTATCTATTGTCTCAAAAATGTTTGCTGCAGCCCCACGTCCAGTGGCAAAGGCTTCCAGGCAGGGAGATGCTTGACCGAGATTTAAAGCTCCTACTAAAACACCAAAGAAAACCTGTAGAAGTGGAAGAAGAACTTAAGAAAATCTGACATCAGGTTTTAATTACAATCCAGAACTTAGGCAGGCAATTCAAACTAAAGTGGATTAATGAGTTCTTGTGCATCAACTGATCTACAGTGATTTACCATGAGTATAATTAGCTCACAAAAAAAGGCAAATGAATGCATCTTAGAATCTCCTTTTAAGTACCGGAAGACCACAATGAGGTCTCCCCACAGCTTTCTCCAGACTGAACAAGTCCAGCTGCCTCAGCCAGTCTGTAGGAGAGGTGCTCAGCTCTCTGAGCATCCTTGTGGCCCCTCCTCTGGATTCTCTTCAAAAGCTCCACATCTTTCTTATGCTGGGAGTCCCAAGGCCTGGACACAGTATTCCAGATGGGATTTCACAAGGGCAGAGTAGAGGGTGATAACTGCCTCTCTTGTCCTGCTAGCCATCCCTCTTTTGAGGCAACCCAGTTAGCCTTTTAGGCTGCACGTGCACACTGTTGGTTCATATCAACCTTTTCATCCACCCAAGGACCCTCAGGTCTATCTCTGCAAGGCTGCTCTCAATGAGTTTTTCTCCCAATCAGTACACATATCTAGGATTGCCATGACCAAAGTGCAACACCTTGCTCTTGGTCTTGTTGAATCTCATTATGTCTTTGTGGGCCCCCTGTCCAGGTTAGAACTCAGCTAGTCTTTTGAACTCAACAGACGGTAGCCAGGATACAAGCAGAAGTTGTATAAAACAAACACTACTGTTAAGAAAGAAATAAAATCACACAGGACTCAGTCCTACTTTGCAGCACACTGATGTTTACTAGACTGGTTGAAATGAAAGTATCTACTGTAAAGACTGTACCCTGCAAACATCTATACAGTGGTATGCAGATCATGCTATAAATTCATACTCAGCTTTATTGCAAAATAACTTCTTAGTGTGGATGAGTCCCAAAGTAAGTAGATTACATGCATGTCAGAATCCATCAAGAACAGGAGAACAGGTTCTGTAGCTTTGATTAGAAAAAAAAGGCAAGGGATTTCTTAGTGTATCTAAAGGCACCAGAATTATTGGCACACAATGCTTTTTTAAGGGACTAGGAAAAGAATCTTTAAACATTTTCTACCTATATCTCCCTCACTCCAGTCCTCCAGTGTATGGTTGAAAAATGAAGTAGAAGAAGGATGACTGGCAAGAGAGAGAAAGGGGAGGATAACAAATAACCTTTCAGTTTACAGCTTCAATTTATCAGCTACTGGGCAGCTCCGCTCTCTTTGCTATTTTTCATTAGGAAGCACTGAACTATAGTTGTGTACAAGGTGAGGAAATAACTTTGTTTTTTACAGCACTATCTTGTATCATCACTGGTGTCAAGAGGAGTTGCAAATGATTTCCTGTGAGGGACATCCTCCTTGAACAGAATGACTATGTCCTCAAAGTAAATTACCAAGCTTCACTTAACAGGAAGTTTTGCACTGCAGGCTGCTGGTGGTAGAGAGCTCTTATGTTGGGCAATTGGTAGAGAATAATCAGAAACAGATGTCTGATCAGAACACCCAGGACATATCAAGGTTCAGAAAAAAATTACTCCAATTCTGGACCAGAGCTTGACACTTGGGCAGTCTTGGTTTCAAGTGAACAACCAAGACATCTGTAGATGCTGGCTTTATTGCATTTATGTCATTGATGTGTTAAACGTCAACTGTGCAAAAGCAGATGCAAAAGACCACCAGGAGATTAATATGCTTCTTTTTTTTGGTATAAAATACAGGAGGCGTAGCCACATGTTTTGATAGCATACATATTTACAAGTTGCTTATCTATGGCACTGTATGGGAAATCTACAAAAGAAAATGCTGCTTCAAAAGACCTGGAACCATTCATGAGAGAGAGGTTAGATCTGATAAAATTTTCTTTGGTTGGGTTCTTCTTCATCACAATGTTTTGACCTTTATCAACAAAAAAAAAGCTCTCCTGAGATGGCAGTACCGTAGAAGCCACATGCCAGCCCACACTATGGGAAAGCTAGTTTCAGGCCACTGAACCATAATGTGCATCAGGCACATTATTCTGATCAGAGCACACTAAGAAGCATTTTAAGTAAATACAGATTTGTTCAAATCTTATTCTGGTATATTTCTACTTTCATGCATATAATGACTTTATTTATAAGTAAACAGATATGAAAACACTACGTCCCAGAATTAATGCTTTAAGAAACAGCCAAGAAAAAAGTTGCATGGGTACCTGTAGAAGAGTGCCGGGTGAATACTCATCATCTTCAAGGACAAGTTTAGAGCCATACCAAAAGGCTAACGCATAACACAGGAAGATTACAAACCACATGTAACCACTGAATAATCCCATTATTATTCCTTTTCTAATTCCCCAATGTTGAGCATACACTAAATTCTTATCATATCTGTAGAAAGACATAAAAATAAAACTGAATGAAATGAACTTGACAGCAAAATTTATATGAACAAAAAGCAGGAAAATGAAATTAAAGTTTTCTTTCCCAATCCAACCATTTTTTTTAATCATGCTAACATTCCTCATTTACAGTGAGCACAATAAATGAGGTCTTTATGGGAGCTATGGTACTCTGTAAATAATATTCTTATTTATCTTGAAAGTACACAAGATTTTCAGATGTGCAACAAAGTTTGACAATAAGTTCCTACAAAGGAGAATGACTTGAAGATAGTATTACTTATGTTCTATTTCACTGATTGAATTATGAAACAGATTTTGCATAAGAATGTTACTTGAAAACTAGATTTCTGCAAAACTAGATTATAAATGCATATAATTCTCAAAACTAACAGATGGCCATTGTTTCAAAAATCTAAGACTAATTGCTGTGGTTACATTTCTACAGGAGAAGGAATGCAGAGACTCTTTATGATTTGTCTAAACAAACCTCTCAACTTCTTTCTTCTCGCCACCAAAAGCAGCTACTGTTCTGATGGATGAGAGCACTTCATCAGCCACAGCCCCAGCTTTTGCATAAGCCTTTAGTTCTCTGCCTGTGAGCTTTGCCACAGCCTGTAAAACCATAGGAAATTGTGATTACACCTGACCATGATAAGCAGCTCTGACCATCACACAGTGCTGCATGAGGTCACCTCCCCTGTTGCTGCCACTGGGCTCACTGCTCATTCAAAGGTTTGTCTTCTAATGTTAGGACACACATTTCTGTAGCATGCGTTTTGTCTAACAATTATCCCAACAGCTCTGCTTCAAATACCTAGAAAGAACAGCAGACAACAAATGCTTTCCCTCCCTTCCTCTCTCTCTCTCTCTCTCTCTCTCTCTCGCTAGCTGCCTTTTAGCAGATCATAGAATGATCATGCATGTGTCCATCACGGCAGGAGGGGTAGGATCAGCAGGAAGAGGAGCACTTTAGCCAGTATAGCAGAGTCAGCTTCAGGAAGAACAGGTAATGGTACTAATGGGGAAGAAAGAAAATACATGTAGCCCATCACTATGCTTTGTCTGTCTGGCCAGTAGCAAACAGGTTCCTCCACAGCACCTCAGAGCACACTGGATGCTGAAATCTTACTTGGGCTCAAAAAGTGCTCACATTGAGTGTTATATGTGAAGATACTATATTAGTTCAGGAATTAAATGTTCCCGGAAACTGTAACATGTCATTATTTGCTTTCGTTCTTCAAATACTCTGCCCTAAGCATCTGTTAGTCACTTTCTGAGATGAAACCATGCTAAACTGATGTTAAGTCTGTTTTCTTTGTGATAAAAAACTAAAACTTGAGCTAGTAATGTTCACAAAGAGGAAAGACTTAATTGTGGGTATGTGAAAGACATGGGGACAGAGAAAGAATTGAAATGGGGAAAATGACAAAACGTAAAGAGAATGAGGTCAGAAAAAATTGCAAATGAAGGAAAGATACATTTTGGAGTTGAATTTTATTCCCTGCCAGAACACTGCTCTCCCACTTTATACTGAGTCATCATTCATATCATCTGCTTTGCAGCCAGCATACAGCATAACGAGAGCAGGAAGGAACAAAATTTGTCACAGTTAGACTAGAAGGCTGATAGCAAAATGACAGCAAACTGTTCCTGAGGTGGAAGAAGAGAGATAGCTAGGCAGGGAGCTGAAGCCAACTGAAGAGCATTGAGAGTGTGCAGGAGGAGCAGGAACTGCTAAGGAAAGGAAAGGAGACAATAAGGCAGAGGATCCTGTGATTCCCCTCTTCCACCTGGTTCCTCTGCACAGTCACAGGGAGGTGCAGGATGTGGGTGGAGAAGCAGAACCAGAATGACTGAGAAAAGACACAGTAGTTGACAGGAGTAGGGATATCTTGAGGTGACTCTGAGCAGCTGTTCTGAACTGTTTTAGAGCTCCAAGACTGGGTCATCTCTAAAACTTTAGGTAGAAAAACTAAGTCTCAAGTCTAATAACCATATAAATCCAGCATGGAGTAATAGACAGATGCTGCAGGCCAGTTCTAATCCCAGCAACCCTAATATCCCTGCACATGACCCCACAGAAGCAATGCTTATATTCCTGTCTCAGATGCTGGATATTAGATTCTGGGAATGAGAATAAGCGAAGTGGGAGTGAAGCTCCTCCTTAGCACACACACTTATCCCAAATCATAGAATTGCTCAGTTCTGCCGTGACCAGAATCTGCTCTCTTGACTCTAAAAGGTTGTAACAACCTCCTGTTTCAGCATTCCCCTTAGCTATATGGCATGATCTTCCCTGTTCAAGGGACCTGTCTTAGTTTCATCTGGGATGTAATTTTTTTCCTCAGAGTGTCTGGTATGATGCTATGATTTTGTTCTAGGAGAAAAACAACACATCAGTGTTTATAGCTGTTGCTAAGCACTGTTGTACAGAACCAAGGCCATTCTCAGCAAAGGGCCCAAGGAGCTGGGAGGGAACAGAATTAGGACAACTGACTCAAACTGGCCAAAGGGATATTCCATACCATAAGACATCAAGTGGAAGGTTTTGAAGGGTGTGGGAATTCATCTCTCTCTCTCTTCCACTGCTCAGAGGGTGAGCTGGGCCTCAGTCAGGGGGTGGTGAGCAATTGCTTGTGCATCACTTGTTATTTACATTCACATACATATACATAGTCATAACTATTATCCTTTTCCTTTTGTCTATCTTAGTAAATAGTTTAACATCAACCTACAAGTTCTTTTTTTTTTTTTTTTTTTTTTCCCCCCTGATTCTCTCCTCCATCCCACTGGGCAGCGGGAGAGTTAGCAAACAACTGCGTGGTGCTTAACCACTTGAGGACTTAAACCACAACAGTATCTCAGAGTGAACCTCATACTATGCACTTACCAAGCCATAGACAGCTGCTCCAACCCCAATGAGGGGACTGACTGCAATGATAACCAGGGTCAATTTCCATCCACTGACAAATCCCAGTAGGAATCCACACACAAAGGTGGTTAAGCGCTGGATGAAGATTGCTACTTGATCAGCAATAGCCTCATTAATTTTGTTAACATCACTGTGAGAGTAGGGGAAAAGAAATAGAAAGGTCAGTAAGTGTGTCTGCATATCTTTCTTTTGTATTGCCACATTTTGCTTTCCCTTGCAGAGGCTTTTTCAAAGATGCTCAGCTACAGTAAGAAAACCTGGAGTCTTTGCAATGGCAAAGGGCATTTATTTTATATATGAATATTACAGAGAAAATTCTATTTTTTCCCAGGAAAAGCCATCCTGCCCAGCAGTCTCACTCACCACTGTGCCCCAGCTGATGCAAAGGGAGCAGAGACATCTCAGCTGGATGCAGCTATTTGGCAGTATAACTGATACAGCATATCCCCATTGTACAGCACTAACTGCAGCCTTGCTGAGGAGGTAGGAGGAAGACTTTAACTCTCTTCATCATTCAACCTTACACCAGACAGTTTGTTCTCTGAATATGAGGGAGAATGGAAAAATAGAGGGATACAGTATCGCTGGAAGTATTGGGAAAACATGACAGCTGTGTCATATGTGGGACAGCAGTGCAATGGTTAATATAATTTGAACCCCATGCAGCTGCAGAGTTCATTTGGTCTCACTTATCCATTGCCATTACAGAAAAAACATCTCAAAACAAAATAGTCATTACATTCTGCTGTTCTTGGCTACTCTTTCACTGTTGAGAACAGGAGAACCAGGAAACTCTTGGAACAAAAAGGAGCAAGTGGCACTGATGTTTAAGGTGCAGATTTATTAGTATCATCCTCTACTTGAAATATGAGAGTGCTGAGTTCAATAACATGCTTACATTTTCTTCTTAAGAATGTTTTTTTGCGTTCGGGAAGCTTTTAGAAGGTGCAAGACAATGTTATCCTAACAATCAGTGAACCAGGTGTTATTTATTCAAGAAATACGTGTTTGCCTCACCTTTTTAGTCATATTTCTCACAGCCAATTACATTTTGTATTTCTTCTTCATAAAATAAAAACACCATAGAAAGTCATAGTTACTACTTGTCAGTAAAGACGAAAACATTCCCTTCAACTACAGAAAATCTTTTGCAGCTGTCCCTATTGTTATGCAGGCACGACAGAGCAAAGGGAGCCTCCTAGAGTCAGCATATTCATCTTGCAGCTTCTTTACGTCTGTAAACAGGAACTACAAAGCGAAGAAGCAAGCCTTAAACTCTGCTTTTCTCAGAGCTAAACGTCTACCCAGAAGTTTTCTCCATCTACCCTGGGTCCCTTTCTAAAGGTAAGTGCTTGTGACTGCTGCTTTAGTAGAAGATTAAGCAAGTCTCACTCTTTTCTTTCAAAAGCCAAGAGCATAGTTTGTGTGCAATTTTCCTTTCCATCAAGTGAGAGGGCTGAAACCCTTAACTCAAACCTCAAAGGAACAGGCGCTGGCAGCCTAATGGGAGACTCAGAAAGGGCTGGGTACAGGAAAAGACAAGAGGAGGTAGCAAAAATAAAGAAACAGAATATCACTGACAGAACAGTTACAAGGGGAAATAATTGTAGCATAGCACTTCCTACACGTTGGAGACAATTAGCCTGGTCCCTGCTCTCTATTTTGTACTAGTAGGTGTTTGTTAAATGCCTAAATTGGCACTCTGGTGTCTGGAAGTGCAAAAATGTTCTATGTAGTATATTTTTTCCAGATTACTTACTCAGAAATTCTTGTGTTCAGTTCTCCTACAGACGTGCAGTCAAACCAGCCTATATCCATTCTCATAATGTTCCTGAAATAAGCTTTCCTGATTTTCTGTATCTGACGAGCTGCAGCCATAACCCAAAAGCAGATCTGGGAAGAGTATAATGCAGTTAATAAATTGCAGTGAAAAGTCTTTCTAGTCTCTACAAATATGAAAAAGCAATTTGGCTAACATGGAAAAAAAAATAATAATAATTTGGCTATCAATAAACACAGCATTCAGGTAAAATACATTCTAGCTACACACACAGACGTTGAACTATTTTATGATCTCAATCTTTAAATAATCCGTTTCTTAAAGCCTCTGGATGAAGCCTTTATCTTGGTTTTGACACAACATGCAAGATCAGTTACTCTGTGCTGTTACATAAATGTCATAGGAAAACAGTTGTCCATCTGCAGCTGTAAATGATAGAGGTATAGCAGCCATTCTACCTCAGCAAAACTCTCAGATAGCTTTTAGGAAAGAGAATGACAAGTGCTTCTCATGATTATAAAAAGCTTCAAAAGCAGTGAATTCAAGCAGATTGTACTGTAATTGCCCAAGCTTGTAGCTTATCTCAGTCATACGGTTTGAATGATTACTACAGAACATATAGAGTGTGATTCTACTCCAACATCAATTTTACTCTATTACTCTGTAATATCTCCCTTACAGAAACACAGAGCTCAAGTTAGCCTACTTGGGAAACTGCATGCCCTTTAGATATTTGCAGGAGAGCACGTGGCTTCCATAGTAACCACATTCAAGCAAATATTTCTTTTGGTGTGAAAGGAGCAGCACACATTCATCTCACTGGTTTAAATGCATCTGTGTATTAAGGTTTGCATGAATAAATCCTAGGTCTCAGATAATCAGAGCTAAAATATTTCATCCAATAGGTTTAGAACTGGGCTTGTCTGCTCTGCTCAAATACGATGCTGACTAAGCAGTTAAAAGGAATACAGTTATGACAGACTTAATTATTTAGTGATTTAAATGTCAAAATCAAAAAATAGGGAGCAAAATACTGACTTGGAAGTATCCCAACAGAAGTACGGCACAACCAATTCCTCCATAGTAACCTGCAAAAGTGGTCATTTCTTTTTCAATGTCAAGCAGTCTAAAAAAAGAAATAGAAAAAAAGAATTAGCAATACAGCTTTTAGTTTCTCACATATTTCTAATGTGGTGCGTCTTCAATTTAGAGTCAAGTCAGCTGGCGAGTCAGTTTGTTTTGCTACCAGAAGCAATTTCCTGGTCCTGAGGCTATTGTTAGCAGGTGCTGGTTTGCTTGATATTCCTGTGGCATAGGGATGGGGAGCAGGCAGGTACCAGGAAATCTTGCATTCTGCAACAGCCCTACAGTGTGCAAGGGCCGGATGAGAAACCCCACTTGTCTGTGTGTTTGGCAGCAGCACAGGTAAGAAGGTGTTTTAGGCAGCACCTGTCAAGCAAGTTTTCATTAGATGCTGAATTACCTTATTTTGTACCATTATACCAATGAATAACACTCAAATTTAAGCAGAGAGAAATGAGGGCTGTTGGAGCATATTCAAATATTACTGTCCTGCTTACCTCAAGTGATCATCTCTTTTAGTAGAAATAGTTACTCTCAAATTACTCCTAATATCAGTAAAGTGCACTGAATTGCTAGCATTACACTTAGACTACTTTGAAACAAACATTTTGGTTGGTTACTGGACATTCTTTTAGATATTTTTTTAAACATTCTGCAGAGAGCAAGTTTATTCTGTAGGCCCAGAATTTGGTATGCTCCAGTTTTAAGCCAAAAGGGAGAAGTATGTACCTGATTGATTTTCAGCAAAATACAATCATGAAAATGACTCAGGTGTTTAACGTAAATACTTAGTACCATTCTAAATGTTTTTATGTATCTTGCTTGATAGCTAGTTGCTGCTTCAGAAAAGCAGAGGTCTTGAGCAAATCCTGTGTTGTATTTGCTAGTCCCTTTTCAGGGTTTGGCTTGGACAGCCTGGATCAAATAATTTGGCTCCAGTCACCTATATTTTGGAATGCAGATCACTTCCCATATGCTCTGAATTTCAGAGATCATTAAAGAAGTAAGTTTTAATTCTAATTACATACCTAATCTACTATTACTCAATGATTAGAAAACTTGTGGAATGATGTACTGAAAACCAAGCCCTAAGAACAGTTACAGGTTCAAATTTGTGTTCGACAGATATGTATACATGAATGATTCATCTGGACTGTCTTTATTATAATTAACAGAAAGAAAAAGGCACTCTTAAAGGACATTTCATCAACCTGCCTTAGACATCTCCCATAAGCCAAGATGAATTGCATTCCAGAAGTGCACATTTCTCTTCAACAATTAAAGTTTAGTTGACTTGCTCAGATGCCAGCTGGCACCTATAGGATAGATACATTAGTGCTAACCAAAATGTCTAGAAGTCATTATTACCTATTGGGTCATCAAAGAAAACATATCAGTGATTTCAGAGGCACGCAGACATACATTATCATCACTATCAAAGAATATCCTTGCTGAAATCTATAGCTGAAAGATCAAGACCCAGGCTGGACTTCTCTCCCTCAGCTCTGAAACAAGGCTCTGTAGCAAGAACCATGTCTCTTCTACTCACATAAACTTTAAAGGCTGAGCCAGGCCTTTTGTAAGAATACATCCTAGACAAACCACAATAACACAGTAAAAGAAACGAGCATTTCTACTACTTACCCACATCTTATTGTGGTGTTCCTTTCATTCTGATGAACAGTACCATTAATCCACACTATGGTGTTATTTACGCATGTTTTATTTGGATCTTTAAGCTCTTGCATTTCAATGTCATATTCAATGAATGTGTCTGCCATCGCACCAAACACAAGCAACATGCCTGGCTGGGCTGCTCCATGAAGAATAGCACAGAAGCTACCAACAACCATCATTAAAATTTCCATAGGTGAAGAAAATCGAAACTAAAGAGACAGGAAAAAAATATGGTCTCATGCTGCTCGTATGCTGATAAATCATTAATCAGGTGGATCAGATACAAAACCATTCTTCTTAAGAGTCATCATTTCTTCAATATAGAGAGAAGAGAAATATCTCTCTCCAGTCTAATAGAATTGTACCTGTAATTACAGTCTCATAAATTACGATAACTCCCTTTAAGTATTTGACAGCAGAATCTGATCATGTGAATGAATGTATGGAATCATAGAGCATTATCATATAATTATTAATAAGGCAATATCACTCCACATTATCATTCCAGACTATCTTAAGAACAGTAATTATAATCCATATATATAGTCACCTCTGCAGTTTTCCTGTGAGAAAGGAGAGAGGGAGAAGGAAGGAATGAAAGAATCTGGACATTTAGCAGAGTCTCTGAACAGAACTAATTTCTCAAAACTGGGTGCTGTGGTAGAAATCCACTTCAAAATCTCAGAACAAATTCTCATAGTTAATAGCCTAAATTGCATTGGTTGAACTAGGTAGTTGTGCACTGATTCTTAATCTAGGAGAAATATATAGAAACATGACTTAGCATGCAGTAAAAAAAGGGACTGAGCTAATCACTATTGCCTTACACGGGCCAAGTGCATGCACACACACAGCTGGTTACTCAGCTAAGTTACAGTGACTTAAATTACTTTGGTCATAATCATATGAAGTCTGATTCTCAGGTTAAAATCAGGCATAAATACATAGACTAAACTGTACTTATAGAACATTAATATCAAATGCTATTGTAAAGGACTGCAAAGAGAAATCCCGGCCAGCTGAAGAACCAGTCTAGGTTTTGTAAATGTTATAATATGTTTGAGAGAAGAAGGGGCAGGAATTTGGAACACATATCAAAAGGGTTATTGGGACAGAAACACGATAAAAGGAAAAACAAGTCAACACACAAGAGAAATAAACAAAAGGTCTTTCTAAAAAAAAAAAAAAGGGAAGCACACTATCACTGTTTTGCAAACCGGAAAGCTAGTTCCTAGAGATGGAAAAACTTGTGATTCATCCTTCAACAGCCATAAGGCAGAAAGGAATGCCACAGTTCTCCCCCTGGGGATATCCACAATGGCAAACATGAACTGACTGTTCTCTCAAGCTAAGATCTGAGATACCTAGTCAGGTAAAGTACAAGCAGGGTGTCACTGCACTAGTCCAGTATTATTCAGGATCATTCTAGTTTGGACTTACAGGCTACTTGCATAAACAACATGTGAGAAGAAGAAATACTAAAATCTCTTTGCTGCAATCTGTTGGATTGGGTGTCTCTCTACTATGTTCATTTCAAAATTGTGACACACTCTATGGCTCTCCAGGACAGATCAAATATACTAGCTATGGCTAGACATACCACACAGCATTGTGCATTTCCAAGTTTTCTATAGTAACCTGCCGGTTCTATATAACATGTTTAACAGATAATTATTACACAGATACTGGTAATTAATTTAATACTCAGCTAACAAAATGAAAAAATAGTTCTATTAAATTCCTATTAAATTTAATAGTAAAATTTCACGCCAAGTGGTTTAATTTCTTACAAGTTCGACTTATTCACAGCTATTATCTAGAACACCGTATACATTACTATCATTTATTCTTCAAAACCAAACAGACATTTATATCCATTGCTTTCATTACCAGCTGAAAGAAGCCAACGCGAACAACTTTTTCTTTCTTTTTGGATGACCTTCAAGAACACAAAACATACAATTACAAAATTGCATTTAGTACAGATTTTGTTCTATACGGAAAGATAGTACACAGAATTGAACTTAACTCACTTTTCATTTTTCTTCTTAACAGAAGGTTCTTCATATGCATAGAAATTTCTGGCAAAGAAAGGATAAGTTTTCACATTAATTCCTTTATTCTCTCGGTTAGTTCCCTGAAATTACATTTTATTTGGGATAATTTGCCCACAAGTTTTAAAGAGACAAGCTGTTTCTTTCAGATTTCCTTGGAGTCAGTGATTTTATGGTAATCTTAAGGTTTAGTAAGGGAGTTGAACAGAGGTTAGTTTAAAATGATTTAAAGGTTTACGCAGTTTCATAATCAGCTCCTTAAAACACTGTTGCAATACTAAATCCTTTGAGATCTATTAAAGAAAAATCCTTGAACCAAATTTTTGGCTAGTCCTTACTTAAGACAGAAAAGTCTTCTTCCATTTCCCTCTTATACTATCTGGACATCCATATTCCCCTAGTAGCAGCAGAATCTCTCATCACTACACAGCTTCTCTTTCAGTGCTAGCATTATCTGCTGCTGCTCTACATGATCCATAAAACTCAGTGATCTCTAGAGGTCCCTTCCAGCCCCTACAATTCTGTGATTCCATGATCTCTATAACATTCCAAGACAGCTTGGGTTTCAAAATTTGCGAAAAGACCATAGTAAATTTTGAGTTCTGGGTGAGTGGCAAGGACAAAAATGAAGAGATGGTCTTCCTTCCCTGTGCCAAGAGTAGCTCTCTATCTGTGTACAGTGTGCCAGAAATAGCTGGCATGAAATACAGTATCCACTAGCATTTCCAGTCAGCTACAGAGTTGTCCCAGGATCTAGGAAGAGGCCTTCCTCTTATCCCCATTCACATCTCAGATCATAGTTGAAGATCAAGATCTGTAAGTCTTAACTGCCTAGAAGCTTATGGTTTATGTTTGAATCTTAATATCTTAATTATGTCAGAAATTTGTTCACACTTATGGTCTAAAAGTTAAGCCTGAAAAGAAAGCAAACAAGGCTAATTCAAATTCCTTAAAAGCTCATTTCTCAAAGTAAAAACACCGTCAAAAATATTTGCAGAAGAAAGTCTATATTTTGCTGCCATTACATTATATTTGAAACAGCTGCTAGGACTGTTTTGGTCTGCCTTTGTCAGCTGTATTAAATAAGGTAGATTATCTCCTAGAGAATAGCTTCTTATTAAATCCCTGTATCTATAAATGTGTCAGTTTGATTGGATGACATTAACTTTGTTGAGTATTCCTAGAAATATTGTTACACTTGTGTACATGACTTACTCTGATTTCTTGAAGCTGTTACCTGTTAGGGAAAATAAATGCACAGTTTGGTTAATTATAATTATCATTCAAGAATATGATCTTCTGTAGGTATGAAAAACAAGTCCTAGAACCCTGTGAGATCTGACTGCTCCTAAGTTACAAAGCATCTTTTTCCCTCTAATATATCCAATCAGCGACAAGAATTGACATAAGTCTAAAAATGCCCTGGCAAGGTAATACCTATTTATGCCTGTTTTCTCTTGAAGAAATAGTCTCAAGTATTCAATTCCCAAGATGACAGAGTGTGTTACATTAAATACATTATTCATCACCAATTAAACATTTGCCACAAGTCAACACATTTTCATTGCAAACTGTTTGCTAGTATGCAGCTACGTAGCTCACTTGGACAGTGCCTCATTGTCCATGTGTGTTATCTGAAACGAGGAGCTGTAGCTTTTGCCTTCCAACAACTTAGAGATGGCCGATCTTGCAGAAAAGGGGCAGTTGTGCCCCTAGAGAGTAAGAGTAGACACTGGGTACATTCTGAAAAACCATAACTTAGAGAAATTGAATTATATTACAAGATACAGTTGTGCTGTATGGCAGCTCCTTAGTCTCTAAATGGTTTTGCATTTTCCAAGGTAGCAATGCTAGAAATAAGTGGTCTGAGTTTGGGATTGAAGGAACACCCAATTATAACTCCTTTTAGGGGTTAATAACTTTATTTGGCTTTAGCAAACAATGGTTTTATTCTGCTGTTTGTTATGTAAGTATATCCTATGAATCCCAGACATTTCAAAGAAGGATTCATACTTGTAAAACTATTATTAGAAAGCATAATTTGGTGTTACAAAAGAAAGAAAAACTGCTGTTCTCACTTTGTTAAGAGTTTGGCAGCTTGTGACAGCTGTAATGGTTTGAAACCATTCCTTGAGGATTTATAGAATAAGAAAAGCCTTAGAGGAAGTTTCCTCTGCAGGAAGAAAATTTGGAAGTACAATTTGGAAGTTCAATTTAAATACATCATCTGTACTTAAATTGAAGGAAAAAAACAGATGTAATAGCTCACCGTTACAATTGCAAAATAAGAAGAATAGAACAAAGTATGATTTCTATAGCAAGCAAAAATACATAGGGACAATTAAATAATGTATTAACCTAAAAAAAAAAGCAACAGTAACGTTTAAATGCTTTAAGAAAATTTTCAGCTTGAAAGAAGCACAGAACCTAGGAAAAGCTGCAGAAGGTGGTCAAGAATTTGAGGCTTTGCTGCAGCTATGTGAACATGGTAAAAAGTAAGCCTGAGGAAATCTGATACTTAAATCAAACAAATGAAAAAGCATACCCAAAAGGCTCCCAAATAAAGCTGGCTATTAACTATACCTACAGTTGCAGTGTTCTACTGTTGATCCAGAAAGAGCTAATACTTAGTAATATGTACAAGAGACAGTTATTGAAACAAACCTCACTGGAGATTATAGAGCAGAAGAGATCACTCAGCAGGTTGCCAGGAGCATTTTAAAGCACCAGTGTTTGCTTTTGGAAAGGTGTTCTAACAATTCAATAAACTGTTCACTACATTCAGCAAAAGATTGCATTTCCAAGGAAACTGAGAAACCAGAGACAACACTTTATAAGACAAAAAAAAATCCTGGCTGTAAAAAGGAGAGGAGGTTTGGTCCCAATAGTTGAAGTCCCAGAAGAAGTAAAAGCAGCAACTACATTAGACAAGTTAATAGGCAAGGAACAACTGCTCCAGTACAACTGGATAAATATTAGATAGCTGGGAAAATTTCTTAGGGGCTAGAACAGGCAAAAAGTTTTCTGTCCCTGAAGAAGGATATACCCCCTTTGCCTGTTCACTCCCTTTTCTCTTCACTTCTCTCCCCTCTCAGTAATACTAGAGCTCAAAGTACTCCAAGAGTTGAAACTGCCTTCAGCTAGCAGCCTCAGTTAAACATTCAAAACACTGCAGGGAAAGGGAGTGGGAAGACTCTACAGCTTCAGCACACGAATAGCTGCTCATTTCAGCAGGATGCAGGGCAGTGTGCTGGGGTAGCAATAGCTGGGGAAGAGATCAGACTTCCAGAATATGCTCACGTTTGTTTCTGTCATAATCAAAGAGCTGTGGATTCTGTTCCTATATTGCAAATTTTAGAATCAGCTGCATAGTCTACCATGCCAGTCTTGATTTTAGGAATACATTCAAGCTACTAGGAGAATACTTTCCCACACTAGCTTCTTGGAAGCATTTACAACAGATTTGAAGTTCCCAGCAAAAGCATACTCTTGATTGTTGGATAGAAGATTAGCTAGTACAGGAGAATAATCTCTGCAAAGTGAAAAGCATTTGACAAGGATAGTTAAAACCAAAATAATTATATGACTACTACAGGCAGACAGAAGGTGGGAACATAGCACCTTTTGCACGTGAAGACCAAAAAAATCACATGTACCACCACATGTAATGGAACGGCTACTTTTATACTTGAAGATGTTTGACAAACTCTACAAAAATCAATGCAATCAAGCCCAGAGCCAGACCAAATATTCCAAATGTGTTCAGATGCTACCATTACACTCACAGTCCTATAATATGTCATATTTCAGATAAAGATTGAGAGCAAAACTCAAACAGTGAACTATAGTAGATTAGAAATCCAGACTTGGCACTAACAAGCAACTACTGGGTATTTTAAAGTGAAGACAGATCACAGATGGTACACTCTCCTGCCATACAGCAGGGAAAGAAGCTTGAGGAAGTCTGTTACTAAAAAAAAAAGTCTCAGTAAGTCTTGAAAAAGTTCGATTATTGGCTGAAATTTCATGATATACATTGTTATGTGATGAATTCTTCTGCAAGCCACAATTTTAGCCTACAAAACATCACTGTAAAGTTCTCACAGAACTAAAGTTGCTGAAGGAGGACTGCCATAAACACAAGATGTCATCTAAGCTGGGGAGGAAATATTTAACATAACGCAAATTAGTGTGATTTCTGTTCTGATATTTTAGTTAATGAAAAATACCTCCAAGGAGGTCTGCCTTTGAATGTTAGTCTGAATACAGTTCAGTTTTCTCTGAAGTAATTTCTCATAAAATAAAATCCCCATGGTCTTCATCACTATCCCATCTGACTGCTCTAAAAAGCTGATGAAGTAAAAGAGAAAAGAGAACCCAAGATAAAAAGTTACTCATCAATCTGTTTTGTTCAGAGCCCACCCAAACCACCTATTTTTTTGATGAAGCAGGTGTAACTGGGAGTGAATGCCATGTTTGTAAATCCCAATAAGGCCCACGTTATTACAGGGGCTATTTATGCATGACCTCAAGCATTTCATTATCCCCTGGGAGAAGATTTTTAATAAAAGTTCAAAGAAATCCAGAGTTAGGCACAGCTGGCAGGGATTCTGAAAATACAGGCTTAGATGTTTACTTAAGGAATCTGGTGATACTTGAGTTACAGAATCTTCTTGCAGACCCCTTTTACTCTACGTAGGGTGCAGATACAGATGTACATTGAATTGTACTGCAGTTTATTTTCCCTAATGTGCTATTGTTTGGCTTCACTATGCATTATGCGTTTAATATATATTTGCATTGCCTCTCCCTTTGTCTGCTCTTCTCAAGTCTTACAAACAAAATTCAAAATATTTGTGTAGCAATTTCTCTTCATTTTTTCTCCTACCTGACTCTTGCTGCATTTGCATATACAAACTGGAAAAACGCACATTACCAGGGAAAAATGGAAGAAAAGAGGAAAAACTCTGATGAGGAAAAAGAATGCAGACTCTTGAAATGAGATATACAGCACAGCAATATCTCTTTAGTATTCTGCCTAATAGAGGTATGGCTGCATATACACATTTACTGAAAGAACCTCTAAAAAACAGGAAAGACAAGCTTCTGATTTTCTGTCCATTTACTTGTACACCAAGACACTGAGTAGGTAGTGCCTTGGTACCTAAAGGTACCTAAAAACTTAGGTAGACACTTTAAATATGTAGTCTGATAAGTAAATATCATCCACAAAGAGAGACTGTTATAAACAACTTTTTCAGAAAGGTTTTGCAGATAGCACACCTGTAGATTCACAGAACAGCAGCAGGTACCAGATAACTGTATTTATTCCACAGACTATTACATTTGTATTCTATATGACTATTAGCTCCACTTACACCACCCACCACCTTTTCTACGTGCTTTATAAAATCAGGCAACTGAAGAATAAACATCTTACATTTACCATCCAAGTCAAAAGCATAGTTATCTTCTCCCAATTTCTTGATGCTACGCAGAATAACAGGATCAGACATGATGATTAAGTGCTCAAATCAGAAATCCTTAAGAGAAGGGGGGGTGGAGAAAAATCGCATTAGCAAACATTAGTCTTTGAAAGTACAACTATATTACGTTAGACTCCTGCTTAACTCAAGTTCTGCCATCATCCCAGGGCAATGCCACTGATTACAATGCAAATTCTAAAAGTGGAACTAGAGTAGAAAAACGCATCAGAGAAGTACGTCCAAGCCAGCCCAAAGTGTAACTCCTTTAAAAGGCTTCAGTACCACCTCTGCCTTAAATGAGCTGCTCCAATGGGCTTTGCAGTTTGATGCAAACAGCCCTCTTGCCATTAATGGCTATATTAAAATCAACTATTGCTTTTCTGTAGATGCCATCCATGAATTACAGCCCAAGATATTAATAACAGATCCTGCCTCTGTTACAAGGGAGCAGTGGGCAGGAGATCTGCTCTGCTTTGTCTCAGCCCAGCCCAGCTGCTGGTGGTCACTAAGACCATGACAGAGGAAACCCTCCTCATTTATCATCTGTTCCTAAATTTTATACGTATTTCTCTAGCACAGGAATGATCAGGAAGACAGGCTGTAAAGGCCTAATTCTCTTGGTTAATTCTAAGCATCCAGGGTAGAATTCAATTATTCTTCTGTCATTTTAATGGATATTTATCAAAGATGCCTAATGACCTCCAGGAGCATTACAGTGCTTTACTATCCTTATTGCTAAAGTAAATTCTTCCTAATGTCTGATTTGAATTTTACATGTCATAATTTAAGCCCATTGCTTCTTATGCAATAGGGAAAAAATAGTTCTCTTCCACTTTGCAAGTAGGTTGTTATTTATTTGGAGGATAGGAAGTCTCCCTGTTAATATGAATAAAGCAATTCATTCAATTCAATTTTCCTTTGTTGGCTGTATCTCCCAAACCTATGATAACCCTCACTGTCTACTCCAGATTCTTTCTTGAAGTGATGAGTGTATAACAGTACTGAGTCTTACCAACAGTGAGCAAAGGAGAGACTATTTCACGTCTCACAGATCATACTCTTGTTTAGACAACACAGTATGAGATACATATATATGTGTGTGTGTGTTTTTACAAAAATATCACATTATTGATTCACCTTCAGTCCGTGTTTCACAAAAACACTCATTTTTTGCAAGCAATTTATTTCAGAGACAGTTGTTTTCCAAACTGTATCTTCACAGTTGATTACTCCTGTCTGCTTTTATCAGCATATAATAACATCTTACATTCTTCAGCCCATTTTTTCTGTTTGCTTAGACAAGTTTGGATTCTAGTCCTGTTTATCAGCATATCTGCAGCTTTTACATCATGCTCAAACTTAGTGAATATATTATCCACCATGCTTTTGTCAATATTATGGAACTATACCAGAAGAAAGACATATCTGCAGAGCTGCATTTAACACGTTCCTTAATTCAGACATTAATTCACTGATTGCTGCTCTATGGATGTAGTTTTCTGGCCTGAAAGTATCTGATGAGCAGAATTTGTTGATCCACGTTTGTTGACTGATGTCAGTAAATCCTGATCCCCTCACACTATATGATGCCCTGGTCTGTGAACCAAATTCTCTCTTTAAGGAAATAGATAAAGCCAAATCACTATAACAGCAAAAAATCTGACTAGGACTACAATAGTCACTCACAAAGTAAAATTACAGGAATTTTTTTAAATTATTCATCTCCACATGCAATGAAATAATTTATAATCTTAATGATTTTTTTTTTCCTGTTCTCCCAAACAGATGGTAAATGGGTCAAACAAGGCTATGTTACTTCCTTAGTTAAAGTATCAAGCATGTGTGCATTCCCAAGTTCACTTTTTGCTGTTTTATTCGACAGAAAACACACACAACCTGCTTCCAACTAGAAAGGAAAGCTTCACACACATATTACTGTGTTTCACATGAGACCTGATCTGCATTTCACTCAGCTGGATTTGTGTTGGGCGCATGGGAAAGGATTTAACAAGGAATTAATTTCCAGATAAGATCATTCAATTAATATTGAAATAAACATAGCTTCCCATAAAGAGTGAACATATGTTCCTGGCAGTTTAATGCCACTGGAGCTTTCACTGAAGAAGAGAGTGATGATTTTCCCCAAATGGAAAAAATATATATTAATTCAGTCTTCCAGTAAAAACACAAACCTTGTTCTACTTTCTCCTCCCTGCCTTTTGCTGTACTGGATAAGTTGAAGTAGTCTTAGACAGATCTCCAAAAACTGCTTGTTCAAATAATCCTAAAGATCCAGAAGTACCTTGAGGGGGGAAAAAAAGAACACAAAGATACTCAGTGAGCTCACTTCTGGCAGTTTTCTCAATGATCACACTGTCAAGACTATTTATTTTAAGCATGAATTCAGTTGTGAGGTTAGAGCTAGAGATCTCAAGACATGGTCTCTCATTTACAAAATGTAACAAATTTGACAGTGGTAGCACAGACTGGCAAACACTTCACAGTGAAGTGATTCTAAGGAAAACACAGCTTAAATATGCAATGAGCCTATGGCTTGTCAGCCTTTTAATCCTGGATAAGTGTTTTTAAAAAGGACGTGTTCATCTTTAAAAAAAAAAAAGCAACACTTATTTAAAACTTTAAAAAAAAATTATGAGTGTGAGAAAGACCATTTTTATTATTTACAGACTTTTGTTCAGAAAATTAAATCATCATTCACTTAATTAATAGCACCAGAAGATGGAAATTTCAACAACACAAGTTTTCTTCTGCAAAAGTTCATCACAATGGTAATTTTATCAGCAATTTGTTCTTACACAGAAGCCATAATTTGTTCCTAGATCTAGTAAGCACTGCTTTGCTTTGTTTAGCAAACAAATAATGGAAATATATAAAGAAAGTTGATCTAACAGCTGATTTTACGCTGAAGTCAGCATTATTGAAATTGTTACCCAGATTATAAAATAAATAACAGTGCATTTCTGTTTCAGAATGATAAAAGATAATGTCATGCTGTAGATTGATGAAAAAGGCAAAAGTAAAGCAAAGCCCAGTCATTCTCTGCCTCATCCTCTTTTAAGTTATTTATTATTTCACCTTGTAATCATAACATCTATATAAAATTTTGTGATGGAACATTGTAAAAATCAATTTGTCCTTTCAATGCTGGCATAGAGCATGATGCTGGGAAGTCTCACTTCAGTGCTTGCTTTGACACCATATTTTAACATTATGACATATATGACAATTTATTTTTTTTTTTAGTCTGAATTCTGATGCTATCTTAAATAATGGGAAAAGTGGGGGAAAAAAGATGAATGACTAGAGTAGGGATTCTTGTTACAAACACTCACTAGAGCTAAACTTTCTGGAATTGTTAAAATTTCTCAATTAAAAAAAAAAAAAGTGACTGCCCCATATTTCTGAAAAGAAACACATTTATTCCTTCCTGAGGTTCAGAACATCAAATATTATCCATATTCTACCATAGGCAGCAGGCATCATTCATGACCTTAAACTAATATAGAACAATAGCATGCTGAATTCGAATATTAAAACAACATTCCTTTGGGTCTGGAAGTTTATATGGGGACCACTTACACCTTGAAAAATTATGATGCTGATGTCTCCATTAAGAGTGATTTGGATAACAGAAATCAGAGATAACAGAAGATTACATCATCCAATCTACCCGAGAGTGCCAAATAAAAACTAGCAACAGAGAATATGTCAGAAGCTGCACTGAAGTGAAACTGCATTTTACCACTGCCAGCAAAGTTATGACTGCTGGAGTTTTTATAAACAGTTATATTTATGGAACTCAAAAATCCATATTTTAAAGAGAAATCATTTGAAAACGCAAACAAAGGAATGCTACAGAATAAAACAATATTCAGACCTTCTCCAAAACCATTTGAAATCTTTTTCAGATCAGATCTTTATGCAGAATAAATCCTCATTTGACATTACGATCTCTCCCTTTTTGTTTAAATCCTGGTTGATCAGATATTAACGACAGCATACATGCAGAAAGACATACTGCTTCAAAATACAACTTGAACAATTTATCCGTCAGATAATCCCATTCAAAAAACACTAATTGCGCAGATTAAATTTAGCATTCAACTCGGATTATTTTGAAGGAAAAATACAGGTACCCTTCAGTTCAAGAAGTTTTATCGGTAATCTATGACATATTAGATGTGATAGATATGTTACTCACTCGTGGCTGCAAAAAAACACATAGAACAAATTGCAAGAATCCCGTTCAATTAGTGAAGCACCCAAACACTTCCCATCGTGTTTTCATTACTCTAACCCATCTTTAAATTGAGCATTGGTTATTTGCACCTGAGTCAATAACCTTGTGGTCACACTGGTTACAGTTCATTGACATTTAACGGAGGGTTTAAATTTGACTAATGTAATCTCACAACTTCAAGTCAGACCTCTTGGAAAGCAATTATATATGAAGAGACCAGATAATTCTCTTACAAAAAATAAAAATAAAAAAAAATTATTCACAATGAACATATAGAAAGAGACTATTATAGCCTTATTTTACCCTATATCACAGTATAGAATTACTGTATTAGCTATGTGGTTTCTAACTCATAGCTCACCCCAATTCCACAGCTATGAAATTTTTTACCATTCCTCCTTTAAAAGATGAATATTTTTAAGCAAGAAAAGCACTCAGCAATAGTGAATTCTCATTGGAGATGGTCTCTCAGTGGATTTTTCAATAAGGGACTTTGGTGAGGACAATGCTGTGACCCCAGCCAATGACATCTGCAGGGTTTAGAGGGAAATAACAAACACGGTTTAGTTCTCCTCTGAAATCAGTTCTCATCACAGAGATCTTTGTCTAATATGATAAGATGGAAAGGTAACTCCTTAATCTCAGTGATTGCTGGCTTCTCCTCAGGTCTGTGCCCTCAGACTTTTCATGACAAACCCTTCTGCAAAAAAGTGCCTCAGGATCAAACATAGCTCACCCAAACTCTGTTTTTCTAGTTTAGAATCAGTCCCACACACATAGCAACAGCATTATCAAACCTGCTGTCATCTCCCACTTTCATAACAAAAAGTGTAGACAAGTCTACATCTTTGCTAATGCATACAGCATAACTTGGTAAATAACACTATCTGAGATAACATCACGGAGCTAATTATTTCATCCACCACATATTAGAATCACGAAAAAAAATAATTCCATGCAGTGCAGAGTATACAAGTAGATAGGATGGAAGGAAAATGATACAGCAGAGAAGACAGCCACTTTATGTCATTATCCCGCAGTAATTTCTCCAGGACCACTGTGTCCAAAGGTCATAAAGTTGCACCAATTTTCCTTTCCAAAGCACTCAAGCAAAATCACACTTAAACACAGTGAAGTCCAGCATCTCCAGATAAGTCTTGGTTTTACAGAGCCAGAGTATGGTTTAAGCTATACACAAATTACTTCAGTCTTTCCACTTAAAGACTTTGCTAGTGAAGTGGATTAAGACAGTGATGGATTGGAGCTAACACCATAGACTACCTTAGTTCTTGCAAAGGGCTCCACTAAATTTCCACTTTTCTCAACTTATTAACATACAAAGTCCTGAAGATTAATAAATTCTAACCTGACTTTATGACATGGGCCAGAAAAAATGAATGCATGCTGAAAAATCATCCACCTGTGCATGGCAAGGTAGAGAACACACAGCATTCAGTTTTGGTAATGCAGAGTCACCTTCCTGTTTTACAACTGCAAGTGGAAAAATTGTGATCTCCTCTGTCTTTCTTGCATTTTGACATCTTCTGACGTTCTGGGAAAACTCTTTCTATTGCTAAATTCAGTCCTAGAGATGCTTCATTGAAAGATGAAAGGCACAGAAGAAACAGAGAACAGATGCTCCCACTCTTGCATTCTGATAGGGAACACATGCAGCATCTCCAAACCAAAACAGGCAATGGATATTTACTTCATGAAACCTAAGCAGTACTGTCAGGATAAGTCCCTCAGTCTTGCCCTGAGTTGAAGGGAAACATTCTGATTACAGTTCACAAGTTCTTACTTCTTTACACAGGAAGAAAAAGATTACAATTCATTGAGCCAACTGCAGTAAAATAATTGCTTCTTCTTTGAGTAGATGTTTATTCCAGTATACTATCAGAGTTACTTTCTTTTCAGGATATTTTCCAGCAATCCACAGGCATAGGTGAATAAAAATGACTCTTAGTTATTCCTGAGCAGATAATTTCTGTGTAAGAAATTAAAGTCAAAGTGCTCTTTTAGCAGAGGACTCCTCAGCTTCAAGCTGTAGTATGCAACATATTGATTTTTATCACAGTACTGAACAGAGCTAGTAGAACAGAGCTAGCAATCGAATAAAGAATACTTCCAAAGCTTCATAAAGATAGTCAGAAATTTAGCACTGTATGCTCACAGTAGCAGGTGACTACACTTTTCTACCAGGTAAATAGATTCAATCTGCCACTGCAGGCTGAGGTGTCAGATGATCAGCTTGTTTCAGTGTTTTGTGATGAGGTTTGTATGCAAATAAAGCAGTCTGGACTAGTCTGCTGGACAGAAAGCATGGAGCAAATAGCTTTTCACACTTCATTAATTTATTTGGTAGGCATTCACAACCAACTTAATTTTTATAGCTAGCATACAATGGTCCCAGGGCCAAGGAGCCAAATACCAGATGACTTTCTCCTGAGTATAATATCCCCATCTGAACTCTGCCACATACACTGATAGCACTTCAGATGGTGAGAAGTACAAAGCAGACCTCAATCTCATAGTACACTTCCGCTTCTGCATTGCACTTTATCTTCCCTTCCTCTGATCCTTTAAAAACAAAGCAAATCAATTTATTGTCATCTTTATTTCTCCAGGTGTTTGAAGGTATTTCTTACTGTTTTGCTCCACTTTTTTTTTTTTTTTAAACCTAAATAATATTAAGTTGATGTGAACTCTCAATCTTTCTTCTGGTACCCTGAACTAAGGGACATTTTAGTTAAAATACACTGTTTTGATATAGTTTGCAGATTGAAACATTAGTCAGAAGACTTCAACACCTGTTACTGGAGCATCCTTTGTTACACATTATTTATAAAATTCATCTGAAAAAAAGAAATGTCAGTAATAAAGATATTTAGAAGACACAGACAACAAAATCAGGCCAAAAGAGAACAGCCTTCTCTCAGACTGATCAGGGCAAAACCTAGTGGATTTAGGAAGCTATATGAACAATCAATATAGGCACAAAGCTGGTTAGGTTGGAAGGTACCCACATTCCATATCTTCATTCTTGGCACACAGCATTTATACAAACACAACATAACATTCACTTTGTACAAAGCAGAATGAATTTTACATGGAGTTTGCTGATTTGAGATTTATGCTATTAAAAAGGGAACTTTTTAATAAGTTACTACCTTTTCCAAAGATCTTTAACAAGTATTCTATGCACAAACCTGCTTTCTGCTCGTAAGACAAAAGTAAGACTTCCTCTTTCAATGGGTTTTATCATTTTTGCTGCAAACAAAAAACTCTTTGTTGGTAAGAAATCACTTTCCTGTTTTGTAAACAGATTATGTTTCTTCATAATGAAATGGCAAATTGTTGACACTTTTTTTATAGTGAAACAAGGAAAGTACCTCTGGGTACAATGGGCTTGTTTATTTGAGTGTGATTTTCCCTTCCTATGGAAAGTATAAAGTCCAAACTGGTGATTGTCTAGTGGATGCTTTCAGGTGGGAAGCTAGCATACAGAATGAAAGAAACATTTCTTCTTCCATGGTCTAAGTCTGTTTAGCCTCACTAAGTCATAGTGTGTTTATTTCTTAGTCACAAAAACACAGTATGGTTGTTGCAAAGCAATGTCTACGGCTGTTCCAGCAAGTAGCTAGGAGGCAGTCAGCAAGAGAATTACCCCTAGTTACTTACTCTATTTCTATAGTTACTCTCACCATCTGATCTTGAAATATGCTTGAAGCAGGACATGCATTTGCTCATCCCTTTGACCTAATCAAAGTTTGGCAGCTGGTGTTCTTGCCATTTCAATTTTTCATTTTTGTGCAAATAAAAATAGCAAAGGCGCTTCAAGAAGCAAAACAACACCACCTGTAAATTTTATCAATTCAATGCGCTGAAAATAAAAACCTTTCACACAGTTGTTTACCTCAGCTGTTCTTGTCACAGGATGGCATCTCCTGTGGGCTTGCTTGTCCTCAGCACCTCAGCTCTCCCAGACGCTTCTGGAATGTTCTGGGAACTTTTGACCCAGTGCCTCCAGGAAACTAAAGGAAAATATAATTTTTCTTGATTAGCCTTTTGGTTTTGTGCTCCTTTTGTTTGTGGCTCCTGAAACAAGCACAGATTTTTTGCTTACTTCTGCAGATCTTAGATCTGCTGCCCGAGGGCTGGTGCTGCACCTCTCTGTCTCACCTGCAAGCGGGAGTTGGAAACACAGCCTGTACACAGCACTCTTAAAACGTTGTCATTATAGCATTTCATTAATCTGATAAAAAGTCTTATCAGCCCACCGATGAACCATGAGACCTTGCACTGCACTGCCAATTGTCCCATGTTAGCAGACGTGCCTGATTCTGTGGAAAACACCTGGCTGAGCTTTGTGTTCCAACAGCCTAGCTGGATTGGCTGTTACTTTTATTTACTGACCACATCACAGGTCCAAACTGTGCTTTTCTTACGTTAACCTGCTCTCCCTTTAGTTAGCACCTGTGTCACAGCTGAAGCAGCACGTGAGGAAACACAGCTCTGCCCCCCGCCCTTGGGCTGTTCCCACTGCGGCCCCAGCTTCCCGCCTCAGGACTCAGCTGGGGCGCGTGGGCACGCGGCGGGGCTGAGGTAGTGCAGGCAGGAGCTGCAAAAGTAAAGAGGAAAGAAAGGGATGAAAACCAGTCGCTCTGCTGGGTCATGTCCTAACAAAGCAACAGTGAAACACTACACAGGAAGAGCAGCTGCCTAATTACCTCACCACGCTTTCTGCTAAACTGATGCTGCAAAGGAAGTTAAGCAACGAAACCCAGCAACTGTGCACTGCAGCTTTTGCAACACCATGGGTCACTTCCAGCCCCCACACAGAGCTTCGGGGCACCAGCATACCTGCTGGTGTAAGCAAGCACCAAGAGCAGCCACAGTGCTTGCAAGTGAAAATAATGTGATACTGTATTCAACTTCAATGCTTTTGCAACAGTGAATGATAAATTAAAATTATTTTTAAAATAAAAATAATAAAAAATGTGTTTTAAAATATTTTAGAAGAAACATAAAATAAAAATCTTGTGTGTCAGAGCAAAAAGCAGCTCTATCTGCAGAAAATAACATCAATGTCCCTGTTCCTATTAGAGTGCTTAAAAACATGACAATTTGCAATTTCCTTTTAAATTTTTTTGCCAGAGGAAAATTTGGCCATTGTAAATGCAAACTTCATTGCACCTTGCCCTGCAGAGATGGACTGTTGGTAGGTAAGCTTTGTAAAGATCTGCAGTCTCTTACATCAATTTCAAATAGTTTTTTAGCAGATTGCATTAGGTATCTCCTGCTTTTTGGGCATAAGTGTTTATGAAGACATGTAACTGAATTGCTTTCTCTAAGTGAAATTTCATCCATCACCAGCTACTTACAGTTTTACTATTAAGTCAGTGGGAGCACAACCACAGGTAGGGAGCTCTTCCCAAACATGCTTTGCAGTGCTGACGCTCCTGAAACAAACACAGATGGACTGCTACATCTTCCTTCTGTGCTGAGAAGCCACATACACACCCTACCCTCCCTCAGCATTCTGGTAGAAATTTACACCTCGAGAGGCAAAGTGGCAGGACTTGCTGCCCTGCTACTTGAGAGTCTGGCATTGACAACAGAGGATTTTAGTAAAAGAAAGTAAATCATTTTTCCTGCCTAACCTTACTGAAGAATCCATAGTAAAGGATAGTTCTGGGTCCTGCTGATCTTGATTTACCTTTTCTTATTAGCTGTCCCACTCTTTCTGTGAACTGACACTAAATGCAAACATTTCTGTAGGTTTCAATGCAAATGTTTCATTTTTGCTACTCTTCTCTAAATGGTGTTTCTCTCAGGTATGTTTGATGGGAGTTGACTGACCCGGTAGCACCTAATACACATTATGCTGTGTAACTCTCTTACAACATATCTCAAGATCTCATTTTTGCTCAGGGATTTATAGTTGTATTTCTAGCACAAGATGCAACTTCTCTGTGTTGTGCCCACTTTTCTGAACAGTTGCAGTTATCCAACTCGAGGAAAAGAAAAAACAACAACCAATTATACCTTTAAAACTATCAGCTTTTCTTTTTCTTTCAGAAGAGCGAGTCCAGAAGACTGCAGTAAAAATGTTTTTCTATATACTACTCTTTCTCAGCATCAGCTCTCTGTGGTGGTACTGGAAGGCAAGAGATGGGAGAAAGGTTGCAAACCTCACTGGCAAATATATATTCATCACTGGATGTGACACAGGATTTGGAAATATGGCAGCAAAGACTTTTGATAAAAAGGGATTCCGTGTTCTAGCCAGCTGTCTGACTGAAACAGGAGCCAAGGAACTACAAGCTGCAACTTCCAATCAGCTTCAGACAGTGCTGCTGGATGTGAGAGATTCAAACAGCATTAAGAAAGCAGCAGCGTGGATCAAAGCTGAAGTCCAGTCAGAAGGTAAGCGCCAGGCCATTTGCCTTTAAAAAAAAAAATCTAGGTAAAATAATTGAGTTTTCCCCAAAATAGTGTGATATGCTCACTGTTTACTCTAATACTGCTAACTTTGAGCTATTATGACATACCACAGTACTTAATCCTAAATTCCAACTTCTATGTGACCTTTCCTCTCTTTGTAAAATAACTTACAACTTGTTTCAATTGTGTTTTCTCAAAACTGTGCCAAGTTTTCAGCCAAAAGAATTTTTTTCCGCCCACAAAAAACAATTAGTAGTCAGAATAGATTCATTGTCATTTTGATCCATCACTGCTCCTGTAAAATCACACACAGTTCAATTAATCTACCTCATTAGGTGAAAAATTGCTTTCTAATGTTCTTCTTTTTTTCCTTGCAGGTCTCTGGGGACTTGTTAATAATGCTGGAATTATGGGGCCAACTGCTCCTACAGACTGGTTGGATATTGAGCATTTTAGAGAGCCAATTGAAGTTAATTTAATTGGACTTATAAATGTGACAATAAATATGCTTCCCTTGATAAAACAAGCAAAGGGAAGGATAGTAAATGTATCCAGTACTGGAGGTCGCCTAGCATTCTGTGGTGGAGGCTACTGCCCTTCAAAGTTTGGGATAGAAGGATTTAATGACAGTTTAAGGTATAACACTCACCTGCAAGAAGACCACTCTTTATTTTCTAAGGCTAACAGATGACTGAAAGCCTACACATGCAGAATAGAAGCTGATTTACATGTCTGACACTTGATATAAAGCTAAAAATATTATACAGTTTGGGATAAGTCTTCTTGAAAGTACCTTTTTTTTCAGCATAGAAAATTTCACTTTTGAAATCTAAGATACAAATCCTGTTAGGCACATAACGAGTCCTAAAGTAATATTGTGATGTAGTTGGTATTTTTGTATATTTATACGTAACTTCTCATAATTTAGTTACTCACAGGGGCCTTATTGGAGAGGAGATTCCACTCAAGGGAACTGAGATGTCTTTGCAGGATAAACCTGATCTCCTATAAGTGTATCTCCTATTTCTAAGTGTTTATAAGACACACACACACAGCTGACAATTATGAGATGTGGCCAGAAGAATCTGTATCAGTTTGGAGAATCAGATGGAGGTCAAGAAGGGTTCATTAAGACATGTAAAATGGCTCTGGATACTTACATTTAGGCAGTCAGATGGTCTTACAGGGAAGTCTGACAGATTACAAGCTACTGGAAGGGGAACTGGGATATGAAATCCAATATGCCAGTCACTGTCCATGCATGTTCACACTCAGTGAAGCAGGTAATATAGTTCATTCCTCTCTCATTTAGGGATAACAGGCTGAAAGTTCACACCTGTGCTTTCCACACAGTACTTATACATTGATATGCAATGTCAAAGACAGAAATAACAGTACAGAAAAAAAATCCCACCTTATCAAGAAGAATTTCTAATGCAATTAAATTGCTGGGCTGTCTTTGCAGGAGAGATATGAAAGCTTTTGGAGTTAAAGTTTCCTGCATTCAACCTGGGCTGTTCAAAACACCGTTAACGGATCTAGCAAAGATTCGGAAAGAGAAGGAGATTATATGGAACCGGCTTTCCCTCGACACTAAAAAGCAATATGGAGAGGAGTATTTTCAAAAAGGTGAAGTAATCTCCAGGCATTTTACTAAAACAAGCAATGTATTTCTTGCTGAGAAAGCCTTCAAAGTAACTTTATATCTTCTAATCACTATGACTTTTCAAAAAGACTGCATGTTAACAGTTACTCTTCAAATGCATCTGCATCACAATATGGCTATTCACACAAAAACTTGTGCAGTGAAACTTTATTCAGATCTCAGTTAAAGATTAATTATTTGTGTTGGCATGTAGCTTTTGAGCAAACTCCAAGGCAAAAAAAACATTAATCTAATGATGTAACTAATGTGCTTGCAGAGTTTTTCAGCCACTATTATTTATTTAGTAATCAAATAAGGGTAACTTCCCTTTGCTTCTACTATCCCCAGCAGTAGTGATGCCATGCAGAAATTGTCTAACAAACAGTTCCTGAGGCCTGCTGACACCTTCTTGAACAGAAGCTGCTTGTCTATTGATCTTTGGGCTTTTTGTTCCTCGAGTTTCTTTCTTACAGTTGTATTTCACAGCTTTCTGCAAACCAATTACCTAACTACAAGAGACTCAGGACCACTGCATTTCTATTTCCATTTGCCTCTTAACACAGTTAGGTTTATTCTGAGATACTATCATTGCTAGTTACTTGGGGAATACCTACCCAATTTTGCCATTGCTGTTTCACAGTGAAGAGTAACTAAGCTGCTCTTGGGGTAAACTATATCACAGGTCATTATGGACAGGGTAGTTGATCTTCAGAAATTACTATGAATTCTTCTAAATCAAGAAACAAGAAATACCAACTCCTTGGTGAAATTTCACAAATCAGTGTGGATAGAGAGTTAAAAGTCACTTTTCCTGGCTGTCACTGAATGATCTTTTGAGTTTTACAGATGCGGCAAAGAAAGAAAAGCTCTCCAAGGCCTGCCTTAACACTGACGTTTCACTGGTTGTTGAGTGCATGGAGCATGCCCTAACAAGCCTCCATCCACGTACCCATTATGTAGTTGGCCAGGATGCTAAGTGGTTTTGGACTCCTCTTTCAAGAATGCCAGCAGATGTACAAGACTTCTTACTTCTGAGAAACAGAGAAAAGCCTGCAGTTTCCCACAGAAAGTAAATCTTTGTCAATATATTCCCTGTTGCATACAGGGCTGATTCCACACGACCTGTCATTTATAATAACATGGTACAAACCATACCTGAAATGCACCTCGTGTCCTATAAATGTAAGAAATACAGCTACTTTTCCAAAAGTTGCTACTATTAATAATAAAACAAATAAATAAAAACCACCCTTACTTCTTTCATTATTTTTTTTCGTTTTTGTAGTACAGCATGCTAAATCCTTAGGATCTCTAACGCCCAAGTCTTCCTTGTGTTGCAGAAGGATCCAGAGCTACAAAAGTACACCATAGATATGACTACAGGGATCCAATACCTGCAGTTTAGGTAATTAAGAGCTACCTATTTTGTTGATTTTTTTTTTTTTTTTTTTTAATTCAGACTTCAAATCTGGAAGGTTGTATATTTCAGCTTAACAATAATGGCCCTGTGTTCTGTGAGGTGCAAAGCAGCTCTTTTCTTGTTCAGCTCCTGACACAAGTGCCTGCTATGATCTAGTACTGCTGCGATTCATCATGACAAAGTTGCCACAGAATGCAGAGGTCTAACTCAAGTCTGCAGCTGCACAATGCTCAGGAGTTGTTTGTTACTGCCATGCAAATTGGCCAGTGACAAAAACAAACATTTTCCCCTTGCTGATGAATTTGCATTAACACGACCAAGCTAAAGAGCAAGCTACTCAGTAGCCATCCAAATATTGCTGATTTTCAATTTAGATTCTTTAAAGCCTTTAAAATACTTTTTCTGTTTTTCTCACTGCAGCTTATATTTAGGCTTCAGTGTGGTCATTTCATTTGTAACTGTTATCTGAAAAAGTCATTCTTTCCAGAGCAGATTTGAGGTAAATAGCTCTGAACTAACTATTCCTACCGAGGCAAATAAATAAATAAGATGCTTTTCTATCAAGAAAAGTAATAGAAAAACAACATAAGTCAGAGCTGAGATAGCTGTCTGGGGTGTTATGTTACTGGCTCACTTGACCCAATCCACATGAGCCATTAGCTTTCCAGGTAGAGCTCAGTGTGTCCCTATGACTGAAATTTGTGGCTCCTGCATAAGCAGCAGCATCAGGCCCTCATGATGTGAACACAGCAGAGAACTTGGTGTCATTCTCACAGTTTCTTTCTGTCTCCAGAAGTTAAAGTATATTTTTCCATCAAGGTTACACAACGGAAATTGAATAGAAAAATAAAATATAGAATGGCAGTGGCTGCTCTGATCTGTATCAGGCTTAGAGACTGAAGTTTGGCTGACTTACATCAGCCTTTGTCAGACCACAGGTCTACTGTCAGCTGCTGGAAGACTACAGCACTGCAGCGATTAACATTTAAAGTAAAGTTCAAAAATAATTTGAGGCAAGGAACACCTGCTGTAAATATATTATTTACATTAGGAATGCAGAAAAAATATCAATTGCTCAATGTACTACCAAGATACCTTTCTTTGTACAAATGGCCACATTCTGGTGGTATGTTCTCCTCTGCAACCAAACATCTCATTTACTTGTATGCATGAAGAGTGGGGGAAAGGAGCTCTGCTTACACATTCAGACAAAGAGCAGAGGGATCAGAAGCACCCAGCAGACTTTGGGCCAGTCATATGTTAGCATTCTTAGCAGTCATATGTTAGAGGCTTTTTTCATGAAAACTGTAGAGCAGAGCTTCTAGAATTTGAACTTTTATTTGAAACACAGACAATTGATTTGTTTCACTTACCATAAAGCTGCCCTTGGACTAGAACAAATAATTTTGTTCCTGAGAGTTGTTAAATACAAGATTGTATTTTCCTCAGGCTTTGTTCCAAAAAAACCAAGTCTTATCGATAACAGCTCATTCATGTGCAGGAGTAAAGAGAGGTCTGAAATAAGCCCAGTTAAATCAATGGAAAGATTTCTGCTTGTTTCAATACAACGCACAGTAGATTAGTACTCTCTAATGAGTCTTAGCAGTCCCCTAGGCTCTACAGATGACTATATATAGCCAGGAAAGCTTTTGCAGCAAAGGTAGGGTAGGCTGAGATGGAGCTTAGGTGGAGGATTAATAACAACTAATTCCCTAAGATAGAAGCACCACAGCACAAGTCATTATCAATAGCAAGGAGAAGGACTGTGCTTGACAGCCATAAAACCATCACGCTGAATTTACAGGTTTTTGTGAAAACTATATCATTGTGCAAGTGTCGGTGCACAAGCTGATGAATTTGTCTCAAGCAGTTTCTACGTTCTGACACTGGCGAAGGCCACTCATGAAAACCTGGAGGTACATGGCGAGCTTGCAGATGTCTCCCCAGAACGTGAGTACCAGCACAAGAGCAGAAATCGTGTCTAACATTACAGTGTGCAGGATTCATTATATGCATTTGCAGAGTGTTTAAGAGGACAAATTAAGCACTTGGTTTTGAGTGCACGGATGAGAGAACATGCAGTCTCTTTCCAGTAAGGATTTTAACCAATTGTTGCTTATCTAAGCACCTGCAGGGTCTGAATAAAATGCTAACTCAGAAATGTTCTTTAGAACATCTGGGATCTTTCTCAACTCCTTTATTACTAAGAACTGGTTTGGTCACCTAATGGTTTAGAAGGCTTTATTTGCCCTGGCATGGTAAAAAAAATCCGAACTGCCAGCACTACACGCAAAGATACATTAATGCTGAGAAATCAGCCCTCATTTAACCAGACTGACTTCTCGTCCCTGCTAGAGAGTTTGGATATGTATTTCTTTTAAGCTGAAAGATTAAGGAAGATCTTTAAGTTATCTGCTGACCTCTGAACTGTCACTGTCCTCTTTACACAGCTGATAGGAAAGCAGCCCTTTCCCATGAAACACAAGTACAAAGCCCTGCACACGCAGGAGTAGCTCATGTAAGAATGGGAGGTGTGATGCTTTTGTGCCTGAGTACATGCTCAGTTTGTTAATTGAAAACCAGGCAGTTTGTAGCACTGGCAGGGCGACTGATTATTAAAGTTTGTACTGAACTGTACTGAACTGAACAGGGCACAGCCTGACAGCTGAACCTTTCCCATGTGTTCCACAAGGGCTGCTCTTGAAGAACAGAGGCCCTGCATTTCCTTTGCCAGCTCTTCCTCTGTGTGGATGGTGGGCCAGGCCACCCCACTGCAGAGCACTGACTTCTGCAGGGTCTGCACTGTGAGTGCAGTGCCGGAGGAAGAAATCCAAAGCACATCCAGACCCCAAACCTCCTCCAGCCTGAGGTTCTCTGGCACAACTGCCAGCATCGCCTGCTGTGGGAGCAGAACAGTCACACTCCCTGAAGCAGGGTGCTTCAGCTTCCCCCCTGCAGAGAAGCAGAGGGATGCTGCCATTTGCAGTCATCTGAGGACCTTGAAGGGCTCTCATAGTGTAGTCACATTTCTTTTCTTTAAAACCAATTGCTTTTATAATGGCACTTGTGTGTGCACAAAAAGCCAAGCTCTATTCCAAGAGTTCTCAATTTGCCAGGCAAATATCAGCATTTTAATAGAAGGTAAAACTTGCCTTTAGCTATTTACTGGCTACACTGGTAATAAAAATTCAATATTTCTGGAATTATATCAAAACTCTTGAAATATCATGCTGACATTTTCCCTAGAAGCACACTCTTTGCTACTGCAAGAGCTACTTCAAAATTGATGTGCTGCTGGCAGAGAAGCAGCTTTTTAGTGCTTCACAATTATCAGACAAAAATTATTTCTTGCAACATTGCACATTCACAGAAACAGACAATTTTCTCTGAAGAAAATCTTAACTGAAATTATTTCCTCTGATTCTGACTCCAGACTCATTTTAGCAGATGTGACATCATCTTGCAGAATAAATTCCAGCAAAATATTCCTGCAGAGAGGAGCCCACTGTGGTGCCCAGAAGCAGATGTCCACATGCTTTTGGACACTGAGAGCCTATGGGGAGCCACCTGGTGCAGATGTGCACACAGCCCAGCACCTATGGGGAAGATGAGCCATGAGGTTCCACACACAGCACTGCTGTCTCAGTCTTACAGCTCTTCTCTTCCAGCTGCTGCTAGCAAAACTTAGGGACTGATGCTAACCAGAACAGTTCCATGCATTTCTCCCCAAGGAGTCAATGTGTAGCCAAGAGCACAGCCTAGCCAGATGTCTCCACAGAGACCCTGTTGCAAACTAAACCTGCTTTCCAGCAGTGCAAGCTCTTTGCCCACCATTTCCCATTTGCAGCCAAGGAAGATGTAATTTACTACTCTTGTTTCCAACTAAGAGAGTATTTTCCCTAATTTTTTAATTAGCTCATTTTATTTAATATTGGGAAAAAAGATTAATTAAGTCCTAAAATGATGCATCACAAGACTAGATTGCTGGGTAGCTGTTTGATTTATTGACTTGGGGTTACAAAAGTCTGCTGCTAGCAACTTCTCTCTGTTTCTAGCCCAGCTCCCATTCTAATCCAGCAGTCATTGCCTGGCACATCACTGCAAATGGATTGGGTGCATCTGTGATCAGATGCTGCTGTATCTTGTTTCCAGACTTCATTTTACAGCACTGATCCTAAATTAACCTGAGCTCCTTCTTTTAATGGTGCTTGTCAGAGCACATTCTAAGTCCTCTCACAAAATAAATGCCTCCAGCTCAGTTAATTTTTACAAAGATGATTCCAAAGTCCACACATTCAAGAGGGATGCAGTCCTTGTCAGATTTTAGACACATCCACAGGAAAAAATAAAATAAATAAATTATTTAAAAAAAAAAAACACACACAAAAAAAAAATTGAAAACAAGAAAAAACCACACAAGTATCCTGGAGAAGTACCTGAATTAGAGGGCCAATTTCACTGGAATTGATGCTACAGGGAGATGGGCTGCTAAAATAAGTGGGAGAGCCCAGAGACCAATTTAACACCCAAACACTTCAGTGGGAGCCTTCCTACTCACTGCAGTGGAAGGAGGAGCCAACTCTTATCTGTAAATATTTGCTTAACATTTTCATATCAGAGAGAGTTAACCCATAGCTCAGAGGTCCATATCCATGGCTACAGAAGCATCCAACTATTTAAAGTAATATCATTAAGCGGAATGTTGTTATTCATCATACATCAGCTATGTGACTGATGTCATTATTCAATGAGTCCAATATTCACTTACTATCAGTTTCTGAGACATTGTCCACTCCTACTTGATTAGACGATGACTTGATTAAAAATAAATCCAAATAATTCCACCAACTCAGTAGGAACAAAAGCACCAGAAGAAAAAGAACACCACTCTAGCAACCAGGTCTTCCTTTACCATTAGTGTTTTAAGGTGGATTTCACATGAAAATCAGCCGAACTCCCAACTTCAGACAGCTGTGAGTTACAGAACATAAAAAACACAGACCTGCTTTCTCTTCAAGTACTTCCAGGATTTAAAAATAATGAACTCCTTCATTTTAACATATCTGTTAATTATTTGAATACAATCACGTTCATTCTTTGAATATAATCACTTGCCTGCACCCAGACCCATATGTAGGCAGATAGAGCCTAAGTGCCTGTTCAGTACTTGTAAAAAAGTTTCTTCTTAGCAAGACATCCAGAAAACGCTGACCAGCTTTCCTATAAATGTGAGTTTAATTAAATATTTTATCGCACAAAGCAAAAATACAAAGACAGTAACCAATTGTGAGGACTTTTAGATGTCGAGAACTGCATGCTACACTCATAAAAAAATCTTTGTAGTAAATAAAGAGTATCCTCACCCCTGCATTAGAGAACTTTGTATTCCCTCAGTTCTTTTTTTGAGAGCAGCACATCACCATGAACACTCACTCCCATTTATTGATGCAAACAAAGTTCCCATATAATACATCTTAGTTCACTCTGTATCAGTGCTACACAGGCAAAGAGGAAGGAGTCAAAAAGCTCAGACATTGCCATAAGGTCTTTCTTGTCTTAGGAATGGAGAGTAAGTGGCTTACTATGATGCAGCACAAGTCATAGAACAAATTAGTTGGAGTACCCACCACTACAGCTTCGACTTCTCTGGTCATTCCTAGGCTCTCTCTGCTTCCACGCTATATATTAGAAGAGAAGACTGAGTGGCATCATGTAGACAGTCAAAGACATTTTTCCCAGAAAAATCCCTCTCTTTCCATTATTAGCACAAATAATTGCCAGTTTCCATACTACAAAAAGTCACCATCAGACTCTACTGTGAGAAATCATGCAGTCATTCCTTTCAGTTTGAAATATCCTGAGAAGATGGGGCTGACTAGGAAGATAGGCAAGGAAAATTTGAAAACAGTGAAAAACTGTTGAAAAGGAGGTCAGGAGAAGGTTTTGCCAAGTCAAGCATTAGTCATGGATCCCAATCACATTGTGTAAAAGCTCCACCCATGCTCTCTTACAGTGAGTTGGATGGAGTGCAACCAGAAACAAAGCCCCTCATGGGAACTGGGTCTTAGGAAGTTGGGGGATTGGCCAACCATGTTTACTTCATTGCATTTCCAGATCACTAATACATTCCCTAATAGCTCTCATTTTCAGACTCACTGCACATAGTGATTCTGGCTTCCATACTTTCTCTCATCATTTACTGGCTCATCAGAGACCGTCACAGAGTTAGAAACCTGAGTGGAAAGTATGTCTTCATAACAGGCTGTGACACCAGGCTTGGAAATGCACTGGCCAAGTGGCTTGACAAAAGGGGATTCTGTGTCATTGCTGCATGTGCCACTGAACAAGAAGACCAAGAACTACGGTCCTGCTCCTCACTCTCCCTGAAGACAGTGAATCTGAACTTGGCTGACTCCAGCAGCATCTCCAGAGCTGTAGTATTTGTGACAGAGGAAACGGCAGGCAAAGGTAAATAAAAAGGTCAGCTCGCAGAAAAATAATTCAGTACAACCAAATCTGGTCCAGCTAAGAGTTCTGGAGCTTCTCTGCTATCTACAGATGAGTTTTTCCTCTTATGATGAAACATATTCCCTCTTCAGTTCTGCCACTTCTCAGCTCAGAAAGATTTTCTCCAGCAATGCTTTTGGGCAATTTCGCCAGCAGACTGCCTAGAAATACAGCTGTTCGAACCAGATCATTCCCTGATGTGTTTTGGTGCATTTGGAAAATCTCAGCAGGGGGAGGGTGCTAACCAGTACCAGAATGAGCTTTCGTGTCAGTAAAGCCAGCCCAGGCAATTAAAAATGGCTGGTGCAGGGCTCTTACAGTAGTCAGAAGAGTGTTTTTGCATGGCTGAACAAGTCTGATTTTTGTAATGCACTCAATAACAACTGTAATGACTGTAACATCTAAATTCTTGCCTTTTCAGCCAGTTTTCTTAGAGTTGTCACATAGGTAGCTCTTAATACCACTCTGAGCACTTAATATCACTCATTCACCTCTAAGCACTTGTCTAGAACAAAGAAGAGTTTGTCCTTGGATACCTGTAAGTTGAATTAAAAAGGCACGCTGAAGTGTTGTTTTTAGCACAGGGTGGTAAATATATTGACCTATGACAACACACGTTTCTTTCTTGGTGCCAACCACTCAGACTGGGCATTATTAATAGCAGCCAAATGGGATCAAGGCACTGCAACTACCAGCTGTACTACATAGTCATATCAAATATTCAGTAGGCTGCCAAATTAACTTAGTATCTAGAACAGCAAAATACAATATCTTCTACCTCGAGGGGACTTTCTTCCTTCATTATGCAAAGTTTCAGACCATCCTTGAATGCAAAGAATGAGAGCAAAATCAAAATAATTATTAGAGCTTACCTTCTCAGAGAGGCTGATTCTGCACAGGCCTCTGCCTCCAGGCTGTAGAAAGCAGCATGTTCCTGATGCTGTCACCTTCTTCTGAGCAACTCTTTACAGAAGCAGTGCTGAACCTTCGGCCTCTACCTCCAGGCACAGGCTGTCCTTCCAGAAGAGTCACTATTTATCTAAAGCTCTTCAAGTAATTTATAAGGTAGTAAAGCAGTATAATCAATACTAGGGTTAAGCTAACATTTTTAGAAGCATTGACTAATTCTTTATGTTTAGTTTAGACCTTTAGACCCCAACTCAGGTAAATCAACCTTTCTGCTTTTACATAGTGCTTAGCTTTCACAAGAAGATAAGTGCACATTAGGAACCCCAAAACCTGAGTAAGTAATAAAGGACACTATCGCACCCCATTTCTCCAACTGAAATATTTTCCTATCTTCTTTTAGAATAATTGCCTAGGATCTTCAGCACAGGTGTACAGAGTAGACACTTATAAGCAAGCTCTAGACCTCATCCCACTGAAGCTTTTTCCAAGTGTGTTTGGATCCCAATGCTACATATGAAACCCTATGGTAAGATATTGTCACATACAGAAATAAATGATTTTGAAATCTTCCTAGGGCTTTTTGGCTTGGTGAATGCTGCTGAAGGAACAGCATCTGCAGTACCCACTGACTGGCTGAGGATTGACGACTTCCACTCAGCTCTGAACGTTAATCTACTGGGATTGATTGAAATCACGCTCAAACTTCTACCGCTTCTGAAAAAAGCCGAGGGAAGAGTAGTCAATCTAATCAATGCTAAAGGCTTCATGGCATTTGTAGGGGGTGGCTACAACTTGTCCAAATGGGGCATGGAATCTTTCTCTGACATGTTACGGTGAGTAGTTAGAAATACATGCATGAATCCAAGAACAGATTCCAGATGTGCTGAGGGAAGGATGCCTGTATGTTTGCCTCTTCCATTTTGTCTCTGTTAATTTTGCCTAAGGAGCAAAAGGAAATGAAAAGGGTGATGGTCACCTGTTTTGGGTTTCAATCTCCAGTCCTATGAACAGAGCCACCAGGAAACCGCACTGGGAAACATTTGCCTATGGCTGGCTGGCACGCAGCTACAGAATACATGAATCTGCTGCATACATACAAGGGAATCAACAGTACAGCCTAGCCAGGTCAGACACCTCCTGGACACACTGTACTTAAGGTTCACATGCTGTTTGGTATGTACCAAATTACCAGACATAGGTACATGAAGCATGAGGACCTTAGACATGTTGCATTTGACTCATAAGGATTACAAGAGTACAAGCATGTACTTCCAGCTGGAGCCTGTCTGAATTCTCTTTTGATAATATGGAAATTATGAACAAAATTATGTCTCATTCAATATTGCTAACCAGGAGGAAAGAAACTACCTATCTGAAGCATATAGATACACAGTGATTTCAGATGGTTTGTATTGACTGCAATACGTAGAAGAATGATAGCTTAAGCACAGCAGTACAGATACAATTACGTCAGTTACGGTTGTTGACACTTGGTAGATTGTGCCCCTGACAAACAGCAGTGCATAACTATAATACATTTAGTAGCATGGAATCAAGGTAATTATTAGCAGCCTGGTGTTGTGATTCTGATAAGCATGCTCAGATCCCTGAGCTCTTAATGAGCTGCTGAGGCCCTTCTGCAGGTTCTTCAGAGGCCACAATCAAAGCACAGGTGTGCTAGGTGTATTCCATCTGGCAAGGCCAGGTGAGAAGCCTTGGAGAAGACATTTGATATCACAGCAGGGGTCTGATTCTCAGACACTTAAGCCTTCAGTGTATATCCTTTTCTGCTGGTTCTACCTCAAAGGCCATGAGTCAAGCTCAAGTTTAAGCTCTCAAAGATCAGCAATTGCTTTCTGCCCTTCTTCCAGTTCTGCAGATGGATTGTCCCTGTCAAATAGTTTCTGAAACCAGCACACCAGAAAAAGTCACTCTGGCACCAGTTTACAGCTCCCTTTCTAGGGAGTTCATTCCAACTCTATAAACTAAAGTCACCTTGCATTTGGCCTACTAATGTCTTATCATAGCATTATTACATTCTCCACCCTAAAGTCTATTAATTCACCAAGTATGCTCATGCAGCAATTAGAGAAAATGACTTTTTGTCTCAACACATGCACTGCTAAAGGTATTTGTGCAGAGTTGGCATTTCAGTTCCCTTTCCCCTACTACTGGTTCAAGACCTGCAGTACCATTAAACTTAATGCCGGTATTTCTGCAGAACAATGGTGAGCAGAAAGCCTTATCTTCACATGGGTTCAGTAACAGAGTACTCTTCCCTGTCATTGAGCAAAGTTTTATCATTAATGCCCCTTACTCATCATTTGTCTATGCAAATATCTATGTAAAACTTTTCCAGCAAGTAAAACACTCTGTATGTTCACAACAGAATTATGAAGGACTTATGCCAAACTATTAATCTCCTTGTTACCAGTTTACAACCTATTTCATTTTGCAGTAATGCTCCACAGCAGTCTGAGCTAGGTGATTACAAACAGCAATGAGGTTATCAAAGGTACTCATAACCTCAGAAAATTAAAGTGAGCAGCCTTCACTGACACTAATTGTGATGTACTGCCTTGGGTTGGCTGAGCAGCAGACCAACAATCCAAGTCTTCACAGGGTCCATGAATGTTGGCTGCAAACAATTATGAATGCTTATACAGAAAAGCATATATTCCATATATTGCAATACAATAAAATATATTCCAATATAATAAAAACTAGTGGCTAGTGTACACACGGTCAACTTCTTCACGTGCTTTGGAATCCAGCTGCCTTAGTCTCTGAAGCTATCTGATAGAACAGTGATGATTTTCATTCTGAGGATGTTGCATTGCAACTCAAATTTCATAGAGGGAACCACACTACCAGAAAGCACACTGACCTTTACTGCACTAACACTTAATCATTTAACCATAGCCATTTCACTATAAAGTGCAAAATAAAGTCCTAACCCAATTGGAATTTTTTTCTCACTTTGACTTTTCACTAAGCACCTTAATAATCTGTTTCTCCTAGAAGCTGACGTGCTATTATAAGAGTAGTTTAAACAGATAGAGGTGGGTATCCCACTTTTTACACCAGTCCAAAACAGATCACACAGAAAAGTTGCAAATCTACCTGATGTTGCTTTAATTGTTAGTTGTGTTCTGCACTTTTACAGTGATAGGTACAGCACTGTGATGCTAATTTGAACATCTCATAAAATTATTCTAACATTTGAAGACAAGAAAGTCTCAAATACTAATTAATGCGACAGACTTTCAACTGAAGTATGTTTAATGGCTATGCCATCATTGGGTGTTCAGAGACAGCTTTCTGGGTTGTTTTTGTTTTGGTTGTTTTTTCTTCTAGGAGAGATATTCAGCACTTTGGAGTGAAAGTAAGCATTATTGGGCACAGTACCTTCAACGCAAAAGTTAATTCATGTATCATGGAGAGAGACCTCTTAAGACTTTGGAACAGATTGCCTAATGAGACCAGAGATTCCTATGGAGAAAAATACTTTTCTGAATGTAAGTAGGAAAAGGAATGTATGAAGGCTCAGGGGAGGATATCATTGATGATTCTAAATACCAGAAAGGTATTTAGATAATGGAAGAGATAATGGAAGCTTAACTCTTCAGTGGTGCCCAGTGACAGGACAAGGCAGGACAAATTGGAATACAAGAGGTTCTGTCTGAACATCAGGAAATACTGAGTGCTGGAACAAGTCACCCTGATTGTGAGTCTCCCTCCTTGGAGATCTTCAAAAGCCAACTGGACATGATTCTGGGCAACCTGCCTTAAGCAGTCCAGTTTGAGGGCTTTGGACACGATGAACTCTGTAGATCCCTTCTGACCTCAACCACACTATGATTTTGTGAATGTTTACAGGATTTCATAAGCTTTAGTTAGGAGCTCATTGATGTTCGTCCTGTGTATGGTAGATGAGACCAGTTCTATTGGTTCCCCTGGGAAATCAGTGATGTGATGGTGCCCTACCATCCTTAGTTCCTATGTATTTAAGAGGTAGAATATCTAGGGGGCACAGGAGGGTTAGGGTTGTGATCATGCACTATATTTATGGCTTAATGATAGCTGAAAAGTTCTGCTGCACGTATAGTAGAAAAGCTATGGCTCAGAATATGGGCCAGGGAGGTTTCTTTTTACCTGGTTCTTTGGATTCTGCAGCACTTGCTTGTCTCTGCTCTGCTGCAGCTATACCACTTGCAGTACTTAAGCCAGCAGTTTAAGACAACCCTTATTATAAATCTACAGAAGTTGTAGAAAAACCTGTAAATGAAAAGAATCCTCTCACACAGAGTGTTGCATAAATACTTCCAGTTTGTTTTCTTCTTTGTAGATAGAAAAGCTCAAAGATCATCAGTGAAAAGACTGTGCAACTCTGATATTTGTAAGGTCATAAAATGCATGGAACATGCCCTGCTAGCAAAGTATCCCAGGACACGATACGGAGCTGGATGGGATGCAAAGTTCTTTTGGCTGTTCCTCTCCTATGCCCCGAGCTGTTTATCTGACATGCTGTTTTACATGATGTTTCCAGTTCCAGCAGCTAGTGGGAGTTCAGTCCCTGGAGTTCTAATCAACATTTAGTACTATAACCAGCATCAACTCTATGGAAGTAACTCTGAATCCTCTCATAAACAGTTGACACCTCCTCTTTACAAGTTACTAGACTGCTTAAATTTCCTTCAGAAAACACTTTCTCCTACTTACCTGAAACTTCTGAGTTTGTAGATAAGACTTGTAAACCTACCATGCTTTTTTGTACCTAGAAGTGATACATCTGTAATATCTGCATGCAAGCAATGTTCAGCTATAAATCTGGTTAATACTACTCATCCAATAAAACATTTGTTGCTTTTCTTATTTAAACGAGAATCTGTTTTTCATGTTGACTTCACCAACATATAGGTTTCTAGAGAATTTGAAAAGAAAAAAATAAAACCACTGGTCTTTCCGAACATCTATGTTATACGCGTACCTTACAGACTGTGTTTATTCAGATTTAATAATCTATTTCATGAAGCTTGGTCATGACCATATTCAGGAGTTGCTTCTGGACATAAGATATCAAATCAAATAATAACAAAGCCCAGCTATTGCAACAATTTCCAAAAATTACAATTGCAGTATTTGACCACATCTAACCACCTGACTATTCAGCTGTGTAGAGACAAAACACAAGCTATTTTAAAGGTATGAAATTACAGGACAAATCAAAACTAAACAGTCCCCCATTACTATTCAAACAGAGCAATACTTATATCTTAATACTTGCATTTTAATACCCCTTCCCAATACCTGCATCGTTTATTAGGGAAAATATTAAAATTCGCGTTCATTATGCCCTCAATGTGCTTTGCAACTTAAAAGGATTATTATTTCACTCACTAGATGAAACAGGTCACGAATATATGCTACAGTCAATTAACTTGAATGTACAAAGAGTGTGCTCAAAATGATGAAGTGGCAGCTGAAGTTGCTGTGCCTCTTATACACTACTTCTATCAGTTAAGCTACTGACATGCTGGTGTTCCTGGAGATTTGAAAATTGGGAGGGTAAAGGTTTTATTTGCTAAAGACCTGCGCTGGTGATTAATCATTAATGTGGAATTCAATTAAGCTTAGAAAAATACCATGTGCAGGTCAGAGCACCAAATGTAAGAAAAGCAGTTTCATCACTGTGCAGTGTGCGTGTGCTAGGGTGGGACAGCATATGCAAGAAAGGGACAGAATGTAAAAATGGTTCAGGTGCTGTTAAGTATTTTATTGAGGTTTTATTATCTAACAAATGGTTTCAAGAAGAGATTTATTTTACTTCATACATAGAGTCATAGCTCTTTCTACCTGGCCTGAAAGCTATAGAGAAAGTGCACAGTGAAAAAATTTAACATTTTAATTTATTGGGCCTATAGTGGCCAATTAGAGAGAGCCCTCTTTCAGACAACAAAATTCCAAACTTAAGAATTCAGCAAGGGACTGGACTGAGGGAAAAATACTAAAAGTGGAGAATGAAGTTAGGAAAAAGAATCTAAAGCTTCTGTTCAGCACAGTACCAAAACATATTTACAAACTCAGAAGGTTGTGTTACAATACACTACTGACATGAAGAGACCCAGTTAAAGCTTGGGAATCCTTTGCCATCAAGTATATTAAATAATCAAATTTGCATGCCACCTATCTAATACAGTCTCCCGAGAATGGTTTTCTTCTACATTTGAAAAGTAAAAAATGTACAGTGAAGAAAAAAAATACCCTCTGATATGCAGCTGATGTATAAGCAAAGCAGCAGGACGTAAATCTCAAGGAAATGCTAGCTCTTCATTCTCTCTTTAAAACACATTGAGGGATTATTAATCCCTTCCATAACAAGAGCAACCTGCCTTTAAAAGGAATTATTTTCTCATAGCTCTTCAGAGATGTGTATGTTGTGTTCCAGATTCTAAAGAGATTTTCTACACTAAAGCAGTCAGATATAATATCAGACTAACATTTTGATTGCTTATGTGTATACTATGTTAATAACTGGTTTCCTGCAATCAATTGTAACATTTTCCTGTTTCAATGGCCAGTTTATTTATTATTTATACATGTAAGGGAGCGGTGATAAAATATTACTTTATATAAAAAACTTTAAACAGTTGTATAAAGTCATAACCTATTCTTACCTGAATTTACCAAAAGCAAGACTGCTTTCATCTCAGTGTGCACTGAAGTCTCCACAGTAGCAAAATACATACAGCATTGACAAAAAGTTATAGAATAGGAATATGATAAAATAATACATTTATTAAATTTATTCAGCAGCATTATTTTCCAGTAGTCTTTTCTAATAAAAGTACATTACAAAATAATTAGAAGCATTCTAATTAGAAATAGTATACATTTTGAGAACTTAGACATAAAACAATCAAATAGTAGAAGTCTCAATGATTTTAATTTAGGAATCTTTAAATTGTATGAGTAACTAGTTAGAAATGCTACATGTTCCTGTAGTGGTACTCAAAGTTTCCTCAAACTGTTCACACTGTGGAAACTACCTTGGCTAATTAATAGAAAAACTGGTAAGACATACAGTATATGCTGATAAAAGGTTATCAAAATAAGCAGATTAACTACAAAGACTGCATTAGTAGAAATTGTTTCCCTTTCTATTAATGTCCACCTCTGGAAATAAATATCAATAAAATTAAATTTTCACATTAAAAAACCTGAATCATTTCTTAAATGAAGCAGTATCTTTTGTATTTTGCTGTTTAGAAATAAGCTGTTACAGAAATCTAGCTACTTCATTTAATAGTACAAATAACTTCCAGAGACTCCAGCTAAGAACAGAGCTATTCCACTGATGTACAGGAGAGAATCTCATTAAATTAAGTACTCATGACACTAAAATCTAAATATATCAAATCTTTTAAAGAACACTATTAATTGAGTGGTTTTAATTGGATCCTGGTGGAAAAGTATGTCTAATGGATTGTTTTATCCCAGGCAGTTAAAACATAAGAACAACATTCTGCACAGATAGCTATTCAGCATAATGATGCTGCGTTGACTTTTGTTTAACACAAGATAAACAGAGACACTCATTCCTACATCCAGCAGAAGATAAAAATAGGTGGTAAGGATGCCCAGAGCACCAGTAGAAGTTTTAAAAGGTACTGTTATAAATATACATGCAAAAGATCCTGTAAATCAGTAACGCTCCTATACTCACCTTGTTGGTATTTTTAAGCCCCTATACAATGAATTTACCCCTATCTTTATGCAACCAATTCCATACAGATTTCTACTAGCAAAAAAAGCAAGATAATCTTTGAAAAATTTACAAATTTACAATATATTTATAACATTACTTTCAGACAGGTTCAGTGCAAAGATATACATATAGTACACCATGATACTTGTTCATAAAAATAGTAATTGGCATTTGTCAAAAAACAAGGCATAGTTTCAACATACATCTCCAGCCACTGACTAAAAGATGTATATATTTTTATAAAGCATTTGAATGTGAACCTTACTCTTCTGTTTATAAAAAATATATGTGCAAATGGATGTGTCTCATTTTCCCTAAATCAGTTACCTACTTATACAACAGAGTCCTCCTTAACAAGATTGGCGGTGTCTTTAAATGTATCCTCTGTTGCTGTATAAGCTAATGGCTGGTCTCTCTTCAGAGTAATCTTGGGAGGCAGTGAAGGAGAGGAAGGAGGGATATTTTCTGTGTCCTGTTGCTGTTCCTTTTCCATCTGAAACAATAATCAGAAAATCCAAGTTTACATTCTAGTATACAAAACATTCATCCTCAACTTTCAGAAATATTAACTAAATATCCAAATATTTTACTAAGTGATATGTTAATTATGCAAATCACCACCTAACAAAAGTCAAATACTAATTTCACCTCAGAAGGTTCTGCCGAGGAAATAACTTACTTCAAAATTATTCAGCACACTGGGATTTCTGTTTTAATTGTTATTGTTACTCCAATAATAGCAATGGTTATGTTAGACTAACTTCACAAGTCTACATGTGCACACATGAATGTAGATTACACTGGCATCACTACTGTTTGCAAATCATTATGCTTATTACATTTGGGGAAATAAACCTCTGGTTTTCTGAATCTCTCACCTTGTTCAGGCATTAGAAACCTAAATTCTCCACAAAGGCAGCTAAATTTCAGTCACGTGACAGTGGAACTGAGGTTGTTATGGCACTTAGGCCCTCGTGAAATTCTTAACTGTAAGATGAAAAGCTGCTATTACTGGCTCAAGTCAGTAGAACTCAAAGGCTTGATAACACACCATGGGAGAATTCCTCCAGCACATATCAGGCAGCATAACATCTTAAAAGAAGGGTCTCCTCTTACTGCATGGGTGGAAAAAAACCCAGGACTTTTATGTAAGCAGGCTGCAGCACAAGGAGCTATTTAGTTTTTGTGCGTACTAAATCTAGGACTGAGAGGGTACTAGACGCTTTCATACCAGTTGTGGTACAACAGCATGCTTGAGTTTGAGATGTATCAGAATGCATCTGCAAGCAGAAACTAGCACATGGGATCCTGGAGCAGGAGTTGGTCACAGTGCTTAGGCTGGGAAAGCTGAGAGGTAAGCAATGCTGCTCTACAACCTGAACTGGGTGTCTGCTGAGCACTTCATTCTGTGCAAAATTCCTTAATTTTTCTCAAAACCATGTTAGATCCACCTTGACCTGGGCACGAATTTATGTGCCAGTTCACTTAGCAGTAGAATTTGTCCATATCTTTTATCTACTAAGAGTAAAAACTAAGCCCAACAGTGCATTAGCTGAAAAATAGCATAATACAATATTAAGCAATACCTCCGCGTATATTGGGTTTTCAAAATTAGTGTTTTGTTTCATTTTTCTCTTGAAGAAACTCCACTTTGATTCCTGAAATATACAAATTAATAGAGCTTTAGACATTTTTCTCACCATTTCTCAGCAAAATGCCAGCACAGTTGATGGGTTTCACTGGGATTGACTGCTAACTTGGTAATTTCAGCTGGATGTTCTCACACTGCTATGTTGTAATTTTAATTAATTGCACTGCTTTAAATATTTTAATGCCTGCTCAAGTTCCAATGTTTTCTGGACATCTTTAACATGACAAATCATAAACACAGGAGAAAAGGTGAATGATCTAGAGTAATCTTTTCCCTGCAGATGGGAGTGTGAGTCTTGTTTATCTTATTTATCTGACTGCATCAGAGACTCGTCACAAAAACCATGAAAGGTCACAAAAAAGTATTTGAAATGGTCATTTATATCACAATTCTATACTCAGCTACTACTTTCTCACTAGACAACTGGCCTCACTATATTATCCAACAGACATTTCTAGCAAAGGAAAATAGATAAATTCAGTTTTTTATTATCAAATAATCAAAGTAAACTTTTAGTCACGCTGCACCTTCACGTTCCAGGCTACCTCTTTAAATGTTATGTCACGTTATTCAAATGATCTCTCAATTAGACTTCTTTGTCCTTTATTATTGATTATGTTTCTCTACTTGAAAGAGCATCAAGACATCAAATAAAATGAGAGCTCCATTTTACAAGGCATCTCCCCAGAAGAGCGTGCATTTGAAATATGATAAAAGATAGGAATGGAAACAAAATGGTCACATAATGCGTCCACTGTAACTCAACAGACACCAATAGATGAACTAAGCAAGGGATTCAGCTTTCTTCTCTGAAGGATACCTGGCAGTATTCAAAACATTAGACCAGAAGGCAAGACTAAGTTAATTCATTAACTATCATTTCATGCACACCCCCAAAAAAAGTTAGAGAGTCAAAAACGGTCTTGAAACAACACAAGAGAAATTACTGAAGGACATGAAATTACAATATCAGGTTGATGGAAATGTCATTTCAAAGCTTAGAGGTGTTTTTTCAGTGCACAGCATGTAAAGAACATGAAAACAAGACACTCATGCTCATGCAGATGGATTTGAAAACATGAAAAAAATCTATCTTTCATGAATTATAAGTAATCTAGATGAGATAATAATTGGATTTTGATCGCTAAAATGTCCCGTAAGAACAGAAAGAACAAATGTTTTAAATGTCATTCCTAGTAATTTTAAATATGGATAAAATTAATAATAATATTTTCAAAATGATTACAATACACAATGAGTATATGTCTTACTTCAACTTTCAGTACCAAAAATAGCTGGGTTTTCCCCATTTCAAACAAAAACGTACTTTTCCTTATGTTTTCTTTTGGTATGTTACAGGAAAAAAATATACCCTGCTGTTTCTATTGAGGTACAGCAGTTTTAATGTAACTGTTAAACGAAGTCCCAAGTAAAATCTTTGTTATACTCATTTCTGCTGGGAAACAATGACAATTTGTAGCCTTACATTACAATTTCCTGACTAGTATCCCTCAAAATGGAGCACAGCAGACAGTGAAAGAAAATCCTTCATTCCAGTCTTGGTATCATGGTGAACCAGTCTGGGTTTTTAATCTCAACAGATTCCCACTGTGTGCCCATGGCCATTCTACACTTGCATTCCTTTCCTTTCACTTCCTGATCAGCTTGAAAATAATTCAAATAGTTATTTCATACACTGCATATGCCAACTTGATGGACCTACTTACATAGAACAGAAACTATATTGCAGTTTCCCACACAATTCAGTTCCTCTGATTTCAAGCACAAAGGAAAAAAGACATCTGTAGAACTACCTGAGGTGTGTCTGTACTTGGAGGAGGTTCTTTTGGCCTGGCAGATAATGTAGAGGCATACACAGGATTTTCAAAATTTTCATTTTCCACACTACCAGATCCTGCTACCTGGAAGAGAAAAAGGCAATTCAACTTTCTTCAAAGAAAAGGAGGTTGTAAGAAAAATGAAAAGTGAAAGGCAAGCCTAGGTTTCTCTTACCTGTGTTGGTTGAATGACTGTAACTTCACTGGTTCCACCAGCTCCACTATCTCTGGTTGCATACATTGGATTTTCAAATGTTATTGGTTGTTTCCCTGACTCTACTGCAAAGTTTTCATTCTTCAGAGAAGAAAAAAAAAAAAAAAAAAAAAAAAAAGGCAGTAACTCCAGCACAGTGAACATCTCCACACATCCACACTCCCAGGAATGACTTTATAGTGCAATTTTTCACTTCAGAGAAAAATCCATGTTTGCTTTCACATAGGGTTAGACAAAATCTAGCATCTATTGAAAGTATAATGTCAAGTTTACTATATATCTTTTTTTACTCTCTGACTTAATAGCTAGACCATGCTGTGTTTCAGCATTATTCCAATTTCTAGCTGAAAAAAATATATTTACATTTGACTAATAGACTCAGAGTAATTTGTGATGGAGAAAGATGACTTCCATAAATCACAACTTCAGTAGAGAGGAATTATCAAAAATAAATATTTCATTTTAGAGGCTTCAGACTGACAACCAAATTATCAAGCAGCATCTGAATTATAAAAGAATGGGATTAATTCATCTTACAAGTATTTAGTACCACACAGGCATAGTCACCCAGGGCTAGCCATTCAAGCACTAACAGCTAGAATGGTAACAAAAGCAGTACAAAATCCTACCCAGGCTCAGTTAACCTGCTACTTGTGACAGCCTCGTCACAGGAATAACAGGGAACAGAACGAGAAGGGTACTTCAGCAAGTTCTTTAAACCTGCCTCATTTCCACAAGCAAATGCCCCACAGCAAAAAGTTTCACACCTGTGCTATCTTTTTACCTCACAACTGCCTCTATCAATTTCGGCTAGCTTGGCTAAGAACAGTAATACTGAAAAACATTCCTCCAGCATCCATTTATGCATAAGCGACGCTGAAAGTTCAGAAAATATATCCTACAATTCTTTGCTACCATAAACCAAACTCTTTGAATTCTTTCCCCGGTAAAGCACTATTTTTTATTTTATTTTTTGCAAGCTTGAATTATATAGAGCGCATTAATGGCACTTAAGTAGAAATAGTTTGTAGCCAGACCTGGATATTACAAGCGATGTAAAAACTGCATCAGTTGGGCTTCAGTATATGTCAACATTAGGCTAGAAAATTATAAAGCACCATGAAGCTTTTCCATACATGAAAAAGAAAACAAACAACTGATGCGATATTTAAGCCTAGAGCTATTTCCCTGTATTTACTGACATGTTCACATGGCTATTTCATTACAAAGGCTGTCTAGTTCTAACAATCAGTGTGCTTCTTTATCTGGAAAAATGTCATATACACATATTATGAGCGTGTCTTCACTAGCTGTTTCGTTTCATTTTATTGTCAATTATGTTTGAAATTTAACATTAAAAGTCGAGGGAATTCACAATGCAAACTTTGCAGCAAGTGCTTACTACTCAAACATGCTTGAGACTTGTTTAGTAGAAAGAAAAATCTTTTGAGTATTGTACATATTGTAGTAAACCGGGGAATATTTTCTTCCATAGGAAAACTATACAGAACAGGAAACACAAGGATGTGCTATTTCTCAGATATGCATAACAGCATATGAATAAAATAAGAGTTACACTCAATGATGTCCTCAAAACTTAAACCTGATTTGCTTCAACTCACTAAAATAAGAGACAGTCCAAGTATACAATTTGCTGTGCTAAGTAGTATGTTCTGTGGTTAGTCCTGAGTTTCACCTCTGAATTTTCCAACATACAATCAGAATTTGAAAATTACATATTTACCTGTTTTACAGAACATGAAGGCCCTCAAGAAATTCCTCCCTGCAATATTTTCATTTGTCTAATTCATTCACTGTATTCACTAAGAATAAACTGAAATAGTAAAACAGGTAATTGACTTAATTCCTACTGAATAAATCTTGAGAAATGGCAGTCACGTTATTTTAAAGAACAATCTGTTCTTGTTTTCAGTTTATAAAAATCTATTTCAGAAAATTATCTTTGTGTTCATTTTTCTTCTTGAGTACATTTATCATCTCACTATGTTTTTTACACACAAGACTTTCCTCTGTCAGCTTTAAATGACACTGAAAGGACACAATTGAAAGATACATATTTCAGAACTAAATCTTACCATTTGCATTGCTCTGTCTATAGCAGAGTCTCCTTCAAAAACAGAACCTCCTATGTCCATGCTTACGTCTGCACCAGATCGGAAAGTTACCCCATTACCATTTTCAGCTGATTTTACAAGACTGCTTAAGCTACAAAAAAAAAGGAAAAAAAAAGGAACATATTATACAGAAAAGAAGTTTATAAAACAGTTTCCTTTAATTATTCTTCTAACCATATTAATCACTTGGAATTTTTGCTGGCTATAAGCAAGCTAATGAGACCATTTACATGTCTGCATTAGTTCAGCAGTTTTTCTAACCTGTTACCCCATTCAGAATGATCACACATCTTCACATGTGCCTATGTAGACACCAAACAGGCTCAAGAAGTTACATGTTGACTACTCTTACTTCACTGTTCATTTACAGACAAATGTATAAATTAATTCAAAAATTCAAATTAATAGAAACTGATAAAAAATGAAGATGCAATGGCATACAAATTTGTGGATATAATTCCAGATATCATGAAGATACCTACAGGACTGTAAATGCAAATGTTCAATCTGCATATACGTTTACAGTGGCCACAAGAGCACACTAAGTTTGCATAAGAAATACTGGAAATGTAGCCAGTGTTCTGCGGGTATGCTGTATTTTTAGGAACCAGCTAATACAATTTTTAAAAGCTTAAGTCTAGGATTCTCATACATGGACAAATCCCGAGTTAGGAGTAACAGCTATAGCCTGAGTAAACTCTGCAGTTAACATATGCATCAACCGTTTAATGAGGAACTTAACAGTGGTTGCACAATGGTATATTTGCAAGAGAAATGAAAACTGTGAATCAAACCTCACAGACAAAAAAAACCCAAAAACAAACAAACTCTCCATTTCACACGGCCTCAGTTATATGAGAAGTATAGCTGAACAGTGATGTAGAAAACTTCCTTTCAACAAAGCAGGAAGCAGGGAATTTCACTGTGTAGTTTAAAGACATCTCACAAACTCTTCGTCCTACAGGGTAAATTTGCATGAAAATTTTGCCCCAATTTAACTACAGGAATTCATAAATAAATTTAACTTGTTCAGTACACTCAGTGCAGTATATAGAACTGCATTTAAGGAGCAAATGTAACTACATCTGCATTCCTCATTACAATAATGTTATCACTCTGATTTAAGAGTTACTACCGTGAAACCTGTGCAAAGATATAGCTTTATACCTTTAAAGACACCTAATTGGCTTAAAGCTAAATACAAATACATCTTTTTTGTCAAAACTGTTATTTGAAGCCATCACAAATCATTTTAGTTCATCTTCCTTCAGTTTAAAACATCAAATATTTTTTAATTACATTTTACAAGGCTGGTTCTCCCTGCATACTGCGACTGTCAGGACAGCAAGAACCTACAAAATGCACAGATATCACATTCCCTGAAAACAAAGGTTCTCTGCAACTTCCCACTGTGTTTTCAAACAGTTGCAGAACTCCACCATCAATATTATAAAGATCCCTTTACCAGAGAGAACTGTGTTTTCTGACACAATTTTATAGAAAATTGAAACATACGTAACCATACCTTCTGCATTTTTTTAACTGAAGTATCAGATCAAGTAAAGAGACTTCTATATTGCTCCTTATTTAAACACTAATTCAGAATGTAGAAGAGTTTGACAACAGTTCTTTGTCCATTGCTTGGAATAAAAAATTCAATGAAGCTGCCACAAAACTGCTGTTGCCATATTCCAGTGAAACAGGCACATGGCAAATAAACTAGATTTTTCAGAAATATTTGGGCACAAATATATTCTCAGTGCTCAGTCATAAAAGTCTTTGAAACATACCTTGGTAGTTTGGGAAGTGCTGGTAAAATGGAACCTGTCCGTCTGTAGTTAAAGAAGCCTCCAACCGCTAACACTCCAATTATTATGATTAGTATGACTGTCAACAGCACTGCTACTGCTGCTATCAAAGACAGAAGAATAAGCAAACATTCAAGCAACAAAGCTGCACATACAAAAGATCCCAGTGAACTATAAGCTTATGCTTCCACAGGTATTACTGTGAGGTATTACATATTCCTTAACTCAAAACATTAAGTGCAATATATAATTGAAGCTTACTTGTTCCAGGAGGGACTCCCTTTGACAATCCTATTTCACAATAATCTCCAGTGTAGCCATAAGAGCATCTGAAAACATAAGTAGAACAGCTGACTTTTATTCAGTACAGAATCTCAGTTTCATTATTATATTCTTTAATATATATCCACTTGTCATAAATTAACTCTGTGCTTAGTAATGTTTCACTGACTGTAAAGATAATATGTCTTCTTGGAATAAAAAGTGGAAACAAAAATCTGCTGAGTCAGAGAACTAGTCACTGAAGTCAAATGATTTAGTTTCATTGGAACACTGGTGGCATCTAGTGGTTGTTTCAAGCTGTATTTACAGAGCCTTACTTCTCCATTAACATTTTTTGGCATAACATTTACTAGCCTTCATAGCAGTTTGCCTTCCTGATGTTTTTCTCAAACAGATGCAATTTTACATTGCTTGTTTTCTGATATTTTTACACTTACACGTTTTTCTGTGATTGTTACAAACATGCTATTGCCAAAGCTTAATATTTACTGAAGCAGTTCCAGCATATTTAAAAGCTTTGAATTGATTGTGCATGACTAAATGAACAAAATCTGACCCTAAACTACCGTAACAACCTACTCACTTGCATTTTGGAAGGCCGCTTTCATCTATATAGCACGTTCCTCCATACATGCACCTGCACGCTGGTGGCATTGTGGGAGGGGATTCAATAGCTGCAAAAATTGAAAGCCAGATGTGTTATCAGAACATCTTCAGCAAAATAAGTAATACCATAAGGCACTTTATTTATACAGAACTTACGTATACAAACTTTCAGGATACTTTTCAGCAGCTTTGTTTTTTGGTTTTGGTTGTTTGTTTTTTTTTCCTTCTCCCAAATATATTTATTTTAATTGAAGCAAAAACTGTTATCAGAAAATAAGGGCTGATTCAATAGGAGGTGCACAGAAGCAACCCAGAAGTTGTATGTGCCATCGCTTTTGTTTGCTGGATCAATGCAGACCAGTATCATTCAAGGCTCTCTATTCAGAAATTTGCAATACTTCACCTCCTCTGCAAAGCCGAAGCTGGAAGTTATACAGAGAGAGCTAGCAACCTAGCCATGTATTTACTTATTCAGAAAACCAGTGGATGGAAGCACATTCACGGCAACTAATAACAAATGCAATCAACAGCATTACTTATTCTGATCTGAAGGTGCATTGTATTCATTCACTATTACATCACTTACTAGTTCTTCTCTGCAGCTTGCATTTTGTGGCAACAAAACAGCATCACTAATTATTAAGAAAATGCAAATAAGAGGAAAGGCTGTGTAAAAGCAGAAAGAAAATAATTCAGAGAACAGGAAAAGATCCCAGATGTAACGTTATAAGCTTAACTGAGAGATGTTGCAAGGACAAGGACATTTTGGCTACCATTCGCACCACTGTAAGCTGAGAGTGCTAAAGAAACAGAAATCCTGCAGCAGTATGCTTTCTTTTTGGGAAAGGCAGAGTCATTCTAATTTACTGGTGCTTTTGGATGTGCTATAGGGGGCTCTGCTGCTTTGTAACCACCAAGCACTAACCTGTAGTGTTTAAAAGGCTGTCCAGTATATGATTATCTGTAAGTTATCTCTGTTCATACTGTGAGTCCTGTAAGCTTTGTTTCCAGTGTCTAACATACTCTATTATACTGATCATGCAATAGCTTTGTACAGAATTATAAACACAAGTCATTTTATTTAATCATAGTTTGCCAGAAATTTTCTAGTTCTGAAATCAATGCATTTGTATTGATATGTATTTTAAAATTGATATACGTATTTTAAAATTTTTAAAAGATTTAGAAACTGTGAGCAATTTTGCAGCTAAGTCTGGACTGGACATTTGAGTGGTATTTCTGTATGTATTTTACAAGTCACAGACAAAGAGTATACATGAAGTATACATGAAGCATACTAGCTGACCACAAAACACAACTGAGAATAAAAGCCATGTTTCCTGACTTAAAAACATCTACTCTGTCAGTCATATAATCCCTCTAAATTTCTAATTCAGTAATGCAGTACTGTATTCTTAAAGCAAAACTTCCTTTGCTTTTATATTCAGTTTCACAAATTATTTTACCCGCATCACACTCTGTGCTGCTGCCTTCTACAAACCGAGTCCCTTGAGGACAAGCACAAGTGTATCCTCCTGGTCTCAACAAGCAGAGATGGCTGCAGACATCTTTACAAGGATTAGGCACTGAAAGATAAAAAATGTGGTAGAGGCAGCTGAAGAAAAGTTCAGCAGCTCAGGCATATCTCAGTTACTGAAATAAAGCAGGGTATTGCATAATCAGTAGTGTATCATTAATATCACATATCAGAAATCAAAACAAGTCTAAATCCAGGTGTTTTTTGTGTTTTTTTTTTTAGAACAAATGATGCCCAAACACTGCATTTCTACCAAAGCCTTCTGTCTGCCTTTTCTTACATTCTTCCTAAGTAAGAGACCACAGTTGTTGGAAGCCAGTACAAAAGTGAAGAAACAGAACATTTCTGAGCAACAGGAAGCCTTTTGTTTCTGAAAGCTAAAACATCTTTTAAGAGGTGCATGCTGGATGTTCTTCTTGATATCTCTCCCCTGTGATTACTGCAGACATGACATAGCTAAAACATCCCCCTAAGGGCAGTAGTAAGTGGCTAATACTTGTATATTACAGGGATAAATTCATATTGTTGAGTGTCATCAAACAGTTCCAACATGGAGGTAAGAAGGGAAAGGGCATGGCCATGATCTATTACTAATTGACTCTGAAGAGCACTGTATGCTATTCCACTGCTGATTTCATTTTATGTAGAAAATACTTCCCAGACTCTCATTTTTTTGTTCTCAGAAATAAAGTCACAAGCTGATTGACATATTATCAGAAGGTTACTAAGCTCTTTGAAAACAACAATACCTACTTCAATCTCACAGAAATGAATGGCTTATGCAGGATGCTGATTACCTACCTGACTGATTGTATCTATGCTGGTGATAGATGCGCACTTGAGTAAGCCATGGATTTACAGTCAGAACTTTTACTTTTTCTCCATTTCCAAATTTATCTTTTTTCCAGACTTCTCCTCGTTCTTTAGCTATCCAGTATAAATGGCCTTCAAAGACATCAAGGCTGTATGGACTGCCTACTTCTCAAAAGAACCAAACAGCATACTATAAGCAAGCAAATCTCTACCAAAAACAATACAACTGCTGTTATTCAACTAAACACACCATTTAATCCTTTCACTTCAAGACATTCATAGCAGAAGATAAATATCATCACATGACTGACCACCTCATAACACCGGTATCTGCAAACTGCTTAATAATATACCTTAAGAGAGCAAGAAACTCATTTTCTGTATTGTCCTTAAGTTGGTCATGTACTCTCAGGGAATCTGGTATTGTGAACTTTGAACCTGGTATGCTACATACCCCTGTATAATGGAGGTGAAAATGCTACCAGACATGTCCTTTGCAATGCTCTTGAAAATCTAGCCCACATGTGTGAACTAAGTGCTTGTTAAGCACACATCTTGGTTACTGTTGTGTGAGTTCCACAACAAATTCTTACCTCCATGTAATACTGTGGTTCTGTCTGTCCCATCATGTCTCATAGATTCAATAATATTTTCTTTGGAATCACTCCAATAGATCCTATCATTGTTCAAATAATCAATAGAAAGACCTGTTGGCCAGCCAAGGTCTTCGGAGACCAAAGTTTGTCTTTGTTGTCCATCCATCCAGGCACATTCAATCTTGGGCTGCCTTCCCCAGTCAGTCCAGTACATGAGCCTAAAAGAACACAACCAGAATTCAGTATAGTACAGAATTTGCCAGTAATACAATACAGTTTAAATGAACAGGTCAGTCATGAAACATAAAGCTGCTCAGCAGCAGTCTATGTTTTGCAGCTGCGATTAATAAAGTTACACCAAGTCCACAGAATAAGCATGTTACAAGTACAGAAGATAAAGACGTTTGCATCTCATGTCCTGACTTGGAGAGAAGTGGTTTCAGTGACAATTCCTCATTCTCAATGGAAGAAGAAGGAGTGAATATTTGAGCACTCATCAGTCGAGATAAAGCTACAGAGTCCAAATGAATTTGAGGAAATGTGCTGCTTTACTCCAGCTTAGAAGCATACAGCACAATGTTCTGTGATCCATTATCGAATATGAAATGCCCCAAGCACTGCTGTTTAACATACCAGTGCACTTACATTGTTTTTCCCTGAAAGATGATATTTCTCCACTACTTGAAGTTAGTAAAAAGAGAAAAAAAATTCTCTATGTCAGCAGAAACACAGAAATTTATAAAGAAATGTGGTGAGCACATAGCATTATAAAAAGGAAATTTTTATTTGACCTACCTGCTGTCATCAGCAATGCAAGTAGCTGTATGAAATCTAATCCTAAAATGTATTTCCATGGATATAAATTTCCTAACATTAATAAAAAGAAAAACCTGAATTTAATCAGGAAAATATACCCTTAAGTCTTTCCTATAAAGTTTATCATAGTGATTTTTCATGTTGTTGTTGTTTTTTTTGTTGTTGTTGTTGTTTTTTACTGAGTGATATTGAAAATAATTCTGAGAAGTCCTGTAGTAACTTACCCACGTTTTGGATTGACAGCAATAGCCGCTGGTTGATCCAGTAGAGAAAAAATAAGCCATTTTCTGTACCGTCCATCTAATTTTGCCACCTCTATTCGATTGGTCCCTGCATCAGTCCAGTAAAGATGTCTAAAACACAGAAATCAAAACATTTCAAAAGTAAATGGCTTATACTTGAGAGAGGAATAATGAAAAAAAAAAAAAAATTTTAAAGCTACATCAAAATTGAACCAAATCAGTAAAATGAAACTGTATGGATTACATCTGAAAATTTTCACCATCAACATGAACTTTTTGACACCATCAACATCAGAGTTAAACTTGCGAAAGTTATGCCCAACTTTCTTTCAATTTTTCTCCAAGGGAGAAAAAAATGAGGAGTGATCTCATCATTTCTAAAATTAAGTTAAAAAAAAAAAAAAAAAAAGCTGCCATATTTTAGCCTGAGGAACAATCACAACCAAAAGAGGATAGAAAAAAACATCTTTCTTTCAGGCACAATTACAGAAACATAATCATTTTCTGAGAACACGTGTATAATCATCAGACTTCAGAGCAACAGTGCTTTGGAACTAGCTCAGATAGCACAGGGGCAGTAAGAAATGAGAAAAGAGAAAAGTAATTCTATTACAGATTGGGAAGATCTCCTTTCAACAGTAGTGAAAGCTCGTTTTCAAGTTTACCTGAGTACTCAAAGAAGATTCCATCTCTCAACGAAGGGTAGCATCTAACTAACACACAACTGATCTGCCACTTGGGGAACAAAGCAAGTTTCCTCTGAGAATACATGGTGCCATCCTCAACATGTATTTGATCTATTAACCTGCTGTCTGGGCAAGGAAAGCTTATTATATGCCTTTGGACTACCTTCAAACCAAATATCTTGAAACAGAGAGAATTCTAAGGAAAATAAAAAGTGGATTTTCCACTTCCTGGTAGATCCTTGACATAGTAAGTGTACAACATTTTACTAGCTTTTCAGTACACTCACCTTCCAACCCAGTCAACAGCTAAGCCATCGGGATTAACTACATATCTGAGATTCAAGTCAACTTCTTTTGTAGGATTGTTTCTACTGCTGTCAAAGGTGGGCAGATAAGCACGTTTAATGGCTCCGAACTGAGAACCCTGTGCCAGAATGCTGAAGTATACAACACCTTAACAAAACAACAACAAAAAAGATATTTTTAAATGTCTAGTTATTCCAAATTTTTTGAAAATTCTTATTTTTCAGAGGTTCTTATGTCAAGATACTATTTCCAATTTTTTATTCATAAGAATGCAGAACTTTTTGTTCAACTAAACCACATACATTGTGGTAGTGGTCAAACTGTTATCATAGTTGATACACACACCTAAAATCATCTTGACAAAGATTATAAAGAAATGCATATCACAGTTTTCAAGAGTACAGGCCGTTAACTTTGAACCTTACGCAAAGGATACTGAGTAGTTTAGTTCAGTTTTCACAGGACTTGAACCAGGTTTGGGGACCAACAGAAGCCCCAGAAGAAAGGGGCTTGTTCATAGCAATCCTCTACTAATGCATAATCGTAAAAAGCAACAATTCCACAGCTGAATTCATACCAAAACAAAAGGAAAATAGAACAAAAACTATATAAGATCAAAGTAAAGCATTAAAAGAAATTACACTGATGTTGAAGAACAAGTAGAGGGGATGGGCATATTCAAACAAGATCTGTCCAATTAGTTAATCTAGTTTGATTTTGATTTCCAACATAAATTATATACTTATGACACAGAAATATGTCTTTTTCAACTAGCCACTGCATGGCTGACTACTAATTTTCTACACATACTCACTCAGCCCTATCCCTTCAGGGTCCCAATCATAATCCAGAGCTTGGATGCGCTCCTGGTTATCAATGTAGTCAGAGTACTGTTCTGAAGAGATATTGTATCTTCGAATGCGCACATTATCTGGCAGCAGCAACAATGGAGGATTACCTAGACAAACGATAATTATTTTTTTAATATATTTTTATTAATTAATGATGACAATTAATTTTTCTTGTATGCATTTATTTTTAGGGGAAGAAAAGAATGAAATTTACTTACAGTCAAAACTGAACTGGAGTTTTAACAATTTGTCTGAATAAGAAAGTAGAAGGGACACAGTTCTGCTTCTGAAGCTTCAGAGCTTTCAAATTACTTGGCTTTGTAAAATTAATTAAAAATTCTGTACATACTTACCGCTGAGCAGAGTATTACCCTTTTCACCATAGACTTTGCACAGCCATAATCACTAAGGAAGAAGTCCTTACAAATTGTTAAACATCACAACATTGGTATGTCTGAGATGTGCCTCATATCAAAAGTGAAATGCAGGTATATACCACACAGCTCAGATATCACCACCCCACAGAATGGGGAGCAATTTTGGTAACCATTAATAAATTGTCAATAACTTGAGTTAGCAAGTTATTGCCTTAGTTCTTCTATCTGAATCAGAAGAATACTCTCCTATGTGGCCACAGGTTAATTTGGGTTTAGCTTCAATATTCCACAGGGGTATGAGTCCCACCTGGCTCACTGTGCTCGTGACAAAACTTAACTGTACAGCCCTTTAATGACAGTGTCCAGATGGGAGTCATGGGCTTGGATCCTAGGCCTTACTCTGGAAAATTCCTCCTACATTAATCACATCTACTAAGAACTTCAGGCACAAGTGATTCTATGATGTTATCAGCTACAATCATATTATCTTCTGTCACTGAGCCCTGAAAATTTCTAGATGTGTCAGATGTCTAGATGCTTCTTCCTATGGAAAAGGTATTTCAAGAACTAGATTTCAGATACTAGCACATACAGAGGCTATCAAGCAAAAAAATCATATCATAGAATGGACTGGGTTGGAAAAGACCTCAAAGATCATCTAGTTTTAACCCCCCTGCCATGGGCACCATAGCCAACCACTAGACCAGCTTGTCCACAGCCACATTCAGCCTGGCCTTGAATGCATCCAAAGATAGGGCATCCACAACCTCTCTGGGCAATCTGTTCCAGTGTGTCACCACCCTCTGAGTGAAATACTTCCTCCTAATACCTTATCTAAACTTCCCCCGTCTCAGTTTAAAACCATTCCCCTTTGTCCTATCACTATCCACCCATATAAAAAGTAATTCCCCCTCCTGTTCATACATTCCCTTCAGGCACTGGAAGGCCACAATGAGATCTCCCTGGAGCCTTCTCTTCTCCAAGCTAAAAAAAGCCCAGTTCCCTCAAACTTTCTTCACAGAAGAGGTCATCCTCTACGTCACCTGCTATATGCTACATTGTAAGTAATTACCTAAATACAAAATTGTTTTAGTATTTTTCTAATGTAATACTATTGTGCTATCAGTTTTTTCTTTTTTTTCTACAGCCCTGTACTACTGTTCTATCATTTTTATCTGCTGCTCCAACTATCTATCTGTTCTTGCTCTTTACACGTAGCAATCAATTTTGCTGTTGCTTAACATACCATTAGCTGCACACTGTTTCCCTTGCTGATCACCTACAGACTTGAAGCCATCTGCGCAAAAACATTCATAGCTTCCTTTGGAATTTTTGCAGTCCTGGGTGCACGTTCCAAAGATCTCGCATTCATTAATATCTGTAAGGAGAAGGTATATGGAGTTTAATCTCTTTCTTCCACAACTGGGTCATCTTTACTCTATGACGCTGTAGGTATAGCCTTTCCCCATATACTCTAAAAGATCAATGACCTAATAAATGATCTTTAACATCAGTATCAGTTATCTAAAAGAACTCCAGCTCCTGCTTATCAGATTATTTTTCAGAGACACATTTTTTATCACATATTTTTCTGTTAAATCTGCCTCATCTCTTGTCTTTCTTTGGTGAACTACAATGAGATGCAAGAGCAAAACTTTGTAGAAATGGTGAAGCAAAAAGACTTCATCCCTAAGAAACTGTATCAGCAGGAAGGATCAAGAAGAATGGCCTTGTACCATGTTTAATAAAACTATACAAATTGTTCATCACATCTGGGATCAACAAACAGAAACAATCACATCAGAACATACTGAAATGGTAAACATGAAGGTACTATGCTGCATGACTGCATGACCACTGACAGCTTTTGGGTGAACTCCTCACAATATTTTATCTACATATAATCAAGGCAAAAAAAAACAGCACAACAATTCTTCACTGAGAACAGTGGAAAATGAGAATCGTAGCCTCCAGTAAGTTTTCTTTCAATAAGGAAAAATAAAAGCAAATTTCTGTTCCTTAGTCTGCAAAAATACAACTAAATGTATACACAGAAAAGCAAAAACATATACGTATAAAATAAAAATAAAATAAAAGACTAGAACAAATCTGAACTGGGGAAAAAGCCTTTGTTGAATGACCTGCATGTTAGCAAACATGATTAAGCAGCAATATGGTTTAAGAAGCATATGGTAAATGTATAAACATCCTGTTATAATGCAAGAATAAGTAGCCATATAGAATGATGAAGTGATAGGTCATTGAAAACTTGTCAGGGAGAAGATGTTTAGAAGATTGAAAATACCATCACAGGAGTTTCGGTTATTTTCACTGGCCTTGTAACCGGGCCTACAAGAACAGATAAAGCCTCCTTCACTCAAGTTGGTACAGTTATGTTCACAGATATTTTCTGCACAAGTTCGTTCTGTTCCAGGATCTGAAAATAACAAATTAGACATTTATAACAAAAAAAAATGAAGTGATAAGGAAGTCATAATTTTGATCATTGTCTATATGAGAGCTATTTTCAATGGCAGTATTATTTTCTTAAGCAAAATCCAATTAATGTGAACATCTTATCTCTAAGGCATAAGTAACTTACAGCCCACAGTAAGCACCACTCAAGAGTCAACTAAGAATAGTTTCACCTGTAGAAGCAGGTGATCAGGGTCAGGATAATAGCCATAATCAACCATGCTCAGCTCCTCAAAAGTATCTGCAGCAACTGCAGAATCTATTTAACAAACTTGACTAACTCCTAGCTTGGCCAATCTGCCTCCTTCTTATCTATTCTTTCCTTATCATCTAAGCAAAAAGTGTTCTTAATTGCTACCATACATGGCGCAGACAGCTCGCTCACCCAGTACCTCATTTAAAGCCTTCTGAAGTCAATACAGGCCATCGCATAAAATGCACTACCCTTTGAGACATGCTTTTAATGGAAAAGGCAAGTGAAGTATGATAGATAATCTATGACAGATAGAAGATTGTATTCTTCTCAGAGTACATACAGAATTAAATTGATTTTTACGTACTTCACATATATACAAAGTTCTTTCATATTCATTGTATGTAAGTAGGAAAGAAGTACATGTTTATTGACAGAGCATAAAAAAAGATAGTAAGACATTACAGTAAGCTCATTATCTCACTTATAACATATATACACATCCCAGTGCTAATTTAAACATCTCAATTCAATATATAAATAGAAACACACAAAAAGCTTTTCTCTCAACATCTCAGGTTTTTGATGTTGGGAAGGTTACAAATGTTAACATCTGACCTGCATTTGCATCTATCCACAAATGTAGAATGCTGAATGTCAGGAGATGTCTTTGATTTTCGCTGTTTCACATTATTTCTGTATTTTTATATTTTCATCAATCATGATTGCACTAGGTTATACCACCTGAAGACAACTGGGAATGTATGTGAAACAGAGAAATCAGCACTGAATTTCTTAAGGCTTTCCCTCAAAGAAGTTCAAAAAATGATATTGCCATGGCTAATCAGATTACACCCCTCACAGGCTAATTCAACATTACTACTTCCTAGTATTCTATCCAAGAAATATGTACTGTTCCTGAAATGTTTATTTTAATAGCACTGAAATTTTGTGTTCTATTATTACTTACTGCAGCCCATTTCATCAAAATGGTCTCCACAGTCATCATAATTGTCACAGACATAATGTAGAGGAATACAATTTCCATTACTACACTTGAATTCTTCAGTTGTACAAGGTCTTGGAGTTGGTTCTCTACCTGCAGTTGAAAAGATAAGCAGTCTTGTATCACAAGTTCAGTTCCATAGTACCAACAGACAGCACTATTACACATTTTTAATGAGGAAGGCTGATGCAATTGGTAAAATAATGACTAGAGTGACACTGAAAGCATGTAGTAGAGCTAACCAGGGCCTCCTGACCTCTAATCACTCAGTGAACTGAAAGATGCCCTTTCTCTTAAGAAGGCAGAAGGTAGATTCTTCCTGTTAATAGCTAGTTTATTTTCTTTAATAGTGCAAACCCATTAATACCCTTTAACTCTTTATACACCTACTACAGACTTCAAGAGGTTGGGATATTAATAACTATTAACTTGACTATTAACTATTGCACAATAGCAATAACAAGTAAGCCTGCTTATTTTGGTTGCTCAATAAACAACAAAAAACATGATTACACTTCATAATACAAAAATCAGCACAATCAATAGGAATAAAACATCTGAGGGCAAAACCCTATTGAACATTAACAGATCTTCTGCAGGATTAGGCCTTAAATATCAAAATTTTCTGTTTACATAACAGCACTATAAATTCAGAAGTACCCACTTATCTATTTAAAGAACTCTCATCTAACCATCACATTTTTATCTTATAATACAACCAAACTTTTTCTTCTTATTTTAAAAGGACTTTATCGTAAATAAATTTAGGTAAAGTTCATAATAAAATTTTATTTCAAAAACCATACTCTGTACTTATAAGGCAAACAATTGTTTATTTTTGCAACTTATATGGAGAGCTGTGAACACAGTACCAATAATAATAGTTCAAATTATTTCATATTTAAGAACCAGTTTTCATATACTTATGCTTGGTTTTGACATTTCTGAAGGTCTTCAACACTATTAAAATACACCACAATTACTGAATTTCCTATTTGCTGCTAAATTCTCTGTGTGTACATACAGTGTTCCTCCTTCTCATCACTTCCATCTCCACAATCATCCTCCTGGTTGCACAGCTCATGACTATATATACAGCGATTGTTTTCACATCGGAAACGGAATGGAGATTCACAAGCAATATCCACTGAAAAGAAGAGATCAAGTCAGTCACACAGACAACTTCATGCCACTGAGTCACAAGCTGTCCTGATCAGTTTTAACCTGTAACACTGAAACATTTCCTACATTTTAAAATGCATTATGGCGCATTCAAAAGAACATTTTCTCTACATTTTGGTGATCATGTCAGGGCACTACATATTTTTTTTGTCAGAAGACAGTACGTGATCTTTGGCCAAAAGGATATCCTATGACTACATATAACACTGATGTTGCTAGATTTAAGTAAGCTGATAAAAAACTCACCATGCTAATTAAGTGGTCATCCAGATTTAGAAAGATGTTTTAACTCTTTACAGTTTTGAAGACTCACCTTTGAGAATATACATTACCTGAATTATAACTTCAAAGGCAAACTTATGCCTTTATTTTAACTATCCCACTTGAAAATATAAAGTACCATCCTTACTCTTTGATACACTCCTCCAATTGTAATTACATATTTTATTCTACATTTTTACATTTTGATATCAATTTTCTCTCTTACAGCAAAGGTGAAGTTCTTCATCAGAGTCATCTCCACAGTCATTATCACCATCACATTTCCAGTATGGCTGGATACAGACATGGTTTTTACATTCAAACATCATGGGTGGACAGTATGTACCATTAGGATACCGTGTTGCTGAAAAATATAAAATTATGACATTACTATTAACTGTTGTAATACAAACACTAGGGTATTTCTTCATTGCAGATCAATAGAGAGAAGGAATCAATAGATAAAAGCTATCCACTCCTTTGAGCATTATAAAATCCCATTTCATTACAAAACCTTGTTAGAATGCAGGTCAACTGGAAACAGTGGACCTTGCAGTGTAGTGGGATAGTCAAGAATTTTAATTCAATCACATATACCTTCTGCTGAACCTGGTAAACATACTGATTTCCTAGCATTACAACTGTGCTTACAATTAATGTAAGAGAATCTACTAATATGTTAAAAAGCTGATTCAGAACATTATTCTCCTCAACTTCTACTGATACCACCTGCTGCTGCAGAGTTCAGTACCTCTAAGGAGTAACCTCATGCAAGGAGACAGTAAAGTACATCTCTTTCTGGAATTAAGCTCAATGAGCACCAAGTGCAAAACTTGAAACTCACGACAAGTTATTTCATCAGAGAAATCAAGGCAGTCCGCATTTCCATCACATCTGAAGCGCTCTGCAACGCAGTGCCCACTATTACACTGGAAATAACCTGGGTGGCAGGTCCTCAGCTCTGAAAAGATTCAGAAGTAACTGTTGAAATATCTCTTCATTCAAATCCTACTAAGTGTCCAGCTTTAGAGAACATCATCCTACAGAAGAGTGCAACATCCCAGACCACTAAAACTGTGATACCTGCAACTTTTGGTGAAACAACTAAAGTGACATGGTCAATATTACTCCATTAAAGATGCTTCCAATAAAATATCATTTTGCAGAAAACTTACTAATTTAGTAACAAAGTGTGAACATGTAAGAGGCGGCATCCAGACAATACACACCACAATCGCGTTCATCTGAATTGTCTTCACAGTCATCATCGTGATCACAGACCCAGTGGGAAGGAATGCAGCGCAAATTGTCACAACGGTATTCACTTTCTGTGCATTCACGAGGACCTTCATTTAAAATGAAAGTACAAACTTATAAATTTTTCCAGTTGTGGATTTAAATATCCACACCTGCCTTACTAAACCAGACAAAAGTAGTACTAGTTGATGATATAATATAAACAAAAACTGAATAATATTATAACAGTTTTTCCCCATACTCTTTGCATTTTATTCCTCATTGCATGGAAAAAAAAAAAAATCACAAGACAGGAGTAATTTGTACTTTAAATCAGGAAAAAGTAATCAAGGTTAACTCCTCACAAAACTATATGCTCCTACATCTGCACACAGGGCAGAATTCAAATGTCATTTCCTAGCAGACAATGGGAATTTATCTTATAGCGATTACTAGATTTACTAGTTTTTTTTATTGGTCAAAAATGCTTTGAGACGTCATCGTGATTGTTCAGCAAAGAAAATACAAGACTATGAAGTAAAACCACCGAGTGATTGCAATGAGATCTGTCTGCCACATTTTCATAAGAAACAAAGGGCTAGTTAAGTCAAAAGCTAGACTATGTTGTTATAGCCAAAAAAGAACTCACTGCAGTTGTGCTCATCAGACTGATCTCCACAGTCATTATCTCCATCACACTTCCAGCGCAGTGGGATACACCGATGATTGTCACAACGGAAATCTCCAGAAGGACTGCAAGTCATCTCCTCTGCATAAACCGTTTGCCAACAAAACATCAGACCAGCACATATTAGTATAATCTTTGGACGAGATGAAAAGCACCAAAGATAATGGAAGTAGATAAAGGCACTTGCGTCAGAAATTGCGCCAAATGACAAAAATGATTAAGAAACAGCTGAAGTAACCATATAGAAGTGAGATAGAGAAACAAAGAAATAAATGCTATATGTTGTTATCAAAGGAAAATAATGATTGCTCCTTACAGTGCCACTATCCAGGATGAGGGATTCTAATAAATCTGGTCCTCTATCCTGCTTTTAAAGGAGCAACTCTATCCATGAAAGAGTAACTTATATTAACAGCTCCTAAAAGGTATGGATTGTATTAATCTACTAATAAAGAGCCCAAAGAAAAGCATTTCTGAATGAAGGAACACGTTTTGTGGTAACATGCTTTTTTACAATTAATTCTACAAGCAGAGAATAATAATTGCAAAGTCTTCATATAATACTACAATTGCAAGTCTTTTCTGGTCTTGATATAGAGATCTGATTTCCTAATAAATTTTGTGTGAAAGCTTATGAGAGGTTTCAACATAAATGTAAGAGTCTGGGAAAGTATCATTATACCTCCCATGCTAATTGTTTCCGAAGTACAGTAATTACATAAATGTAGAACACACTGACACTTCTAACAGTCTATAATAGCTGAGCTCAAGTAAAAATATTTCCTGTTTCATTTGATGACATGCAAGTCAAAATAATATAATCCTGGTCTTCAGAGCTCATAAATACATGAGCTGCACAATGAATCACTGCACACAGAAGTTTTCCTCAAGATATGTAACCATCATGTAATTAGATCATAATAATAAAAATTAAAAAAAACCAGATTTTCAGAAAAAGATTTTCAGAAATTCAAATTGAAGAAATCTTTTTGGCACAAATTATGTTGAATGTATCTTCTTTTCCAGACATACCACAGCCTTGTTCATCACTGTTGTCTCTGCAGTCGTCATTCCCATTGCACACTGCCCACAACGGTATGCAACGGTAGCTGGTTCTACAGCTGAATTCTGTGTGATTGTCACAACGATAAGCAGGACCCACTGCAACACAAGAAGTAGTTGTTAGCCAAAAAACTGATCCTGCTATTCTGCCTTATACAATTGGCATTTAGTCAATACTTTCTACTACTGGACTTGTCATGACATATTTTGTCTCTCCATAAAAGCATGACATATATCACACTCCAAAGTGGAGCAAGATAGAAACTGGTGAACTGGCATTCACTGTTTCTATACAGGCAACAGATCATGTAGGTACATAACATTTTGTAAAAGGTTTTTAAGGACCAAGCAAATGACACTGCTAGCATGAAGGAGGTCAGTGTGAGATACTGTCAGTTCTTTGTAAGCAAGTCAGCATAATTAAACATCCTCATTTGCAAGAATGATAAGGCAGTGAATTATCGCATAGAATCTATGCCTTCTAGTACTCTTCTTCTATGTCAGCAAGAAGAAAATATTGAAAGGAAATATTGAAGGAAATATTTATTTCCAATTAATTTTTAACCTCAGGAAAAATAAGTAATACAGTCTGCTCTGCTTTTGGTGCACCATAATGAGGCAGCTTACTACAGCTAAATGCTTACTGCATTCATGGAATGGCTCGTCAGAGTTATCGCCACAATCATCATCCACATCACACTTCCACAATTCTGGGATGCAGCGGCCATTGTCACATTTAAATTGGCCTGGGGGACAGGTCCTACTCGCACAGTGAGTAACATCTTCATCCGAGTTGTCACCACAGTCATCCTCTCTATCACACTGCCAGGCTTCTGGGATACATCGTTTATTGGCACATTGCCACTGATGAGTTTCACACTGATGATTAGCTGAAAGAATACAAATTGGCTATTAGGATACTGAATCTTACTTACAGAAATAATCTGCTGCAGCAGTGTTATGTCAATTGGACATTTATTATGTCTACACTTGTTTGGTTGGTCTTTTTCGGTTTTTGTTTTTGTTTTTAAGTCAACAAGCATCTAAAATATCGGAATCTACTTGCCCAGTTGAGGTACAGATTTCTAATGCTACAGGGTACATTTCCCACAAGCTCACTAAGTCTCTAAGTTTTTCTAGGAATGAGACAGCACTATCTTCTCCTAAAAAAGAAGGGACTAAACCCAGTATTCAAATATGATGGAGAGAGGGGCTCCCAGCCACCAAGCGGAGAAGTGATATTGTGCCTCCAGACATGCTACCAACTTAGATTCATTTTGTCAGATTTGCTTAGTTCCTCTAAGCTATGAAGGAACAGGCTAGGAAACGGAAGACCGTGCTAATGACAGCTCCATAATCTATAAATGTACACCCTCTATTCCCAGGTCAAGGCATGGAACACAAATGTCAGCAATACTGGCAAACTCAGGGATATTTCAAGATCTTGTGAAAACAAGAGTCAACACTAGCCTCATACAAAACTTCCTGAATTTTTATATCTCACTGAACACTACCATGCTGCTATTTCACATATACTGAAAAACTCTTCAAAAGGAAGCAATACATTATGATTTCCACATATTTTCCAAACTAAAAGATTCTACTTCCATGCACAAGATGATGAACAGAAGGAACTATATAGACCCAAACTGACTTTGAAGTTTACCCAGTACATAAGAAACAGTGACACGTTATGCAGCTGCCGAATTTATACTTTAAATAATCCCCTGTGCCATATTTAAGAGTTTAGCTGTTTGAAACTCATGTAAAATAGTAATTCATATAATTCTGCCATTGTTAGAAACACTTTGCTAATGAATGGCAATGAAATTATCAATTACACAAGCACACTGTTGTTTTCCTTTATATTACTATGCTCACAACTGCCAGAAATAAATTATTTACAAGCAGAAGATTACTGATGCACTTTTTAATTTAGATGTAAGTATGTGCAATAAGGTTTCTAAGGCAACAATATTTCTCCACAAGCATAATTAGGCTCCATTGCCAAAATGCTACAATCCAAAATAGTCTTCCCACATGTGCTGGGTTTTGTGCAATACAGAGCAAGGAATAATTTTGTCTTGTCGTGCAAAACTCAAGAATATTGGAAACATGAATACACCTATGGACAGATCAGGAAGGCTTAGATTCCTAATATAGATCATGGATTTACACTAGATAAAACAGAATGGATTCTACTTCCAGTGCAAGCCTGAGTCAAAGGCATAAGAAATTTTTACATTTTGTGTATTTTTACTCTCTCTAGCTCTCTTCTGTACTGAGATAAATAGTCCTTGTACGTGCAAGACTAGACAATTAGGACCTGTATCTCTCTACCTACCATTTTCACCCATGAAAAGGGGATCATGATAACAATATATTTTGTTTGCATGGTTTGTACTGGCAAAACTCACTTAAAATTATTACTGGTAACGTACCACAAAGTACAGGATCTTCATCTGATCTGTCATGGCAATCTGACTGAGTATTACATAAGAAATGTGGACTTGTGCAGTTCCCGTCATTACACTGGAATTGACCAACAGTGCAGTATCGGTGTGGACAGGTAGGGGGCTCATCAGAGCCATCTCGACAGTCCCTCTGTCCATCACATTTCCACCAGATAGGAATGCACCTACAAAGAGAGAACAGTGTTTTGTTGAGGAAGCGTCTCTACAGATAAAACAAACAAAAAAAAATATCCTTTCACGGCATAAAACACAGTCTTGTCTCAGTCTGTTTCTTGAAACTGGCAAGACACCTTGAATATCATCTCTTCTGTTTCATATGTCACATGCTAACAAGTAATGCCAGAAGACTCTCTAGAAACAGATGATACTGGCTGGTCTCTAAAAGGTGTTCACAGGTATTCATAAATTAATAAGGACTGAATTTTAATGTGCGTTTGTGGTAACCGTCTCTCAGCTTTTGAAATCAATCTTCATTTAGATTTTTTAATCAGATAACACATTAATAATTCACTTGTTTAGCACAAGAATTTCATAAGAGATCATCATTGTAACACTGCTTCAAAAGATCACCCTATAAACACAACAGTCTCACAATCTCCAGAGTGATACAGTGTCAGCATAGTAGCTCTTAGGCTACATCCCTCACCTCCCACTGCAGCTATCTCAGAGAAAGGGGTATGAAACGCATCCCCACACCTTTTAAATGTTTTTTGTTGTTGTTTGCTTTCCTGGGACACTCCCAGACAGCACATACTTGGAAGAAAGAGATGTGTTACAAAAGATGTGCAAACAAGAAAAGTTCCAGGCTTGTGATTTTGACTGCAAATTGTTTCTGGGGTCTACAGGTTTCCAGCAACCCAAACTTTGCTACGTTAGCAATGATGTGTAATGGGGAAAAAAAATAAAAAAAAAACCCACAACATTTAAACTAGGAGTCCATATATATTTTTCCAAAACAAAGTCTGTCTGGTCCTGACTTTGTCTTTCCTAGGACATCACAGAATAATAGTGAGGAGGAATTACTGCTTTAATGCCCTTTTCAAAAGACTAAACTGTGAAATGTATCCTTAAAAGGCATCCGAAAAAACAATGTGAACACCACTTACCTCTCAGTGTCTGCACAGAGGAACTGGGTGCTGGAGCACATCGGAAGGCAGTGTGCCGTATTGCCAAACTGTACAATCATGAAGTTATCGGGACATTCACAGGAATAACCCTGACCGCCAGCTTTTATCAGACACAGATGGGAACAACCACCATTGTTGGTGCCACAAGGATTATTAACTGGTAAAAAATAAATAAATATTACCACACATTGCAAATCCCAGGATATAATAGCCTCAATCTTCAATAGATTCCTGTCATACTGTATTGAAAACTTAAACTTATTAAGTTTAAAAACCAAACCTAGATAATTAGGCACTCAGAGAGATAAATACATACGATTTCACACACATGAAATGTATACTACTGGTCTTGAATTTTAAGAAACTAATTTAAAATAACACATTCCCAGTTTGACTCTATTTCAGCAGTTAATCAAGGACCATTTGTATGTGTAAAGCAGAGAAGTACATTTATTCTGCGCATTTCATGTCCCTGAGCGAATGAGAAAGCGGAGCCCACTCAGGATTTTTACATTAGTTTCCAGATAACAGCTGGCCCTCTAAATTTAAATATAATGCTGCTTTCTCACCAAAAGGTTGTCTGTATGGATGGTAAACATGGATGTCAAATGGTCTATGCGTGGTGTTCACAAGAACAGTCCTGTCTGATCCATCATATTTATTTCCCTTTTCAACAGTTCTTGTGTTCCAATCAGTCCAATATATTGTGTCTTCAAAAATGGTTATTGCAAAAGGGTGAGGCAATGTCCCATCATACACGGTATGACGATGATGTCCATCCAGGTCAGAGTACCTAGATAAAGGAAAAGGTACAAAACATCCAGATAAATGCTATAAGATCTTCTCATCTTTATATGTTAATGTTAGATCTTCGTTGGTGACCAGGACCATATAACACTGGAATTGCAGCTTCTTTAGTCCTATGATAGAGCACTGTCCTCAGTAAATAAATTTTAAGATATGTAGAGAAGTAATGCAGGTAATTCTAGGTAAAGAAGGGGAACATCCACTGACGCGTGAAATCTTCCCATAGAAGTATATCAGCTAATCCAATGACATTTTGCACACTTAATGTTTTACAATAAGTTATTTCTGCCACATGAGAGACTGACTTGCCTGGTTCATCCAGACTGCTAATAACTGAAGACTTAACACAACAGGCCTCCTACACCTTTACATTTTATATACCTTCCTGATTTAGAGCCTCCTCTGATAAGGTGCCTTTAATAAGATTTTATATTTTTGTTGTGATTTTGCCATATAGGGTTAAATCATGAAATACAAGAGAAATGAAGAAAGACTGAGAAATTAATATATATTTTAAATAGGATATTCTTAACACTTCGGCATAGAAAAGGCTGTCAGAAGAACGAAATGTAAAGAAAAAAATGGATGAAAGTATAACCCTAAACGCACATATAAACATGAATATAAAGGATATCCTTTGAAGTGATTCAATACCTTCACAAGAACCAGAGTGTTACTTGCGGATTTCAACAGATCTTTAAGAGGTAATTTTCCAGCACTAAACAATTAATACATTTTTTATCAACTGACAGGAAGAAGCTACGTGCCAACAGGAAATTTCATACTGTACCTATGGACACCTCCATAAAAGCTGAGGATAACATTTACACGTAAGTTTCCAGACATCCTCTAATGATTTGTGTATTGTTTTACTAGCACATAACTAGTTTAGACACTGCAGCTGAACTCATACATATAGACAGAAGGGCATCAGAAGTAGTCATTCTACATTCAATTCTGCCTTGGCTCAGGCAAGGTAAAGATATAGGTAACTTGCATATTTCAAGCATGGATTGTGACTTTTTTAACTTGAGTTTTTCAATAGTTTTTGGAACATTTCTAGCAGGACCTAGAATGCAAATATATGAACTAGGCTACTGTGTCATTCATTTCACCTACTGCTCCAGACTTCATGACTCTGATTTCCTATGGCATCAGTGGATAGAAACATTATGCTTACAGCATGTTACAAAGGCTACTACAGAAATCCAGTATGAGCAAATTATTTAATTGCTTTATTCTTCTCTGTGTACGTACTCAATGTAATTTAGATGGGCATCTGCCCAGTAGAGCTTGTCGTTGGTGTAATCTATGGTGAGTCCATTGGGCCACTCTAACTTTGTAGAGATAATCACCATCTTGTCCTTGCCATCCATGCCTGCTCGTCCAATATAGGCTCGATCTGCCCAGTCTGTCCAGTAAACCTGTCTGTTCAAATAAACACGTCTAGTTAGGTTTATAGTAAAAATACACTGAAGTAAATATTAGAAACCAGATCTGAAAGACAGCATTTATTGCAAAAAAATTAAACCAGATACCAAAGAAGATAAGTAAAAGGTTAATGCATTTACTTGTTACATTAATGACTACAGGAAGCCTGTAGATGCATGCAAGCACAATCATCTTCAAAGAATGCAATCAGTACCACATTGTATATCAAGCTGCACAGGCACCTGTTAACCTTTCTAGCCTTGCAATCAACATTTCCTTGTCCATATGCAACCAAATTACACTTTCAATATCAGACTGCCCAGCATAGAAAGCTATGAAAATTAAGCTGCTGTTTTTCCTAAGCTCCAGCTAAGATTTAATGTTACACAAATTGAAGAGCACACAGCCAAAATTTATTTCAGATTTTTAGAGACAGTGCAAAACTATTTAAAAGGGAAAGTACTTTCCAAATGTCATACCCGTATTTTGGATGAACAACAATTGCTCTGGGATGCTGAAAGCAGTAAGTATTGTTGACATCCACACATCGATCCACCAGTTTTTTCTGGAATCTTCCATCAAGTTCAGAGACATAGAGGCAATCTTTGTAGGCATCCACCCAGTACAATTTTCTGAAATGTTTTAGAGTTAATTTACTTTCTTCATTTTACTTCATGTTGAATTTCACTATTTTTTCCTTCCAGAAGCAATATATCCACGATAAACGAAGAATATGCATAGTGTACTAACATCTCTTCTATGTCATGCTCCAGTTCGCCTTTTTTACTCCTCTGTATTTGTGTCCACAATTGTTGGTGTCAAATTCAAACTTGCAGTTGCCCAGTTGAGTAATAATATTCCATTTACCTATAAATTACTAAGCAATCTTTTCTTTCCCTCCTCTCCTACCACAACAGCCAAAGAGAAGCAGAAAAGCACATGGGCAGTATAATGGATTGCAACTGGAGCTGTAAAGTGTTCACCTTTTCCAGGCTGTCACATCTGCCCTAATCTAATAAAAGCGTTGGCAGGCTCTCCTTCAAAAATTACTAGCTATTACAGTTTGAAAACCTAATTGAAATCTCACTTCAAAAATTTTTTTTCTTTTACATTGCCAAGGAATTATCTGCAACTGTAATTAAAGATAACAAGCAAGGTGAAGCATTGATTTTTGAAAGCCTGCAGCAAAATAAAGCGTTTAATTTGATTAATTAGAAATAAGGTAGGCTACTTTGAAATTGCTTGCAGTATTTTTTCAGCTCTAGTGCACAGAATCACTCCAGAATCAGCCTAAGACTCTGCCTATGCCACTCTGATCACTACTGTGGTACTCCCAGGAGGTAGGAGAAATGAGAAGATAATCTTCCCCAGCTGGTAGCCCACATCTCCCAATCTCCAACCTGTACTGAAACCACAGACCAACTCATCCACCACTGTATGATCTTTCCGCCCTTCTGAAGCACCTAAACAAAAGCTGACTAAAAGCATATCTAATGGTAGCTGAATTAATTCAGCAACTATTATTACAGGAGCAATAGGACCACTTTGGCTAAAATTAGTGTTTTCCTTCTACACCTCTTTATCAATCACAAAGCATTTAGGAGGGGCTGGTAACATAACTATCATTAGCTTCGGAGACAAAGCAGTAAAAAAAAAACTAATTTGTGAATATGTCAATAAAATCACGCTCTCATAAGTCCCAATTGTGACTTTCTGAATCACTCTCATTATTCTGAAGAGCTCTGAACTTTTCATACTGAGAGCAATGCAGTCAAAAAAAAAAAAAAAAAAAAGGGAGGGTGGGGGGGCAAAAACCGATGAAAGGGCACCAAATAACAGCAGTTTCTGTGGAAATAAATCAAGCTGCTTTATGATACATGGCAGGCAATTAAAAAATTACCACAATGCAAAGTGCTTTCCAATTTTGTCCTCATAATGCCTGCCGTTAGCAAATGATGTCAACCTATGGTTTGAGTGTCAGAAAATGACGTATTTTTTCAAGACCAGAAAAACATGCTCTTCATTAATGCTTATTATTACTTCTTCACTGGAATTTAGTAATCTTTTATAGCATGTTGTTTATGCAAAAAGTGAAGCTTCAACCCTGACCTTCCTTCATTTGCTAGTACCTGCAAATAATAGCAACTACTGTCTAAGCTCAGAATTCCTACCCCCAGGAACATGTAATTTCCCAGCTGCCTGCTCGGCTTATCTGTTCATTGATCATTTCCTAACATGCTTTTCACGTGAGCCATGTGCACTACTTTATTACTGATGAGACATTAACTCTGTTATAACTTCGGTAAAATAGATAGGAGACCAATTAAACAAATGCACTATGCAATGTATCATAAGCCCATAAACTTTCCAGAGCAGCTGTATAATACCGCATCCACAATCCAAATTGATTTAATGCTCTTCAGAGGTTTTTGTACAAAGTAGAAGAATCTTAATGCAAATTCCCTCCAATTTCCTTAGTAGCTCAGAAAGACAGAAAATGTGTTTCCTTACCTGCCAACCCAGTCAACAGCGATACCTTCCCCATTCGGCACATCATCACTTATCACAGCCTCCTTATTTGTTCCATTTAGGAACATTCGTTCAATGACCTTCCTCCCCACATCAATCCAGTACAACCTTTTTTCCACCCTGTCAAAGTCCAGTGCCACCACATTTCTCAGTCCTTGCAAAATGAGAGAGTAAGACTGGCCATCTGCTGTGAGATTTCTCAGATAGTAACGGTTGCTAAAAATAAGGTATGGGGAGATATTACTATTTTGTCGGCAACTTTTTCCATCAGGCTCCCGGATATAGCCTGGGGCACACTTACAGATGTAGGAGCCAGCTGTGTTCTCACAAATCTGGCTACATACTGATGGAGTTTCATTGCACTCATCAATATCATCACAAGTTCGTTTATCTGACATAAGTTTGTATCCAGGATGACAAGAACAGTAGAAACTTGTTTGGGTGTCCATGCAGTCATGATCACATCCACTGATTGAAGGGTCACTGCATTCATTTATACCTAGCGAAGGAAAGGAAGCTCTACTCAAGCAATTGACTTACAGAGAAAATAGTGCAGTGATTTTCCAACATACTCTTCTTTCTATCTCTCTCTCCCTGCCTTCCCCTGAAAATGTTCAATACAAATCTCAGGTGGCTGTACAATAAAAACTATTTCAGCTCTTTTGAAGTCTGTCGCCAAACTCACTGAGTGCAAAAAATACACAAACCAACGGTGGATTTTGGAAATGTAAGGGCAATAATGAAACAATTTATAATCTGCATTTACAGTTTACATAATTAGCTAACTTCCATGGCTTGTCAAAACAATATCTAATTGATGTGATTTAATAAAAAATTTTTTAAAAGATTAAACGTACACATTCCTCCACCACCACGGAATAGATATAATTGTAATTATGAAGTTATCTTAAGATCATTTTTTTGTTGAATCTGCCAATGCATTTTAAATAGATTAAGACAGTCCAAGTAAACCTAAACATACCACATCCTTTTTCATCACTATTATCTAAGCAATCATCCAACCGATTGCAGACTTTAGCCATTTCAATGCAGTTTCCATTGTCACATTTAAAATGATGGGGAGAGCACGTTGCTTCTGGTGTACTACAGAGGTGTTCCAGCTCGTCAGACTCATCACCACAATCATTATCTCCATCACAAATGTAGGCCTTAGCAATGCAGCGTCCATTTTGACAAGTAAACTGGTGCTGCTGACATGGTTCATAGGTGCAACCCCTTTCATCGCTGGCATCACCACAGTCATTCCGTCTGTCACACCTGAAGAAGGATGAACACTTTTTTCAAATACAAGAAGGCAGCCACCATTATCCAGTGCTAGAGGCACTCTTGATTTCTAAAGGATGTCATTATTGGCTCCAACAGAAGAGACCTTCAGAAAAGTGGGGCACATCACATAGAGTCTGATCCAGTGAGTCCTGCTTGTATTCTCTATATCCACTACAAGCTGAACAGAATCACCTCATGAAAGGTACAGAAAACGAAAATTAAATGCCAATGCTGAGCACTGGGAATATTAACATGAAAGACTCCCAATCATTTTCAAGTAAAAATTAATGCACGAATGCATGGTAGATAAATGGTAGTTACAAACCTGTACGCGCTTCGGATACACAAGCCATTATTACAAGTAAATTCATTCTCTGTGCAAGATCTTCGTGTGCAGTTCTGGTGTTCATCAAGTGCATCACTGCAGTCAGCATCACCATCACAGATCCATGCCCGAGGAATGCACCTCCTGAGCGGGGGGCGATTGTTGGCACATGTGAACTCTGCAGCTGTGCAGCTGCGGTTTGCTAATAGAGAGTACGTTCACCAGGTCAGCAAGTTGCACTCTGTATGTAAAACATTCCCCCCAACACACAGCCTGGATAACAACACATAACCCACGACAGGACCATGCTCTTCTCCATGTGCAGAAATAGGTATCACTGCACTTTCATACATGAAAACTCATACTCGTTTCCATCACTTCTAAATATAGAACATAGCTCTTCATTGAGGCTAAGAGTCAAAGCATTTTGGAACTGCTTACCCAAAGCTGCCACTTGAAGAACTCTGAATCTTAGATACTGAGTATAAGCTTTCCACATGTCTGGCCAGATTTTCTGGCCACTGAGCACATATTAGGCTGAGGTTGTCTAGCTCCCACATTCTTCAAAGTATTCAGTACTCCAGGGATCACACAGATGGAGAACCAATGAAATTAAACAGTGCAAGGACTGCAAGTGAATCCAGTTGTTGTTAAATCAAGGAGCAAGACCAGGTTTGTCTGACTTTCTTCTCTTTTTTTCATCCTCTAAATTACCACAGCTTATTTTGCTCATTTGTTTGTAAGGAAATCATGCCCAAACTATGCGGATATTAATATGCAGAAGATGTAGTGTGTGATGATTAAGGAGTATCTCTGCTGAAATTGCTGCCCAAATCAGACAAACAATATCTCACTTGAAACTTGCCAATTCAAAGACAAGTACTCACAAAATTGGAATCTTTTTCTTTCTTTCTTTTTTTAAACTAATAAACTTATCTATTTTAATTTAACACAATGAAAACTGAGAACAGGAAGAATGTATCTCATGTACCTTAAAGTGCACCTTAATAGATAAGAAAAATGGTAGGGTTTTTATTGTTTCATTTCAGTTTTTTTGTGTGTGCTTCTTTTGTGTTTTTGTTTTCTTTTTAAATGGAAAATGCCTGTCAAAGAAAGTAATACTAGACACCTACCACAACTGTGTCTTTGATCCTCATCACTCATATCCCCACAGTCATTATCACCATCACAGATCCATGTTGCTGGGATACATCTGCCATCATCACATCTGAATTGGTCACTTGAACAAGTCCGCACGTGAGGCTCTTAAAAATGAATAAAATCACTTTGCTTGTTAAACTAACCCGCACTGCT